>NC_081182.1:145888928-146250480 GCF_029867415.1 Vicia villosa
CTCTTCCATGATTAGGATAAATCATTGGAATGACATTCCTCGGATCGATGTTATGCGCCTGGATAGGCCCGCTCATGTGTTCACAGTAGAAGCAATCATCGACGACAAACCGTGGTATCACGACATCAAGAACTATCTTCAAAAGCAAGAGTACCCTCTCGGGGCGTCAAAGAAAGATAGAAAGACTTTGAGAAATTTAGCTTGTAGATTCTTCTTGAATGAAGATGTTTTGTACAAGAGAAACTTCGACATGGTTCTGCTCAGATGCGTTGACAGAAAAGAAGCAGAAATACTGATGAGAGAAATACATGAAGGTTCCTTTGGTACTCACACCAATGGACATACCATGACAAGGAAAATACTGAGAGCAGGATATTATTGGCTGACAATGGAGTCAGATTGCTACCAGTACGCAAAGAGGTGTCACAAATGCCAGATCTACGCCGATAAAATTCATGTGCCACCATCTCTTCTCAACATACTCTCTTCCCCTTGGCTTTTCTCCATGTGGGGAATCGGCATGATTGGAATGATCGAACCAAAAGCGTCCAACGGACATCGCTTCATCTTGGTAGCCATAGACTATTTCACCAAATGGGTTGAAGCAGCTTCATATGCAAACGTTACAAGACAAGTTGTCGTCAGGTTTATCAAGAATCACATCATCTGTCGCTACGGCGTTCCTAGCAAGATAATCACTGACAATGGGTCGAATTTGAATAACAAAATGATGAAGGAGCTTTGTGAAGAATTCAAGATTGAACATCACAACTTATCTCCTTACAGACCAAAGATGAATGGAGCTGTAGAAGCAGCTAACAAAAACATCAAGAAAATCGTTCAGAAGATGGTCATCACTTACAAAGATTGGCATGAAATGCTCCCGTATGCTCTTCATGGTTACCGTACATCAGTACGTACTTCGACTGGAGCAACTCCTTTCTCCCTTGTATATGGCATGGAGGCAGTCCTACCTATAGAGGTTGAGATTCCATCAATGAGAGTTTTGATGGAGGCAAAATTAACAGAAGTCGAGTGGTGTCAAAGCAGATTCGATGAATTGAACTTAGTCGAAGAAAAGCGCATGACAGCTTTATGCCACGGACAGCTATATCAACAAAGAATGAAGAAAGCTTTCGACAAAAAGGTTCGACCTCGCACAATCAAAGAAGGCGACCTTGTACTCAAAAAGATTCAATCTTTTCTCACAGATTCGAGAGGGAAATGGACTCCCAATTATGACGGCCCCTACGTGGTCAAGAGAGCTTTCTCAGGAGGAGCCTTAATACTCACAACTATGGATGGAGAAGAATTCACCCGTCTTGTGAACGTCGACGCAGTCAAGAAATACTTTGCCTAAATAAACAAAAGAACAACTCGCTAAGTTGAAAACTCGCAAAGAGCGACTTAGGCAAAAAAGAGCGTCTCGGTGAATCGAAAACCCGAAAGGACGATTCAGGCAAAAGTTAGAGACAAAAAAAAATTTATTCAATCCCGGTAGACTTAAAACCCGAAAGGGGTAGTTTACGCAAAAGTTAGGGATATATGGCAAGTAACTGTGTCCAGGACAAACTTGATCATTCAAAATCCATAGCGGAGTATTCATCAGCAGTAGGTCATCTTCTACGAAGCACGAATACAGCGCAACTCGGAGTGGAAGGGAAAGATAACGGTCGTCACGTTTCATCGTAGCCCTTTTCCCGAAAATTACCAATTTCCAACTTTGTAAATACTCCATGGATTCAAGCATTTGGCTGATTACCATTCCATATATAATAATTTGAGCCTTGTGCTTTTCCTTTGCAATCTAGTCTTATTCAGTTTCTTGGAATGCATTTTAAGTTTAAACAGTCAATTTCTTGAAACAAATGTTTTCATAAAATAAAAATGAATTTACTTGCAAAAATAAAGGTGAAATTTCTTTCTAAGGTTTACAAACAATAGGAAGAATGCAAACAGTTGCTCCGAGAACGGTTGAGATTCCGGGAATCAAGTTTTCCCCATGAGGTCGCTTTGCGAACATCTCCCGATGACGGATCTTTACTTCAATTCATATTACTCATTTCGGACAGCGGACAACTGATAACCAGATATTCCCAACAGAGTTCGAACTACAAGAAGAGGACATCTTCTGATCAACAAGAATTCAAGTCGTATCTTAGGATTTTACATCCGCGACAATTCCATTCACATTCACTTTACATTTTATCATAATATTCATGCATACATTACATCATAATTGCATAGCCGAATCAGGCTTTGATCCTGTGAATGCCTAAGTCATTTAGGCATGAACTCAAGTTTCCCCTGCAAGTTCCAGAGAAACTTTTTCCTTCGAAACAACAGTTCATACACAAGGATCTCACCAAGCAAGTCAACAGATGGTAGTCTCCCTCAAAGAGATAGTTTGTTCACTTTTGGAATTCCTCAGCCGAGAATCTCCTGCAAAGCGACATTCGACAGTCTTCTTCAGATAAGATAGTCTGCTTCACATTTTGGAATTCCCTACAGGTTTGGTATTTCCCCAGCAGGGTCAAGAGGTGCCATTTCTTGTCAAAGAAAAATTCAGAATCTCCCAGCAGATCGACAAATGATTCCCCAGCGGAGTCAGCGAATGATAGTCTTCGTCCAGAAGATAGTTCAGATTCCCCAACAAAGTCAGCAAATGGCAGTCTCTTTCAGCAGAAGACAGTTTGCTCACTTTCTATCATAACAGAGTCAGCAAATGGCAGTCTCTTTCAGCAGAAGACAGTTTGCTCACTTTCTATCATAACAAAGTCAGCAAATGGCAGTCTCTTTCAGCAGAAGACAGTTTGCTCACTTTCTTTCATGACAGGGTCGACAAATGGCAGTCTCTCCCAGTAGAAGACAGTTTGCTCCCCTAGCAATTGGCAAATGGCAGTCTTTTCCCAAGAAAAGACAGTTTGTCTGTTAAATACTCAAGAGATCGACAAATGGCAGTTTCTTCGAACAGTTTGTCTGTTTCTGGGATGTTTAACTCCCCACAGAGTCGATGAATTGCAGTTTTCCTCTTAGGAAAACAGTTCGTTGATTCCCCAAGCATCAGTTGACGAATGGCAGTTTTCACCCGGAAAACAGTTCGTCCGCCTTCAAACAAAGTCATTAGCCCCTCAAAAGATCATGAGGCCATATGAAATTCTTTCAAAGACGTCAAGTCAAAAGGGAAGATGGTGAAGTTTCTTTACAACCGTCAAATGGCATCTTATCTCCAAGCGCTGATAAGAAGTTTGACGAGGAAACAAACCTTTGAAGTTTCTTTACTACCGTCAAATGGCATCTTATCTCCAAGCGCTGATAAGAAGTTTGACGAGGAAACAAACCTTTGAAGTTTCTTTACAGCCGTCAAATGGCATCTTACCTCCAAGCGCTGGTAAGAAGTTTGACGAGGAAACAAACCTTTGAAGTTTCACTACAGCCGTCAAATGGCATCTTACCTCCAAGCGCTGGTAAGAAGTTTGATGAGGAAACAGACCTTTGGAGATTTTCTCTTTATCTGAGATATTGTCCAAACGCAACTGAGACCAGTTTCGAGATTTGGACATCCGGAACGAGAGGAGGTTGTTTACCTTTTTCTAAGTATCAACACTTAGTTAAAGAAGATGGATTGCGCATCCTACATTGCCATCCATTCACCAGAATCCACATCAAGTATTTCTGCAGGAGTTTGTCTCCTCATCCCCCGCCAAGTGCGACAACGGGATCAAATCATGCAAAGATTTTATCATCTCAGGAGCGCCCAAAATTCGGGCATTCTTTGATATTTAAGTCTCTTTTACGCAGGAGAGATCGAGATCTCAATCTCTCTCCCTCCAGATAAAAGAAACTTAAACAGGGGCATCTGTCATACCCTAATTTTTGACCCCCCTAAGATGACATATCTTCAGGATTTTCATCAAGTCAAAGTAAGTACCCAGGGCAGTCTGACATTCAATCGAGGGTGTTCAAAGACAAGAAAAATCAGGCAAAGGATCAATCAATAGGAGGATTAGTCTCTAACACAATCATGAGACTCAAGAGCTTCATTATTTCACCTATGATTGATTAGACACCCAGTCATCTAAGTACAGAATTACTCAGATCAACAGACCAGGGTTTGGAGCCTTATCAAGGACTAAAATCAGGGAACACTTTTGGGAAACCCTAAAAAGCCCTAGGGGACCATTCAAAGACATCAATCATCTTCAAATAACTCATATGACAAGATCGACTGGACATTACACCTCAATTCAAAGTCTACAGTCATCATTGTCCTCTGGTCGACAATTAGGGTTTTTGACCTAATTCCCCAAGATAGTTGACTTTTAATCAGGGCATGGATCTAAAACTCAAGACATGATCCAAGAGTCTCTATTACCTCAATATAATCCCTTTACATCATTCATTTAAGGAGAAGATCTTATTTCTACACAAAAGTCCAAAATCTCACCTTATTTGGAAAAAGTCAACTGTATGGGATCACCATTGACTTTTGAGATTTTTGGTCAAACAATGACTTTCAAGGATCAATATCATCAATATATGGATATTAAAGTCATTTGACCAAAGAAATTCAAAGAAATTCATCAAGGAGCAAAAAGTCGGGAATTAGGGTTTTTTAAGGCATGGTGAGAACTCAAAATTTCACCTACACAACTCAAAAAACTTCCAACATGAAAGTTGTAGATCTTGCAAAATAAAACAACATCTTACAAAGGAACTTTTTTCAAAAGATCAATCATTTAAGAGTTTTGGAAATTTTGGAGTTTTAGGTCATAAACACTTAGACATTTTTCTAAGTGTTTTAACCTAGTTTTCTTCCAACTTTGGCCTCATTTTTCACAAATTTGCCAAAGGATTCTGAAGAAACTCCAAACTAATGATTTGAAGTAGATGTTTAGGGCTTTCCAAATTGTGTTCAACCTTCTCCAAATTCATTTTGAGCTAAGAGTTATGCTTGTTCAAAGTTGGCCTCATGAAGTGAAATTATAGGTCATGTACAATTTGAAACTTTGCAATTTTGTGCATTTTGCTTCACTAAGTGATGCTACACGACCTCTAATACATCTGAAACCATACCACACATCCAAATTCATCATTGCATAAGGATTAGAGAAGATTCCCAAAAACAAAGGCATGTGATTATGTAATGATTGCATTTTTGAATTTATGGCAAATGATGAATCATCAAGGAATCTTGTTCTAAGCCAATTAGAACTCTCCTCTGAATCAGAAATGTTCCCTTGGATCATACAAGATCAATGGTTGGGGAAGTTAGCCCGAAAATGCATCATTGCATTTAGGATCTTTTCAAATTTTCTTCTTGGCTAAGAAACCAAAACTCTCTCATTAAGCAAGCTCACTCTCTCAATCAGTACTGAACCATTTACCTATAAATAGGGGAGCATACTTCAGTAGAAAAACACACCAAAGCAACTCAATTCCTTGCTTTCTCTTTCTCTTCTCATGCTTATTGTTTTTCAAAGTTCTTTGGCAAGAAGAATCGTTTTCTTCAAACCAGAGCTCATCTTTGGAAAGTAAGCATTCTAACATCTCAAGGGAGGTCATTTGAGGTGATCCAAGCACCTGGATCACTTCTGTAAGTGGAGGAACACCATTGTTGCTCTCACTTTGGAGCAGTTGCAGTTGGAGGTCCATAGTGCAATTCAGAAGGTTTCCAATCAAGCTAAGCATCCAGGCATGTTCCATAGGAGGTAGTGAAGCTGTTCAGATGGCTGCAGCTCATCTGTAACTCAAGAATCATCACCCTCCATGTTCACTTGAAGCTCAAATCGAGGGAGGTCCATAGAACAATTCAGGAGGATTGAGGTTACAACAAGCATTCAGTTAGCATCACTGAACCACAAGGAAGCTTTTGGGATCATTCATACAAGCCCAGGTGCTCTCTATCATCCTCACGACCTCCATTTTCAGAGGTAAGTTTCTGAACTCTACCTCTTTAATTTAAGCACTCTTTGTGATAAAGCTCGATTCTATCTTGTTAAGCATCATCAGAGGATTGAAAACCCTCTATCATCATTCATTTATCTTTCAGTATAGTCATTTAATTTGATTTTCAAAATTTAGGGTTCTTCACGATTTCTGGTAAATTAGTTAGATATAGTTGATATAAATTTATGTTAGTTACATATTTAGAATCGTGAGTGAATTTAGAATAAGTTTCATCTTTACATCTTTGCAAATGGTTGAGAAATGAGCAAGTTCATAAATTCAAAATCTGAGAACTTGAGGTTGAAGATGACAATGGTGGTGGCGCGCAAATTTCAAATTCAGGGTTGAGTTTATTTTATTTTGAATGATACCTGTTTCATAAACGACTAAAACGTGATAGCCCAGTGGTAAAGAGTGTTTGTGTGTTGCGCGTGCCCAAGGTCTGGGGTTCGAATCCCCCTCGCCCCAGACCTTTTGATTTTATTTTCTTTTTGCTTCTATACACTTGAATAACATATGAGTTGCAAAGGAGTCAGTTTACTATCACCATGCGCTCGCTGGCCCAGTGGTTTGGTTTTGGGTGTGTGACTTGGAGGGCGTGAGTTCAATCCCTCTAGGTGACAAAACCTTATTTTTATCACTTTTCCCATTTGATTTCTTCACAACTTTACACAATTAATTAACCTATCAAATTAAATCATTTTCAATTCATTTTTCACACACTTGTTATTTAATATATCTATTTTATGAATAATCAAAAAAATCATAAAAATATTATTTATTTCATATATTTTTATTAGGTTTAAAATAGTATGTTTTAAGTGTTTTCTTAAATACTTTAAATGCATATATTCATTTTGTTTTAACCTAATTATTTTTGTGAATAAAGTTTATGATAAAACCCTAATTATTTAGGTCTTAATTAGGCATAGATCTTTTTTCTTTACCTTAATTAAGTTGACTTTCTGTCAATTTTCAAAACTGTTTTCAATCTCCGAATAAATCGAACAATTAAGGTTTTCAAACAACAAAACCTTATATTATTTCAAATCATTTTCAAAACTAATTTTACACCAGTACTATAAAGTACTGGGCCTCTAATAGAGTGTAAGTCCCAAACACCTTCTCTTCTTAGCTTGTTTTCAAAACTGTATTTTCAAAATCTTCTTTCTGTTTTCAAAACATTCTTCTGGTATTTGAAGGGCATTATTCCCGGTGAAACTCTTCAGATACCTATGTGACCTTTGTCCATCTTCACTTCTTCTGTTTTCAAAAACCATTAACTGTTTATCATATATATATTCAACTGTTATCCACCAATTACTGTTGAGGCTCTGTACATACTTCTTCAAAGGCCTCCACTCCATCCAGGTTAGGCTTTACAAGCTTTCAATTTACAGTCTTTATTTAAATTACTGTCAAATATAAACTGTGCATATATATTAGTTTAGAACTACGTTTGAGTATAAACCTTAGGACAGTTAAACTATATATATATATATATATATATATATATATATATATTATAGGAATATGACCTAGGATTGAGAATGTCTTCCCGGTGAAGGCTCTTTCCTAATTAGAGATCTGTAGTTCAAACCCCCAAGATGAATTATTCCCGGTGAAACATCTTGGCAAAAACCTTAGAATCCAAAAATATAGGACACATCCACCCAAAGAGGAATTATTCCCGGTGAAACCTCTTACCCATTTGCTTAGAGCCAAAATAAGTTCAAAACTACATAGCTTTCTCTTGTGCTATAACAAGGACCCTCGATTAGCCTCCTCTTGGGCTTTGTACAAGGACCCACAGGCTTCTTAAAAGCATTTCCAGCTTCCTCTTGAGCTTGTATACAAGGACCCATCAGGTTTCTTATAAACATAGGAACAGGTCTTTAGTCACCTTTTAGCCTACCCTGGTGAGTTTTCTTCCAATTTAAACCAGACTTTTAACAAGCCAAGTTTGTCTCAATTTTGCATTGAGTACACCTTTTGGAATGAGAGACATGGACAGTCTCTGTCACCCTTATCTTCATCAATCTTCCTTAGCAGAGTGTAGGATCCATATTTGCTTATCCTCAGCATGAGTCAGCCTTCATCTTGGGCTTTAAACAAGAAGTCTCCACTAGATAATCTTTCTGCCATTCACCAAAAGAGTCAAAACCCCTGGAAAGGGTTAGCCTCCAAATCAATCCATCATTTCAATAAAAACCCCTGGAAAGGGTTAGCCTCCAAAGTCAATTAATCAAAAAGAGTCACGACCCCTGGGAAGGGTTAGCCTCCAAATCAATCCATCATTTCAATAAAAACCCCTGGAAAGGGTTAGCCTCCAAAGTCGATTAATCAAAAAGAGTCACGACCCCTGGAAAGGGCCAGCCTCCGAAAAACATGATAAAGTCAGTCTTTTAACAGACAATTTCTCCAGCTGAGTCAAAACCCCTGGAAAGGGTTAGCCTCCAAAATCAGTCTTTCAAAAATCAAAGATTCATTCTCTTAGGAGATAATCTCCCCAAATAGAGTCTCCCTAAGTAGAGTCAGCCTCAATTCTGGGCTTCGTACAGAACACCAAAAAATCCTTAGTTTAAATACTCCCCAGTAGAGTTATCATTTCAATAAATCAATAAAATCAATCAAAAAGCCTCAAGCTTGGGCCTCATTCAAGCCAGCTAAAGTCAAATCTTTCATATAGTAAATAGACATAGCTTATCTCTATAGAGAGATATTTTTACTACTCTACCACATTCAAACAAACAAACATTTCAATTTCAATTTCATTCAAAGTCTCCCATTTAGGACTCTGAAAGACATGCTCTGGCACATCCCCAGACTTGTACACTTTCCCTAATTTGGATGAGCATCTTTCTTTCATTTTAGAGGCACGATGGCTGTCATACTTGATCAACCAAGTAGACTCCCCTCTTAATGAAACATCATTTTTTTTAGCTTTTCTGTCACTTTTAAATGTTTGTGGTAGAATAGTACAAATACCTCTCTGTAAAGATGATTTCATGTCTCTTTACTGTAAACAGAGATTTAATTCCAAGCTTCAACCTTGAGCTTCAAGCAAGGCACCAAAAACAAGTAATTTCCCTAGTTAGTTCCCCGAACTACATTAAGCTCTGACTTCCACTAGGGATATGTAGGCATGAGGTTCACAAGGAATCTCAGCGAGCTAATAAAATACCAAAAATAGTCAGTCTGTCTATCTGTCTGTCTTTCTTTAATCAATTCAATTCTCTCTCCTAACACAAAGGAGAAACTTTCCCAATCATTAGCAGCAAACACAATCACAATGACACAGAGAAGGTTCCTGTAGAGTACTACAGATATGTAGGGTGTTTAAACATTTCCCTATGTATAACCGACCCCCCGGACTCCAGAATTTCTAGTCTAGGTGAAATCCCCACACTTAGCAAACTCCTAGGGTTTAGTTGAGATCTTTTTTTCCCTTTCCTACTCGTAGGACCAATAAGAAAGTTCGTGTGATATCGTAGGAAGAACTGAAACAAAATTCATCCCACCACGGGCGCATTCTCCTTCCAAATTTCGCGTGAAGGGTTTAGCGTGCCGTCCTCCCAAGTGAAACGGGGAGGTAAAGAAAACGACACCACACTATGGGCGTTGGATCAAACTGCATTGAGGTCCAAGGGATGTTGTGTGAGAGTGTACCGTGGTTACGCAAGGGGTTGCACCATCGAATCCTGGAAAAAAACCTTGTAAAAAAAAGAAGAAGTCATAAAAGGCGTGGAAGCCTAGGATCAAACACATGCCTCAGGGGTGGAAGGCGCTTCTGCTGAACAACTGGGCTACAATGTTAATTCGTTCTCAATACCAAACCAAAGGAACGAATATTAAACATGATGCCAAACCACCATTTCAGTGCTGGTCATCATGGGTGGTGTACGTAGCATGTGGTACAGGCCCATCATATTTTGGAATGCTACACATTATAAATCTGATTTTTAATAAAAAAAGAATGTAACAAATCTATGTGTACTATTATCAATTAGTCACCCTTTGTTTTAATCACTAAAAGACGAAACACAACCTGAAGCCAATAGCAAAACGCCAACACATCATCTTCTTCCCCATATTATATACAAATCGTGAACCAACACCATAGAAGCCATAGAAGCAAAACTTCATCATCCAATCTTCACATGTCCATAACTCAATCAATTCTCAAAGAAAATAATCAAAATTTAAACCAAAATTGTAGATCTAAATGCCATGAACACAACCATCATTAGTTTGAAGCAAATAAAAGGCTATATCAAGTATAAAATCATCCTCAAAGTCACGGTTTCAATATGTTTCAATAACATAAACACATAATTAAACTCAAACAAAACAATGTTATTCTAACAAATAGATCACCCAGATCTCCTAATTAAAACATGGTGAGTCTAATGGTGTGATTTATTTGGCTCAAAACCGGCCATAATCATGAAAACGAAAAAGGAAGACCTATATGCCCTAACAATGGCAAATGCTTGTCGAGCCATCAAGAATCGCGAGTAGATAGTCAAATCGCTTTAAACTACCATATGAACACAATAATGATGTTAGTTTTGATTGAAACAAGTTGTAAATTGAAAAACGATGATGAGCATAATTTTAAAGATAGGAACATATATGAAGTCATGTGGCGTCCATGGGGGCTGTACAAAGGATTCTTCTTACCTTTACTTACCTCCAGAACAATGTCCAATGATTAAATGGCTCTGAAGAAGTCTGCAAATTAGGATTCAAAAATTACAAGTTTATGTGTAATTTTGAACTTGTAAACCCTAGCTCCTTTGCCCAACTTTTCGTCCCCCCTCTCATTAGGATTAATATGCATATATATTAGAAGCTTTAGGTTAAAGGTTTGGGCTTGGATCTTGACTTGTTAAAAGGATTTTAATTTGTTTGAAAATATGACCAAATCTCCTCATTTTTTACTCATCTCTCTCCATATCAAGGGATGCACGTTTTTGGACCTCCAAGGGTGATTATTTGGGCTTTTATTTGATCAAGACCAAAGCCATATACTTTCATCCATTTATTTTATATTTTTACTTAATTTATTTGCCTTTTAATTGACTAAAATTCAAATAAATATAAATAAAAACTATAAAAATGTAGGGATGTATTTGGAGGTTCTTAGCACTCTTATAAGCAATTTTGGATCAACAAAACCTAAGCCCATTTGGAAAATTTGCAAGATTGACAATATTTCTTTCATGGACTTCTTGAAATTTAACCAACTTGTGCAGTTCATAACTTCCTCAATTTTAATCATATAAATGCATTCTAGGACTTTTTAGAAAGCTTAAAGAGTCCTCTAAATGACCCTTTTGGTTTCATCTCAATTGAAGCTTCCATGCTCAAGTTATGAGCTTTGACCCAAAAGGTGTTTTTTGTTGAATTTTTGGAGGACCTATAATCTTCTTGACCATATCTCTTAAATGAAGCATTTCGGGCCTTGTCTTGTGAGTAACAAAAATGTAGAGAATCCAATTTCCTTCAAATTATGCTTTGAGTGGACAATTTTTGATACTCCATGTGAAAGTTATGTCCAGTCAAAGTTGGGTTGACTATCTTAGTTAAAAAACCCTAATTTGAACCTTTGACTTTGTTCATTTTTGAGTTTTTATTAACGGATCATGATCAACCTTTGTTCAAATGATGGATATAACCTCAAATACTTCACGTTGAGCAAAATTCTTGAAGTTTGACTGTGTTTTGACTATAGTTGACTTTTAGGTCAACATAGTTGATTATTGATCATCTGAACCATTGACTGAACAATCATGTGATCCAAAGCCTGAAAATTTGCCTGGATATGCTTTTGAGACATATGAGATACCTTGGGGTCCATTTGAGGCTTTAGAGATTCAAACTCCTTTGATAAAGTGCAAACCCTAACTTAAGAGACCTTAGATTAGGAGAATGTTGCTTGAATAAACCCTTGAACCTTGAACCCTTGATGATGAAATGAGATGGGCAAATTTTGGGGTATGACATGGTGTTATGTAATTGTGACCTACTTTAACTTTGGCCATTATAATCTAGTATGTTTTTATCTTTATTATTATTATTCTGTGTGCTTTCTCCTATTACCCTTTATGTTTCATTTTTGATGTTGTCAGAGGGGGAGTAATATGAGAGTATGAGAGTACAGGGGAGCTTACGCACTAAAGCACGGTGGAGCTCATATCAACTTACATCATTCAAACAATATTTGCTATCATCAAAAAGGGGGAGTATGTAAGTGCAAGCATACACTCTTGTGGAAGAAACTAGTCCAGTTAGGTCATCCCACTCGGTCTCTAGGTCGACGTAAACTGAAGGAAGCAAAAAGGTTTCACTTCTGAGGATTTAATCCACTAATCGCAACAGATTACAATGGTTTTCCACTTAGCCCACGACTAAGTCTTCTAGAGTATCCTGATCACAAACTGATCACTCTAGGAACAAATGCTTAGACACAAGCTAAGACTTTCTTAGAGTATCCTGACCACCACGTGATCACTCTAAATACAACTGCTTAGACACAAGCTAAGACTTCCTAGAGTATCCTGATCAACACTTGATCACTCTAGTTACTTACAAATTAATGTAATCAATTCTAAGAGTATTACAAATGCTTCTGAAAAGCTATAATCACAACAGTGATATTTCTCTTAACGTTTAAGCTTAATCTCACTAATATATTACAACAGCAATGTAGTGAGCTTTGATGAAGATGAAGTTTCTGAGCTTTGAGTTGAACAGCGTTTCAGCAAGATAATATTCACAAAATTTGGTTCAGAGTTGTTAACCTTGCTTCTCATCAGAACTTCATACTTATAGGCGTTTGAGAAGATTACCGTTGGGAGCATTTAATGCTTTGCATGTTCCGTACAGCATTGCATTTAATGTTTCACGCTTTTGTCAACTACCTCGAGCCTTGTTCACGCTGTGTCTACTGACGTTGCCTTTAATAGCTTCCAACGTTCCTTTTGTCAGTCAGCGTAGCCTGCCACCTGTACTTTCTTCTGATCTAATGTTTGTGTATACAACGTTTGAATATCATTAGAGTCAAACAGCTTGGTGCATAGCATCTTCTTGTCTTCTGACCTTGAAGTGCTTCTGAGCGTGATACCATGTGACCTTCAGTGCTTCTGCTTCTGATCTCAAGTTCTTCTGATGCTTCCATAGACCCATGTTCTGATTCTGCTTTGACCATGTTCTGATGTCTTGCCAGACCATGTTCTGATGTTGCATGCTGAACCTTCTGAGACAAAGCTTCTGAGCGCTGATTTGTGCATACTCTTTATATATTTCCTGAAACGGAAATTGCAATGTATTAGAGTACCACATTATCTCACACAAAATTCATATCCTTGTTATCATCAAAACTAAGAATATTGATCAGAACAAATCTTGTTCTAACAATCTCCCCCTTTTTGATGATGACAAAAACATATATAAATGATATGAATTTGCGATCAGAAAGAGCAGACGGCTAAAGACAAATTACACAGCTATAGCATAAGCATGTGAATACGTCTCCCCCTGAGATTAACAATCTCCCCCTGAGATGAATAATCTCCCCCTGAAATTAATACTAGAAGAATTTTAATAATAAAAGACTTCCCTGAGTATTTCAGTAGAGACGTTCACATAGCTTGATCTACAGAACATTCATGACTTCTGATTTCTGCTTCCCTAGGACAGCTTCAGAACTTGAATTTCTTTGATCTTCAGAACATTCACAGCTTCTGACTTCTGCTTCCATCGGACAGCTTCAGAACTTGAATTTCTTTGATCTTCAGAACATTCACAGCTACTGACTTCTGCTTCCATCGGACAGCTTCAGAACTTGAATTTCTTTAGATCTTCAGAACATCCATAGCTTCTGATTCTTGCTTCCATCAGGACAGCTTCAGAGCTTGAATTTCTTCTTATATCACTTCATGCTAGATTGTATCAGAACATTGTTGAATGTACCAGAGCATCATCAGAGCATCTCTACATCCTGAAATGTTACAGAACAAAACTAAACGACAAAAGTCAGCATGAATGAGTCAGAACATAGAATATGTTTCAGAACATATAATATGTATCAGAGCTAA
This sequence comes from Vicia villosa, assembly GCF_029867415.1. Taxonomy (NCBI): domain Eukaryota; kingdom Viridiplantae; phylum Streptophyta; class Magnoliopsida; order Fabales; family Fabaceae; genus Vicia; species Vicia villosa. Next base: position 145,902,980 of record NC_081182.1, read on the forward strand.
GAACACATAATATGTATCAGAGCCATATGGTATGTGTCAGCATAATGTTTCAGATCATATTCTATCATCAGAATATCTGAACATTCTTCTTTCTGATTCTGAAGCTTCGTAACACTCAGCTTGCTTCAAGAATCCAAGAGCTTGATTGATCTTGTTGCTTCTTATGTTGATCTTGAAAAGAGAATCTTCAATTCCTGCAACAACACAACTTAAGCATAGAACTTTACAAGTTCTGTTAGTAATGTGGGGGCTTTTTACCCAGTAATTGATAATATTAATCAGATCATTTATCACATATTTTCTCCCCCTTTTTGTCATAACATCAAAAAGAATATAAAAGATTCAGATGTAAAGCAAGAGACAAAAGGAATGAAACAGAATAAACTTTTCATTGATAAATCAAACAGAATTACAAAAGATGTATGCAGAAAAGCAGATGCAACAAGGAAGAAAAAGTACAAAGACTTAAAGACTAAGACCCTAGCCTACGCAAAATCCGCGCCAGAACATCATGAATCCCGTCAGTGCTTGCATTTTGCCTTGTCATGAAGGAGCGAAACTCAGCATTGGCTGCTTCTTGCGCGTTTAAACGAGAAACCAGCATAACTTGATTCTGACGAAGAGCTTCCAAGGTCTCCATCAGAGCTGAGGTTTCACCAGAAGAAGGAACACCAGAGTTTCTGCTAACAGGGACAACTATCTCAGCAGGACGATCTTCTGGAGGGTTTCCAGCTTGAGCATCTTCCATCTCAGCATCTGAGTCTGACTCAGAAGCAGCCTCAACATATTCTGGTTCAGGCAGCTCAGAAGCTCCAACTTCCAAGGCTTGAAGAATGGCTTCAAGGTTTGTTGGAGGGGTTGGACCAGCAACTTCTGCAGGATAAACCACTACTGGAAAGACCATGTGAGGAGCACTTTCAGAAGGGTTCATTCTGAACCAATTGAACAACCACTGAAAATCTCCAGTCAGCACAGGATACCATGGTCTCCACACCACTATGTCTATGCAGGGATTTTCTTCTTCCATCTCATCTGCAGGTATCCCCTCTTCAAGAACTCTTCTGTTCCTGATGAGATGGTGATAGCTACTTTCACCAACTTCCAAACGAAGACCACGAACCCCAGGTGCTTCAGTCATGATCCTTTTCTGGATATCCGTAGCCCTAGCCAGAAAATCTTGACGAAAAGCATCCCAGAGGTTGCATGTAGCATACTCATCCAAATGGTTGAGATGAGCAACACCCAGAATCTCCAACCAGATATTTACATCAGAATGTAAAACCTCTAGAAAAGATTGAGTGGTTGGTGTTGGAGGGTTGACAGAGAATCTGGAGTCAGGAAACACAAAGCTGTAGGGGTTAGGTGTTCTGGTGGGAAAAGGGTGTGAGAGAGATGAGGAGATATCTGTGGGATGGGTTGAAGGAGAGGAGATATCAGATGGTGAAGATGGTGGTTCCAGAGAGGTAAATGAAGAGGAAGAGGTGTTGGAAGTTTGTGAAGAAGGAGGTGATACAGGACTACCATCAGGGGGTTAATACACACGTCTAGAGTAGTTTCTAGTCATCATAGCTTCAAAGGGGTTCACCTTGAAAGGATCGTAGGTGATCTTTACTTTCTTTGGTTTGATTTCTGGTTCATCAGTTTCCTTTCTCTTTTGTTTACGATCAGATTCTTGATTTTGAGAACTTGACGAAGGATTCATGATGAAGTTGCAGAAAATGAAAACCGCTAGGGTTTAAAATATGAATGCAAAGAGAGAGAGATAAAAAGAAACTGAATGCAAGAGAGTGGAAATATATAGGAGGGAAAAGAAACGTTTGAGGAATATAAAACGAAAAAGAATAAACTGAAAAGAAATAAAGAGAAAAAAAATAAACTGAAATGATGGATAGCATTTAATGTTACGTGACGTGAGGAGAGATAATAATGACAAAGAAGTGATTAGCACAGTTACCTAAGTAGGCGTCCCCTCAACTACACGCACGCTTGTCCAGAAATAGTGAACACGTGTTTACCATCTGGATAGCCAGTTACAGCTGTTTTACTTTTAAAGAGATTCTGAGTCAACTTAGACAATGAAACGTTAGTAATAACAGAATCACTACTTCTAATTGAATACAATCAGAACTTCTTATAAAAAACTAATCCAATCTTATTTCAGAAGATACTCATACATAAGATCTTCTCATCTTCTCATTCTGGGCATAAATCCATACTGATATTCTTCAGAATGAACTTAAACCTATCTTCAGCAAGGGGTTTTGTAAAGATATCAGCCCATTGATGGTCTGTATCCACAAAGTTTAAAGATATAACACCCTTCTGAACATAGTCCCTTATGAAATGATGTTTAATCTCAATATGTTTAGCTTTTGAATGTAAAATAGGATTCTTAGATAAACATATAGCAGAAGTATTATCACAGAAAATAGGAATGTTACTCTCAAATATCTGATAATCTTCTAGCTGACTTCTCATCCAGAGCATTTGTGTGCTACAACCAGCAGCAGCAACATATTCTGCTTCTGTTGTTGAGAGGGCAATTGTAGCTTGCTTCTTGCTGTACCATGAGATCAGATGACTTCCAAGAAATTGACAACTTCCAGAAGTACTTTTCCTTTCAATTCTATCTCCAGCATAGTCAGCGTCACAGAATCCTACTAAGTTGTAATCTTTGGATCTTCTGTAGACTAAACCAACATTAGTAGTACCTTTCAGATACCTAAGAATTCTCTTAACAGCAGTTAAATGAGATTCTCTCGGATCTGATTGGAATCTAGCTGTTATACCCCAAAATTTGCCCGCATCTTTTTTCAAGAAAACTCCAATCTGAAAATTAAGAGTCTCATATAATCATGGATTTTTATTTCAACAAATATCCTGACATATGAAATACTTAGTTTTTAGAATTTTTCTTATACAGTAATTTGGCTTGCAGTTGAATTTATTCTTACGCAAACGCCAAATACTGTTTATTACTTCACACATGCTATTTATTTATTTACAGATAAATAGTACTGACACAATTGGTACAGAGTTAAATCTTTTTGCAGGCGCAGAATCAGGAAACTCAGACTGTACTGGTAACAAGTAGATTATTATTATCTTTTGTTTCCCACTAATTTTTGTACTATATTCCATTATTTTCAAAAATCTTTTCAAATCTCTTTTTCAAAAATCAAATCCTAACTTTATTCTCTACATCTCTCTTTTTCCCAACACTATCATACACTTTCTTTCAAATCTTACTTCCACTCAAATTTTCCTTTTGTATGGAATCACATCATTCCCCAACGTCTCTATCCTTCTTTCCATTCTATAAATACCTCTCATTTTCTCATAAAAATCTCACATCAAATTCTAATTCATCTCTCAAATTTCTACTTCATAATCCATCCTTTCTTCTTCCCCGACAAAATGGCAAAGCGGTGGGAAACGTGTTTTCTTATGGTCATCACCATTGCTACGATGATCATGTCTTTCTTCTGTCTACATAGCCCGGAACACTATGGACCTGGTATGCTTATGCTCCCAATCATCTACATGTTACTATTTGTAGCATGGGTTATCAATCGTCATTCTTAAAATTTGCCGTATTTCTTATTTCTTAAATGTACCGTTTATTCGTCGTACTGTTCAATATAGTATATAATATTTGTACTGTCAGTATTAAATGTTGTACTATTTGTCATAATATTTCTTAATTACTCAGATAATATTTTATGTGTTTTCTGCCAGTCAAATATTCATTTTTCTGTGCATTAAATGATTTTCAGGGTTATTATCGGTAATTTTGCTCGCGTACAGTAAATATTAGTTATTTATTATGTCTGTGTTTTTAACAAGTCATGTAAATAAACTTTCATTTTTCACATAAAACAAAAACAACAAAAAAGAAAATTAACTTTGACTGTTGATTTTTCACTCTAACTGCTACGTCAATACCTGAACAGTCAGTTGACAGTCAAACTGCTGGCAGTACAATTCTCAGTGTTTTGTACCATCAATCAAATCAATCTTTTACAATTCAAAATTCCAAGATTTTTGTTCTAGAAGTCTTCTGAATATCACGCGATTAGCAAAGACTCAACACTGCACAAAAATCAGGTACGCTTAACTGTCTCCTACACAAACAGTCCCTGACTAGGGTTTTCTTGTTTTTACAGGAGAAACAAGTTTTTGAGACCTCAAATGGATTTCATGCACATCCATATATCTCAAAGTACCATCATACAAATTTTCAAACTTCAATTCACTCAGACGCACCGTCAACAGACGACCCGTTTGACCAAAAAGTCAACAGACAGTCAAAAATGATTTTTTTTGTCAAAGTCCATATTTTGTCAAAGGATTCATCATTTGATCATTGGATGATCATAATTCATCAAGGAAAGATCAAAAATCAACAAAACCCTAAGATTCAAAATTAGGGTTTTTGCCTGAAAAGTCAACTCAACTTTGACTGGTCATAACTCTCTCATCCTTCATCCAAAAAATTCAAACCAAATCCCATTTTGAAGGAAATTCAATTATCTTTCAAATGCAATTGATCCCATGGTCATTGCATTCACCATTTGAAAAATATGACCAAAGACATTACAGGTCATTTTCAAAGTCAACAAAAAGACACTTTTTTCAAAAGGACACACAAGGAGCATCAAAAATCATTTTGACATGAGACCAAAGACATTGGTTATAGGACTCTTTGAGGCTTCCAAAAAGTGCAAGATCTCCTTCATATGACAAAAATTGAGGGATTTACACCTTGTTGAAGTTGGCTAAATTTTGGGAAAATACATGAAATCAACATTGCTCAAAAATGTATTTTTTCCAAATGGGGCCAAGTTTTCATGGTTCAAACATCATTTCCATAATATAATGGGCCTCCCACGACCAAGACAAAGCCCACATCATTTTTATCCATTTTTGATTTAATTTTATCACATATAAGATTAAATTTAAAAAGGAAAATGGAAGGATAATGCATAGCTTGAATTCCAAGCATGACTCATCAAGAGAATCATTCAACTCTGTCCCAAGCCAAAGTACAACAGAGGGAGAGAAGAAAATCAAGCCATAGTGTCTTAAATGCCAAGCTACACATGTGGAAAAAGTCAAAAATTCAACAAAGCACTTATTGCTTTCTAGCTTAGATTTTAAGCACTTCAATGCTTATATATAGGCTAGCATACTTCAGTAATGAAGAGAGACAAGTTCAGAAACAAAGCCTTGCTTGTAACACACTTGTAATCACTTGAAACTTTTCAAAGAAATCTCAAATTCGAATTTTGAATTCCAGTCACTTTCCATACAAACTAAACATTCTAATACCTTCCTCAAGCATCACTGAACATATCTCAATCATTTCCAAGTCTTGAAACCTCATAAATCGAGCTACCTAGGCCACGGTTTGTTCAAACTAAAACTAACTTATATCTCATAACACACGCATATCTAGCAAGATGTAGACATATATTTGAACTCAGTGTGGTGTGTAGATCGATTCTGGACATTTAATTAAGGTTTGGTTGCTTATATACGAAGTTACCATTTTAGGGTTCATACTCTCCAAATTAGGGCTTTCTGAAATAAGCAAAATTACAGGTTCTAAGTGGTACCACTGAATTCGTATGGACTAGACGAATTGAATGGGCATGTCGCGCCAAATTTATATTCACGTTTACACCTATTCGCTATTTTGCAGGCTTAAGCATCACTTATTATAGCGCTTTTTTACAAAAGCGCTGTCAAAGGTGTTGTCTGGAGGTTGAAGATGATGCGTGTCCTCACCCTATTGGCTGGCATGCGCGCGTGTTTTTTAAATTTGTCTCTGATTCTGTGCTTTGCAGGTGTAACTTTTACCACGTGCCTCAATATCTGGGCCATCTGATCTCATTTAATGACTCATCCAACGCATCAGAATGAATCCCCATACCATGGACTCTCAGATTAATCACACATGATCATGTATCCTTTTATTTTCTATTTTATTTTAATTTTCTTTGCAAAATTAATTAAAAATAGTTTTAAAAATCCAAAAAATACACAAAAAATATTTTTAGACTTCTAAAATAATATATTATTTTCTGAAATAAAAATATTTTATTTTTCTTCAAAATTTCAATATTTTGCATAATTAATTAGTATATATTTATATATTTGCTTTTTAATTATTCTAACCAATCAAAAAATCATAAAAAAAATTGTTCTTTATATTAAATATTGTTTATATGTTATAAACTAATTTTGTACATATTTAGGATAATTTTCTCTTTAAGTTTTAATTATTTGTATAATTATTTGCATAATTATGTTTTAATTAGCTTAATCAATTTCAAATCAATTTCAAATATTCCAAAAAAATTAGTTTTGTTTTAAAATTAATTGACAAATATTTTGTACATTTTTTTAAACTTAATTTCTAGGTTTAAATTTATTTTCATCTTTTTTCTTCATTTTAATTTAATTAATCATGCATTAATTATAATTAAAATCAATCATAAAAAAAATCCAAAAACATGCCTTTTATTTTTCTTGCAATTTAAATTCCTAGATAAATGTATAGGATGTCAAATTCATGTAAATAGGCTAGTTTACATTTCCTGCACAATCGATGTAATAGCGTAGATTTACTTTCCGCACTTTACATTTCCGCATTTTAATTTCCAGCAAATATAAACTGCGTGTATGTCAAAGATAAAATTGAACCGTTAGATCACTAACTTCAAAGATAAAATATCTGAATACAAACACAATCACACTTGCACCTTTTAAGGTAATCCCTTCTCATTCTTTTCAAAATCAAAGTCAAAATTCTGCTGTTTCGAGTACAAAATCGAACCTTTTGTTTGTATCCGGTGAAAGGATAGATTTTTAAAGGAAATAGGATAAAGACCTTACAACTCAGGGTAGACCTCCTAGTTTGCTTGCTCAAATCAAAACAAACAAAATTCTCATACACTGTTGTTTTTCAAAACAAAACTTTCCAAAAAGACAATACTTTGTATACATCCAAACACGGATCATTACAAAGTTAACGTTCTTTTCAAAACATCTTTCGAAAGATAAACAAACATTTTGTATACATCCGCACAAGGATCATTACAAATTCAATTTACAAAGGTATTTGAAACCACATATGAGCATTCTAAAGCAATTGAAAAATGATCGAAAAACAAGTGAGCTAAGCAAACTTAAGAGCCCATGGATAACCATGGATACAAAGGGTGCTAACACCTTCCCTTTGTATAACCTACCCCCTTACCCAGAATTTCTTTAAGGTCTTTTTTCTGTTTCTTTTATAAACCTTTCCTTAATTGGATAAAATAAAAGGTCGGTGGCGACTCTGTGAATTTTCAAAAATGCGAAAGCATAAGCGATAAAAAAGAGTCAGTTCACGTATCTCTCCCGCTCAGAGGTATGGCCCGAAAAAAAACGGAGGTCCACACTAGCACACAAACAAACACTGAAGACAATGTCAGGTCTAGAAGCAGTTAGGTATAGAAGAGATCCAATCATACCTCTGTACAACTTCTGATCTACCTTCTTACTTACCTCATCCTTACCTAGGACACAAGTTGGATGCATAGGAGTTTTGGCTTCTTTGCTTTCAGAAAGATTAAACTTCTTCAGAAGTTCTTTCACATACTTCGTTTGATGAACATAAGTTCCATCAGAAGTTTGGTTGATTTGAATTCCAAGGAAATACTTGAGTTCTCCCATCATGCTCATTTCAAATTCAGCCTGCATAGACTCAGCAAACTCCTTTCCAAGTGTAGCATTAGATGTTCCAAAAATGATATCATCAACATATATTTGACATATTAAAATATCCTTTTTAAAGGTTTTACAAAAGAGAGTAGTGTCCACTTTTCCTCTAGTGAAACCATTTTCCAGAAGGAAGGAACTTAAACGTTCATACCAAGCTCTCGGAGCTTGCTTCAGTCCGTATAATGATTTCTTTAATTTAAAAACATGATTTGGAGACTTGGAGTCTTCAAAACCAGGAGGTTGATGGACATAAACTTCTTCATCTATATAACCATTTAAGAAGGCACTCTTAACATCCATCTGATAAAGAGTGATGTTGTGTTGAGTGGCAAAAGAAATTAATAGACGAATAGATTCTAACCTGGCCACTGGTGCAAAGGTTTCTATGTAGTCAATCCCTTCTTGCTGACTATAACCTTGAGCAACCAGTCTGGCTTTGTTTCTTACCACTTCTCCCTTCTCGCTTAGCTTGTTTCTGAACACCCACTTAGTGCCAATGATGTTAAATCCTTTTGGTCTAGGAACCAAGTCCCATACGTCATTCCTTGTAAACTGATTTAGTTCTTCTTGCATGGCAATTATCCAGTCAGGATCTTCTAGAGCTTGATCAACAGAAGTTGGCTCGATTAAAGAAACAAGACCTAATTGACATTCTGCACTGTTCTTAAGGAATGCCCTTGTTCTGATGGGATCATCTTTCTTTCCAAGGATCACATCTTCTGAATGAGCTGAAGCAAGTCTAGGTGATCTTCTGACTATTGATTCTTCAGAAATCCTGAGATTCTCTAAAGATGCAGCAACTTGATCTTCTGATCCATTGCTTCTGAGACTGCCAGCTTCTGCAGCATTGCTTCTTGGTTCTACTGCTTCTGATATATCAATAAAAATTCTCAAACTGCTTTGGTGTTTCAAGACCAAGCTTATCATCAAACCTGATATTGATTGATTCTTCTACAACCAATGTTTCAGTATTGTATACTCTGTAGCCTTTAGAGCGTTCAGAATATCCAAGAAGGAAACATTTTTGTGCTTTAGAATCAAACTTACCAAGATGATCTTTAGTATTCAGAATAAAGCATACACATCCAAAAGGATGGAAATATGAAATGTTGGGCTTTCTGTTCTTCCACAATTCATAAGGAGTCTTATTTAGAATAGGTCTGATAGAGATTCTATTCTGAATTTAACATGCAGTGTTTATTGCTTCTGCCCAGAAATGCTTAGCCATATTGGTTTCATTGATCATGGTTCTGGCCATTTCTTGAAGAGTCCTATTCTTTCGCTCTACAACTCCATTTTGTTGTGGAGTTCTAGGACAAGAGAAATCATGGGCAATACCATTTTCTTTGAAGAACTCCTCAAAGAATCCGTTCTCAAATTCACCACCATGATCACTTCTAACCTTTATGATTTTATACTCCTTCTCATATTGGATCTGAGTGCAGAATTCAAAGAACACTGAATGAGACTCATCCTTGTGTTTTAAGAACTTTACCCATGTCCAGCGGCTATAATCATCAACGATGACTAATCCATATTTCTTCCCTCTGACAGATGCTGTTTTGATAGGGCCATACAGATCAATGTGCAAGAGTTCTAACGGCCTTAAGGAAGAAACAACATTCTTAGACTTGAATGCAGGTCTGGAGAACTTGCCCTTCTGACATGCTTCACAAAGAGCATCCGATTTGTATTTCAGATTTGGGAGTCCTCTGACCAGATTTAGTTTGTTAATCTGAGAAATCTTTCTCAAACTAGCATGTCCTAATCTTCTGTTCCAGACCCATTTCTCCTCAGAAAAACAGACATAAGACAAGTCACCTTCTGATTCTTAAGATCTTGAAGATCTGTCTTATAAACGTTGTTATTTCTCTTGCCTGTAAATAGGATTGAGCCATCCTTCTGACTTACAGCCTTGCAAGACTTTTGATTAAAGATTATATCATAACCATTGTCACTTAATTGACTTATGGACAATAAGTTATGCGTTAATCCTTCTACAAGAAGTACATTAGTTATGGAAGGAGAGTTACCAAACTTTATAGTTCCTGAGCCAATGATTTTGCCCTTCTGATCTCCTCCAAACTTGACTTTTCCACCTGGTTTAAGCACCAGGTCTTGGAATGTAGACCTTCTTCCCGTCATGTGTCGCGAGCACCCAGAGTCCAGGTACCATGACATTTTGCTGTTTGTCCTCTTTTCCGCCAAGGATATCTGCAACAGAAATTATCTTCTCCTTAGGTACCCACAATTTCTTGGGTCCTTTCTTGTTAGTTCTCCTCAAGTTCTGATTGAACTTGGGTTTAGCAAAATATTTAACAGGAGGAACAGCATGATATTCTTTAGGTTTGTCAGCATGATATTTCTTAGGATGTGTCACATGCTTCTTGGTGTGAACAGTGTTAAACTTCTATGCATGTGAAGTGAGCCTAATATCATGAGCATGGCCATATTTGAACTGATCATACAGTGGCTTGTATGTGATCTTCAGATCATCAACAGGTTCAAATTTATGTGAGGTATCACCCTCATAGCCAAAACCAAACCTTCTGTTTCCAGAGACACCATATATCATAGAAGCAAGATGACTTCTGCCAATACTTCTAGATAAGAACTTTCTGAAGCTCGAGTCATATTCTTTCAGAATATGATTCATGCTAGGAATAGATTTTTCTGTTTCAGAAGGAGATCCACTATCTTTGGATAGATTTAAAACTTTTTCCTTCAGTTCAGAATTTTCCACTTCCAGCTTCTTAGTCTCAAATTCAAACTGCTTCTTCAGCTTTTTGTATTTGATACTAAGATGAGCCTTGAGTTCCAGAAGTTCAGTTAAACTTGAAACTAACTCTTCTCTAGATAGTTCAGAAAATACCTCTTCAGAATCTGATTCTGATGTAGATTCTGATCCATCATCTTCTGTAGCCATCAGCGCGAAGTTAGCTTGCTCATCTTCAGAGTCTGATTCATCTTCTGAATCATCCCCTGTTGCCATAAGACTTTTCTTCTTATGAAACTTCTTTTTGGGATTCTCCTTCTGAAGTTTTGGACACTCGTTCTTGTAATGTCCAGGCTCATTGCACTCATAGAAGACAACCTTCTTCTTGTTAGATCTTCTGTCACCAGAAGATTCTCCACGTTCAAATCTCTTTGAACTTCTGAAGCCTCTGAACTTCCTTTGCTTGCTCTTCCAGAGTTGGTTTACCTTTCTGGAGATCATGGACAGTTCATCTTCTTCTTCTTCTTCAGATTCTGATTCTTCAGGATCTTCTTTTCTAGCCTGAAAAGCGTTAGTGCATTTTTTAATATTAGATTTTAATGCAATAGACTTACCTTTCTTCTGAGGCTCGTTTGCATCCAGCTCTATTTCATGGCTTCTCAAGGCACTGATAAGCTCTTCCAAAGAAACTTCATTCAGATTCTTGGCAATCTTGAATGCAGTCACCATTGGACCCCATCTTCTGGGTAAGCTTCTGATAATCTTCTTTACATGATCAGCCTTGGTGTAGCCTTTATCCAGAACTCTCAATCCAGCAGTCAGAGTTTGAAATCTTGAGAACATCTTCTCAATATCTTCATCATCCTCCATCTTGAAGGCTTCATACTTCTGGATTAGAGCAAGAGCTTTAGTCTCCTTGACTTGAGCATTTCCCTCATGGGTCATTTTCAATGACTCATATATATCATAGGCAGTTTCCCTGTTAGATATCTTTTCATACTCAGCATGAGAGATAGCATTCAGCAAAACAGTCCTACATTTATGATGATTCTTGAAAAGCTTCTTCTGATCATCATCCATTTCTTGCCTCGTAAGCTTTACGCCACTAGCTTTCACTGGATGTTTGTAACCATCCATCAGAAGATCCCATAGTTCACCATCTAGACCAAGAAAGTAACTTTCCAGTTTATCTTTCCAGTATTCAAAATTTTCACCATCAAATACTGGTGGTCTAGTATAGCCATTGTTACCATTTCCATTGTACTGGTCAGTGGAGCCAGATGTAGATGTGTGTTCATCACCAGCCATCTTTTACTGAAGCGTTTTTCTCTTCCTGAATCTTTTCTAAACACGGTTAAGTGCTTGCACCTTAGAACCGGCGCTCTGATGCCAATTGAAGGATAGAAAAACACTTAGAAAGGGGGGGGGGGTTTGAATAAGTGTAGTTTAAAAACTTGGACGATAAAAATAAATTGCACAGTTATTTTAATCCTGGTTCGTTGTTAACTAAACTACTCCAGTCCACCCCCACGGAGTGATTTACCTCACCTGAGGATTTAATCCACTAATCGCAACAGATTACAATGGTTTTCCACTTAGCCCACGACTAAGTCTTCTAGAGTATCCTGATCACAACCTGATCACTCTAGGAACAAATGCTTAGACACAAGCTAAGACTTTCTTAGAGTATCCTGACCACCACGTGATCACTCTAAATACAACTTCTTAGACACAAGCTAAGACTTCCTAGAGTATCCTGATCAACACTTGATCACTCTAGTTACTTACAAATTAATGTAATCAATTCTAAGAGTATTACAAATGCTTGTGAAAAGCTATAATCACAACAGTGATATTTCTCTTAACGTTTAAGCTTAATCTCACTAATATATCACAACAGCAATGTAGTGAGCTTTGATGAAGATGAAGTTTCTGAGCTTTGGGTTGAACAGCGTTTCAGCAAGATAATATTCACAGAATTTGGTTCAGAGTTGTTAACCTTGCTTCTCATCAGAACTTCATACTTATAGGCGTTTGAGAAGATGACCGTTGGGAGCATTTAATGCTTTGCGTGTTCCGTACAACATTGCATTTAATGTTTCACGCTTTTGTCAACTACCTCGAGCCTTGTTCACGCTATGTCTACTGACGTTGCCTTTAATAGCTTCCAACGTTCCTTTTGTCAGTCAGCGTAGCCTGCCACCTGTACTTTCTTCTGATCTGATGTTTGTGTATACAACGTTTGAATATCATCAGAGTCAAACAGCTTGGTGCATAGCATCTTCTTGTCTTCTGACCTTGAAGTGCTTCTGAGAGTGATACCATGTGACCTTCAGTGCTTCTGCTTCTGATCTCAAGTTCTTCTGATGCTTCCATAGACCCATGTTCTGATTCTGCTTTGACCATCTTCTGATGTCTTGCCAGACCATGTTCTGATGTTGCATGCTGAACCTTCTGAGACAAAGCTTCTGAGCGCTGATTTGTGCATACTCTTTATATATTTCCTGAAACGGAAATTGCAATGTATTAGAGTACCACATTATCTCACACAAAATTCATATCCTTGTTATCATCAAAACTAAGAATATTGATCAGAACAAATCTTGTTCTAACATATTATTCTTATAAACTTGTAATATTGTTTTCTAAGAGAAAGTAAAAGAATAACAGTTATAACCAAATCTGGTGTTCTTTTCTTCCTTGTTCTTCATTCGTTCCTTGTTTTATACTTTAATATTGGTAGTAAATTCACAACAAATATGCGGGTGAGCATGGAGAAGATACCTTCAACAAAGTATGAGATTGAAAATTTCAGTGGAGTGAACGATTTAATTTTTGGCGCTTGAAGATGAAAGCTCTACCGGTTCTACAGGGTTGTTTGGAAGTGTTAAAGGGAGCCTCGACTATGGATGATGTGTTAACGGATAGAAAGAAGACGAACATGATCAAGAAAGCACACAAAACAATTTTGTTGAGCCTTGGTGATAAGTTTAACCAATGAGTATCAAAGGAGACGACGGTATTAGGGTTATTGGTGAAACTTGAAAGTTTGTACGTGACCACATCACTGGTAATTCGAATCTACGTGAAGCAAGCCTTGTATTAATTTAAGATGATTGAAAAAAAAGTGTTGGCAGAGCAGTTGGATATGTTCAACAAGATGGTTCTTGATATTGAGAATATTGATGTGAAGATAGATGATGAAGATCACACTACGCCAAATTTGTCTTTTAGTAGCACATCTACGAAAGCGCTTTTAGGCAAAAGCGCTTCTATAGGTATCGCTAAAAACAAAACTAAAAAACAAGGGAAAAAAGCGCTGCTATAGGGGATCCTACGAAAGCGCTTTTGAAAAGCACTGTATAAGGCTACCTTAAGAAAGAGCTTTTATAAAAGCGCTGCTATAAGGGAGAGCTACGAAAGCGCTTTTGGGCAATAAAGCGCTGGTATAGGGTACCTAAGAGAGCACTTTTAAAAGCGCTGGCGTAGCCTGATTAAAATTAAAATTTAATTTTAAAAGAAAACTAACAAAACGCGTTAATGAGTCTCAGAATGTTTTTACCCCTAAACCTAATCCCCAAATTCATCTCCAATTCGCTTCGATTTCTTCCTACATTTCCATCACAAAATTTGATTCATTTGATTTTGGTTCGATTGTTCTGTTCCATCACAAAAAGTGTTAAGGTATTTTGATTGTCTCTGATTCTGTTCGATTGTTCAAGCTCGGTTAAAGACTTGTATAATTTCTTCATTTTTTCTACAAACGCTCTCTTCGACGAAGAAGCTCCAGTCCCCATCTTTCTATCATTTTCATTGTGTTGAAGCTCAAGAGGAAGAATTAGAAGGGTTTCTTGCATTATTCAAAGGCATTGAGTGAGTATATTTCTCAATCTCAATAGGTAAGTTAAAATCTGAGTTCTTTCATCTCTAGCATTAAAATATGGTTTTAAGGTTCATTGTAGGGATTAGGATTTGATTCTTGCTCTTGTTGGTTTAAATCTCTGATTGTTGGGTGTTTTTATGCTTTCATCCTTCTTCCATGTCGAGAAACGAGAGAGATTGAGAGAGGGACGAAATAGTACGAGAGTCCGTGAGAAATGCGAGAGACAAGTTTGAGAGAGTGCGTGCTAAATGACTATCTGTTGGTGTACACAATAAACTACATGCAGGAAGCCAAACAAAAGGCTGCACTAAATTATGACAAATACATGTTTGATATCTTAAGATCTGAAAGGATGTTAAGAATTAAGAATAAGATACATCCAATTCTACACAACCTAAAGTGTACATGAGAATTACAGTATGCCTTTCTAAATACCTAACAAACAAGCTGTAATGTCTAATCCACATTCAGACTTAGGACTCTTGGTCGGTAGACCGACCTTCGTTTTTCCCGGTATCCTCTTCTTTGTCCAGAAGAACAATGTCATATAAGATGTCAGAACATAACTCAAAACATGTTTCATCCTTTGGACTATCATCTAAAAACATGTATTGACGGTGTTATGATATAGCGCATGTTCCAACCATTGCACAAGTCCACCTGATGTAGTTCTTCTTCAAATAACATCTCTTGATTAAGACTTTTGTTAAAGTCGAGGTATGTTGTTTAAATTTCTCAGCTTTCTAGAGTCTTTTCCGTTTCATTTTTGTGATTCTTGTTTGAGTATCTCATGTACTTCCTTTGGATATGAGTTAAGTTTAGAGTCTAGGATGTGTTTGTCAAATTGTGACGAGCATAGGGTATAAGGGTAGTGTTCAGACATTGTTAAGTCTGAGGTCATTCTTTGCAGTTGTTTTGTATAGATATTTTTTTTAGTCTTGTTTCGAGTCATGAACACAAATTGTTTCTTGTGTTCTAAGTCATTCTATAGAGGACTGTTATCTCTATGGATAGTCAGAGTATTTGAGTCATGAACACTGGTTGTCTTGTGTTCTGAGTGAGTACAATTATTGAGTCACCTCTCATGTTTTAGGAAAGGAATGTGTGTTTATAAATGTGTCTACTCTCAGGTCGAGGGGGAGTGGAGTGTATTTTCTTCCTGTGTGCATCAGCTAATGTTAAGGGGAGAAAGCTGAAGAAAACGTATATTGTTGTAGACATGGAAGTGTTAAAGAAACAATATATTTTCTCAGGCAGATGTACTATGTTTGGATGTTCCAAGGGATGTTGGAACATAATCTTCAGAATTTTGAATGTTTTGAATGTGGTGCTCTGAAGAATGACATCCAAAGATGTCCTTATCAGCTGACTGTGTATTTAAAGATTGAACAATAAACATTATTGTCTAAAGTGGCAGTTTTGACATAATGTGGATAATAATGGGCAGATTCTGATCTAGCTGTTAGTGGTATGTTCTGGCAATACATTACTACTATCATGGTGAAGTCTTCAACAGATGTTGATGAATGGTGTCAAGTGATCATCTATAGAAGGAACACTGGTTATTCACGTCAAAGGAAGATGTGTTGATCAAAATATATGGAGCTTATTTGTATTGTCAGATCCCTCAGGAGGGTGTGAAGAGCATATGTGATTAGTTGGTGAAAGAGTGCAACAATGAGTGTGTTCAACTGGTTGGCTGAATAGAGAGTGAGCTCTTAAAGACATGAAGATGAGTCTTATGTTTCCATTCATTAGTGCAAGTTTTGCTTATAGAAGCACATGTTATCTTGGACAGAGGGAGTTATTAGTCCTTTTTGGCAGTCATTTTTTTGGATGGTTTTCTCAAGGTCAGTGGAAGACGTTTGGTCTGTGTGCATGAGTAGTAAAAAGGTGACAATGTCTGACAGGATGTCATGACATGTTTAACGACATAGTATATGCTGAGTCAAATAGAGAAATTTTGGTTTGTGATATGAGTTATGAACACAATTGTGATTTGTGTTCTGAGTTACGGGAAGTAAGGGATTCCTCCCATATCTTCTTCCTCATATACACCACAATGTGTGTACTTTACATAGTAAGTTGATGGTGATGTCATCCGAATGTTATGACATTGATACAATCTTTGTCATATTGTGGCTAAAAAGCGGGAGAGTCATCCGAAGGTATTCTAAAGTCCACTACTGCCAAAAGAAACAAAGGATTATTTAAAGACTGTGTGGACTGAAGATGTTATGATGTGGTTCAAAGATACTATGAAGACCTGAAGAACAAGAGAGATTGAAGCCCAATCATGAGAATGTAAAAGACCTGTTCTTCTAAAGGTTGTATATTTAAAGTTAAAGATGTGTTTTCCTGCATATTTTAATTAATGTATAGTTTTAGCCAAAATAAGCCAAAGGGTGAGATTGTTGATGTTTTTATTGGCTGATTGGCATCTATGTTTGGCTAAAATATAATAGCAGCAAAATGTAATAGAATGTATAAGTCTTGCAAAAATATAAAAGAATAAAACAGGTATAAAAGCAAGATGTTATGTGGAATGTCATGACATCAACTCATGACATCGCGCCTGCAGAACTGGAATGAAGATTAAGTCTAATTCTCAACAGATACAAAATATTCTAGGGAATACTATGTAATCCTATGTGGCGCAAGTTTAAAGGTCAAAAGAATCAAGTCAGAATATTGAAGAATCAAATCAGAATATTGAAGATTCAGCAATTTCTTATTTAGGAGATTGTAGCGGTGAAGTTGATCAAACTAGAGTCATGGGAAGACTTAGCTCATTTTATTTAGAGTCGACACCGCGCTTTATTGTTTCCAAAAAGGAATGGGTGAAAGAGCGAATAAAAACCATAGAAGTTTTTAAAATGAAAACTAAAAAACTTATCAGAGATCTGTCTACGGAGGGTTTGTTATACAAGGGGAAGGTTTTAAGCACCCCTCATATCCATGGTACTCCATAGGAACCTCTTTGTTTTTGTGTTATTGTCTTTTGTTTATGAATACCCTTTTTGTGAAAAACCTATGTGAAAAACTTGTTTGAAGTAGAGGGTGGGGATGTGAAAAACCTATGATAAGATATCGCATCTTAGGCCTACATACCCCTTTAACAATAGGGAAGTCAGAGCTTCTGTAGTTCCTCTTAAAAGGAAAATAAAAAGGGTCCAAAATGGCCAAAATCTTTTTGGGTGTGAGCTTTAAAATACTCACAAGTTTTTTTAATGAGGATTAAGCTTTAAAATAATTAACAAGTTTAAAAGGTGATTAGGCTTTAAAATACCCAATAAGTTTAAAAGCTTAAGCATTAAAATTCTTAACAGTTTTGAAAAGGGAATTAGGCTTTAAAATACCTAATAAGTTTTAAAAGGTTAAGCTTTAAAATACTTAAAAAAATTTAAAACAAATCAAAAAGACCGAGCTTTAAAATACAAGGTCATTGGGTTAGGAGAAGTTTCACCGGGAATAATTCTTCTCTTAACACCAAGGTTTCAAAACAAAAGACCTAGCTTTAGTAATATAAAGATCAATGGACTAAGAATAGTTTCACCGGGAATAATTCTATTCTTAGTGCCACGGTTTAGAAAACAAAGGGTTTGGTTAAGCTTTAACAAATCAAAACCATAAACAAGTGAAAAGCTTTAAAATACTTAACACAAAAGTAAAAGAGATTGGAAAAGAGTTTGAGTACCTTTGACAATTTAGTCAATATCATTCCCATCCTTTTGGACAAAATACAAACTTAAGCAATTAACAATGAATACCTCAAGTGTGTGGGTGATATCATGTGGCACAAGAACAAACAAGTGAGTATGATAATCAATAAGTAAGAGAGATGGATGTATCAAATCCCTTGGATTCAAACTCATGTATGAATGATGAATGATTTGTATGATAAATAAACATGGGGTTAGATAAACAATACATAAGAGGAATTAACAAAATAATGATTAAAATAACAATTAAGTACAAAACATGGATTAAAAGAAATCAACAAGTATGTACAAATAAACATGGATAAGCAAAGATCAACATGTTGCAAATTTTTTGGTTAGGGTTTTTAAACCTAAGGTTTTCCAAATTAGGGTTAAACATAAACACCTAAACCTAATTAATTTTAGTTATTAAATACCAATTTATTTAAGAGAAATGGTCTAAGGGTACATGAAGAAAGTCAAAGACATCCTATTCTAACCCTAAACAAATATGTACAAAAATACCCAAAGTTCATTTGAAAAAATAATCAAAACAAAACAATTTTTAATTGATCTTTAAACATAAAAGACATGTTTTTTGATTAATTTTAAAATGATGATAAAATAAATATTTTTTGGGATTTTTTAACATGGTATTAAAATACATTATATAAATACATCACACAAAAAAGAAGGGATTAAAAATAATAAATCTATTATTTTTAGTGATTTTTGGAAGTTTAATTAAAACTAATAAAAAGAGTGGTAAAAAAATAAGGAAAGTGTGGCTAATAGGGCTTAACCCACGCCCTTGGACACTGCACAAAACAACAACCAACTCTATTGCGCGTGTGTGGTGACAAAGGTATGCATCCAGTTTAATAAATATAAAACTTAGTTTCAAATGGAAAAATGCAAAATAAAACCAAAAGTCTGGGGCGATGATTCGAACCCCAAACCTTGGGTGTAACACCCGTATAATTTTAATTTTAATTTAATTCGAATATTAGATTAATAATTATAATTATTATGGATTTTATAAAAATAATGGAAAAATGATGGTTTATGGCATTTGGGCCATGTAAGAGATTAGTAAGAAGAGGGGGTGTGGTGTAGTAAAGCCTTTACTAATTTAATATTATTTTTCATAAAATAATTAGAATTGGGAAAGAAGAAACAGAACGTCAAAAGAGAGAAGTTGGAACACGAAGAACGTGAAAGAGGAACAAAGAGGAAGAAACCAAAGATCAAGAAATTCGGCTAAGGTAAGGGGGGACTCTTCCAATTATCATTTCTTATTGTAATTATGGTTGATAGTGCATGATTAGTTGTGTTATTGAGTCAATTTGATTTGTATGTCAGAGTTAGGTTTTCGGGTTCTAATAATTGGTTTGGGAATGTCACTACAAGAAAATTAGTGTTTTACGACACAAAAATTGCGACAGTTACTTGATAACTGTCGTAATTGGCATATAGAGACAGTAGTTAAGACGGTTGACACCAACCGTCCCTAAAATTCATGTCACGACAGTAAAATTAACCGCCCTAATATTGTTGTTGCGACGGTAAAACAACCGTCGCCCCACTTAATCTCTCATCACACGAGTTTCTCACCAAAAACTATGTCACGACGGTAAAATTAACCGTCCAAGAACTCATTTCACGACGGTAAAACAACTGTCGTGCCCCTTAATCTTTCATCATCACTCAAAACCATATCACGACGGTAAAATTAACTGTCCTAAAACTCATTTCACGACGGTAAAGCACCCGTCGCGCTCAAATAAAAACATGCGCTTTTCTATTTTATATTCTAACCTATTAAAAAATAACTTTTTTATTTACATTTTACCAAATAAAAAAATACAATTTTTTTAATATTGTTCTGTTCCGCTCATACGCTCTCGTTCTCACCCTCACGAAATCTGTGTTGGAAATCACCCTCAACCTCACAAACTGTGAACTCTAAATCACCTTCGATCTCATGAAATCAAAAGTCACGAACCGAGTACTCAAACATATCCCTCGCCGTCACATCTCAAACCTCGTATATTTCACCTCCGACGATTTCACCCCGTCGATTTCACCGTTGTCAATTTCACCTTCACCTTCTCATCCTCCACTCATCTATACAAATCGAGGGTTAGGGTTTCAACTATGACTTCGATTTTCAAAACCTTTTCACAAAACAAAAGGGATTGTAACTCATCGACATTCTATCCATGATGACTATGATCCCGGAAACCTAACCCATATCTGCACGGGGTAGAGAGGA
Source organism: Vicia villosa (assembly GCF_029867415.1). Classification (NCBI taxonomy): domain Eukaryota; kingdom Viridiplantae; phylum Streptophyta; class Magnoliopsida; order Fabales; family Fabaceae; genus Vicia; species Vicia villosa. The sequence goes on from NC_081182.1 coordinate 145,923,325, forward strand.
GATTCAATAATACCGAGCCTTGTTGACTCTGAAAAAACGGGTTTATGAGTTGGATAAACAATTAGGGAAGTCTTAGCATCAAATAGACTTAATCTTCCAGGAAAAAACACAATTCCATTACGACGAACGATTCAAAGATCATGGTCATGTCTAGATCACAATAGTTGCTACTCAGATAAGTGTATCCTTTCCTTTCTAATGATTTATATGTTTTTTTGATTAATTTGAAAATTTAGCGTTAGTGTTTGTTACTAATATTGATCTCATTGTCTTAGAGTTATTTTCACAGTCACGATTCTTTATGTTAGAGTGAAGTCCATTGTTTTGAAAGAACGGATTGGAAACGCGTCTTGAAACTGATCGGACCTCGGAAATAAGCAGGAGAAACTATACAGAATTGTTAAGAGAATTTCACAGAAACTAATGTATTGATAGGGACTTTGCAGGATATGATTTTCAGCCATGTCAAAGTAATTTAGCATTTGCTCATTCAATATCACCTTCATTCAGTATTCCATTTAATTGTATTCACATGTTCATATTGTGTTTTGAACTCTATGCAGATTATCTAGAACTCTTCAACTCGAGCATAGCTTCTGAAATTTGTGGATCAGCAACGCGCAGCTCAAGGTCCTGATGGTTCGTCTGATATTAAAGACTCACACGACTTTGTTTACGAAGCAATATCGAAAGAATTATTCATTAGCAACATTTACTTGAGAGTCTACAACAATCAGCCAGACTTCGAAATTAGTGAACCAGAAGCTTTTTGTGTCGCACTAATTGATTTTATATTGTGTCTTCTACACAATCAATGCGTTGAAGAGCCTAATCATAATGTTGAAGAGACCTCCGGTTTCACTGAGAATTCTGAGCATCTAAATGAGGCTATTGATTGATCAATCAATGAACATCAGATCCCAAATAATTCTGGCACAATGTTAGACGAACAATCTCTTGATAATTTGGAAGTTCATCTTTATATGCCCTTGAAATTTGTTATGTTTAGGATCAGTGTATCTCACATGTCTGTCTGGTTTTCAACATTTTGATTGTACTTGCTTGTTAATCATTCAATGTCTTCCTAATTCCTGGTTTCTACTATCAAAATATAAGGTCTTAGACAAATCATTGAGTGCTAAATTTATTTTACTTAAAGTTAATCATTTTAATGAGCTTTATCTTTCAGGTTGAAATTACTTACAAGAATTTTCAAGTCTCTGCCAGGGAAATTGTTACAAATATGAGACTTTAAGACAGACCAAGCATTCTTCAATGGTGGTCCTATATCATCTTCATAATTCAACTGCTCCTACATTTGTGACCACTTGTAATATATGTTATCTTGCCATAGAAACTGGCCAATATTTTGCCGAGTGTTTTTTTTCTATTACAATGTCCTAATTTTTTATTAGAATTTGAGATTTATAGATTTTAATTAAACCATAGCTGAATGTAAATGTATATATATATATATATATATATATATATCAATTGTGGATTTACTTGCAAAAATATCTGCGATATTACTCGGAGGGTTAAGAGTAATAAAAAAACATCCTATAAAATTACGACGGTACCAACCGCCAGGATATCATATTTGCGACAGTTTTAAACCTTCGCAAACAACAATAAAATGAAATATCAAAGGCATATTCACGACGGTTTTTAACCGTCGCCATTTATAGTTTAAGCCACTTTTAACCCGTCGTGAACTAGCGCGACGGTTGGTGTGACGGTTTTGGCAACTGTCGTGAAACATGTTGGGGACGCACGATTCTGCGACGGTACTTCAACTGTCGTAGATTGTAAATTGCGGCTATTTTAACCGTCGTAATCTGTCAAAATAACCGTCGCAATCTATCAATTTTCTTGTAGTGTGTGGTTTTTTATGTGTAAATTGACATAGGATGATAGATTAATCTGTATGAATGAATCCTATGAATGAAAACGTGAAAATGGACTATTTTAGACTCAAAATCGTGGACTGGTATGAGTAGAAACAAGTGAGAATTGGACTGTTACGAAACTGCAGAAATTCTGGAAATTACTGGTTTTTCGCGTATGGAACAGTGTCATACGTGTATGGGATGAAGTCATACGCGTATGAGGGATAATCCCTAGGGGCTATACGCGTATGATACGCAGGTGCCGTGTCTCAAATACCATGTACTGGTGATTTGCGTATGAGGAGCGTATGAGGATGCTCATACGCGTATGAGAAATTTTAAAGAAGAAATTGATCCTTGTGATACGCGTATGGCAAGGCTGATACGCGTATGAGGTTGCTTCTAGGAAAAATCTGGTTCTGGTGATACGCGTATGGCTTTAGTGTGTGAAATTTCTATTGTGATTTTTCTGGAAAGTTCAATGAGGCGTAACTTTCTATTTGAAGGCCTGTTTTGTGTGGTGTTCGAGAATGAGTAAACCTTTTGATGTGGTCTTATGTTTTACTGATGATTTAAATTGTATTGAATGATGTTAATGTATATATGTGAACATGCTTATGCTTATGATGATGATGAATGATGATGAGGTGAGTAAAGATGATGCTACTCATAAAATGATGATGATAAAAGTATGTTATATATATATATATATATATATATATATATATATATGTTTGCATTCATTCATAGTCATTTGATGAGGGCTGAATCCCAATGATGAGAGGATTCAGTGAAGGGTATAATTCCCATTGTGTGGAATTTGTGCTGGCAGGGCCGTATCTGGATGATGATAGATCGGTCGGTGGATGGTTTCCACTGGTGATGTTTGGTACCACATGCATAGAGTCAGTTGCATTCATATGCATGAATTTGATAACATGATTGAATGTATTTCATTATTATGCTTTGGTGATATGTCTGTTGTGTGAATGATGGACTATATGAATATAGAGGAATTGGGTGAATGATATAACTATTGATGTATTGTTATTTATAATGCAATATTATTTGTTAATTGCGAATGAGACTCACCCTTACACTATATTTTTCAAATTGAGGATAGCGGCTTCGACTCGGTGAAGATTAGCTCATGAGTTAATGTGTCAGTTAGCGTCGGGTCATGCTCTAATAGATGTAACACTGGGGAACGCTGTTTTTAGTTTATGATATTAACTCTGTTTTGTTTAATTTATTTTGAAGATTGAAAGCATTAATGATGTAATGCTAGTTGATGATTTATTCCGCTGTGTAAACATGAGTTTTTGGATTATGAGTTATGTTAAGGTGCTTTTCTTCAGTGAATGCATGACTTACGACTGATGATGTTTATTTTATTATGAATTGTGACGCCCTTGTGCATGTTACTCTGATTTTAAATTGTTTAATTGCCGCGGGGTTTAGAAGGGTCTTACAATAGTGGTATCAGAGCATAGTCGTCGTCGTGACCAGAGTCTTAGTGTCGGTCTTTCCTGTGTATACAGCTAATACGAGTTATTTATCGATACTTTTGTTCCGATTGAATTGTTTATGAATTAAGCAGAACAATGGCTGGAAGAGTAGGGAGAAATGATGATGCTATCGCTGAGGCTCTGGGCATGATTGCTCGTGTGCTAGGAGGAAATGCCGGAGGAGCAGGGATTGGTGCTGATAGGCAACTAGGGAATTTTCAGAGGAATAATCCTCCATTGTTCAAGGGTACGCATGATCCCGAAGGTTATAAAAAATGGCTAAAGGAGATCGAGAGTATTTTCAGAGTTATCGATTGTGCTGAGAATCTCAAGGTGAGGTACGACACACATATGCTGTTGGAAGAAGCCGATGATTGGTGGATGGCAACCAGAGCTGAACTGGATGCTGATGGTTGATCGATCACCATTTCTATTAAGTTTCTGACGTTTATCCGACACAAATTCATCATTTCGGTAACACATTCGGTTGTTTTATTGCTTTTATGTTAAGTTTATCATGTTTATTAATTTATAGTATTGCATAGCATTTTGTTTAAAGTTTATGTCAAAAGAGCATCTTTATGCCTTTGTTTGGTAGTGTTAGTGTTTCAGGTTGATGTGTTTGATCAGAGGAAATAATGGACGCAATTAGAGGACTTTGGAAGGAGGATAGATGGAAGTTTATGAGGAATCAGGAGGAAAAACACGGGCACCCGTGTGAAAAAACACTGCCCGTGTGGAAAAGCCAAGGGAAAGCACAAAAAGACATCACGACAGTGGAAAAGCACGGGCACCCGTGTGAAAAAACACTGCCCGTGCTTTTAGGCCTGATGCAAAATTCCAAACCACGTGAATCCAAAAATAAACACGGCCCGTGCTTTTGGGTGCGGACAAAAACTTCACTTTTTGATATATTTTACTCTGTCTTGTATTAAGGGTACTTTGGACTTTTTGCTGACACTGAGACTGATACTGAAGCTACTTAAACGAAGTTTATGTAAGGAAAAAGGACTTTTGACATACGGGAGAAAAGAATACGATTGAAGATTGGAGAAACCAAGGGTTTGGGAGAGAAGAAGATCTTCATGAACAGAAGCAACTGAAGATTCAATCTCCTCCAATTTCTTGTAATGTCTTTATTCATTATGTTGTTTTCTTTGAATACTATGAGTAGCTAAACCCCCCAATGATAGGGGGTGTCCCTGATTAACATTTGTGATGATTTTGAATTCTGAATTTCAATAATATATTTATCTTTCACGTTCAGTTTAATGGTATAAGGTTTTTAACGCTTTCCTCGTCGGACCAACAGGATTGATACATGACTAACAATTAGGATGGACATACATTGTTAGGGTTTTCGTACCATTATACTATAGTAGATATCACCTAGGACTAGGGATACCCTATAGTAACCGGAATATTCTTGATAATTCAAAGGCTTGATTTCATCATAATTCGCTAAGGAATTAGGCTTTAGGATGAATGTTCAAAGGTTTGCCCACTAAGGACTTAGGAGAAAACACCCATAAGAACCGGTAATTGATAAGTTGGATTTTATTATGAAACAAGGGTTCAGAATTGTTACATGTTAATGCACACACCTACCCTGGCATGTTACTCATATTTGGCTAAATACATCTTTTACTTTTATTTGCAATTGAATTCATAATTTCTAAATCAAAAACCCCCAAGGCCTTTTGTTTAATTGAATTAAAAGATAACTCTGTATTGGTATGCAGTCCTTGAGATCGATACTTTGGGATTTTCCATTATTACTATGTTGGCAGATTAGTACACTTGCTAATTTACCGATCAAGTTTTTGGTGCCGTTGCCGGGGACTGCCATAGTATAGAGTTTTTTTTTTAGTTCAATTAAAATTTTGTTGCTCGCCAACTAAAATTTTATTTTCAGCTTTGTTTTTTTTTTATTTTGGTTGATTTCGACTATTATGCTCTAATCTTTGTATGCGAGGAAAGTCCTCAGCTGATTTATCTTTTGACGCAGAACCTGAAAGATCTTTGCACACTAGGCTCAGAAATGCTAAACAAGCAAGACTGGCAGAGTCAACCGTAGAACCCTTAATTCCAGAACCAGAAAAAGAGGAAGAAGCTTCAGATAATTCTGGTCATTCAAATACAGGGTCAAAATCAGATACAGAGTCAGAGACAGAGACAATTATGGGGGAACCTCAAGAAAGGCTCCTTGGAGACTATGGTGTTGCGAATACACCTTGTGGGAGACTGAAAATTGCCAACCAACCGGTGAATGTTCCTAATTGTCAATTGCATCCAAGCACCATCACTCAGCTCGAAAGAAAGCCTTTCACCGGAAAGGTTAATGAAGATGCAAACAAGCACTTGCAGAGATTTTTGACCATGAGCACCACTCTGAAAATTGATGGTCATACTGAAGAAGCTAAGGATGTTTCCTTTCACCTTAGCTGAAGAGGCAGAAGAGTGGTTCTATTCTCTCCCAGTGGGCAGTATCTCATCGTGGGAAGAGATGGAAAAGACCTTCCTGAATGAGTATTTTCCAGCGTCAGTCTTTCTACCAAAAAGGTATGAAATTCTAAATTTTAAGAAAAAGGAGGATGAACCTTTGGGAGATGCCTACAAAAGATTCAAGAGGATCCTCGTATCATGCCCAACTCATAAAATGGATCATACTGAACAGATGCAAGTGTTTGTTAATGGGCTCAAAATAAAGACAAAGCAGTTGATCGATACTACAGCCGGTGGCTCAATGAATTTCTCAATATTAAGAAGATCATTGAAGCGATAGCTGCAATTGAGCACCTAGAGTTGTATGACAGGTGTACTAACAAACCTGAGGGAAGAATTGATCTGAAGTTGGAGACTTCTAAAATTCGGGTTAAAGATGCGATAACCGCAGAAGTTGAAAAGAAATTGAAGGCTATGAATACAGGTACACAACAGGTGGCTCAAGTTCAACAAGCGCAACCTGTCAGCTGTGAAATCTGTAATGGTCCTCACCAAACTGTATATTGTGTTGCAACTCCTAAGCAGATTGAAGAAATCAAATTCCTAAGGAAAAATAGTCCGTATTCTAACACCTATAATCCAGGGTGGAAGAATCATCCAAATTTTGCGTGGAAAGATCAACAACAACAAGGAACCTAGAAGGCAGAGTGGGAAGTGGCAATTGAAAGATTGGCTGGGAAATGCTCTCAGTTCCAAGAAGAAACAAGAAACAACCACAGAAACACCACCGCCTCAATTAAAAATCCAGAAGTTCAAGTGGGTCAGATAGCACAACATCTCACTCTACAAGCACAAGGTACCATTCCGAGCTCAACTGTGAAAAATCCGAAAGACCAAGAGAAGATTAATGTTGTTAATACAAGGAGTAAGAAAGTGGCAGATTCGAAAAAAGAAAAAGAGGAAATAGATGATCCCTTGGTTATTGAGGTAGATTTAGAGATAAGAGAGAATGTGAAAGAGCCTGAAATTGTGATACCACCGATTAATCCACTTGAAAAGAAAAATAAGAAAGTTGCTAAACCAGAAATCAAGCTACCTTTTCCTTCTAGAGTGACAAAGAAGAATTCTACAGAAAAGGATTTTGAGAAGTTTGCAGCCTTGTTTAAAAAATTAGAGGTTAATCTACCTTTCTTTGAAGGACTTCAGCACATGCCTTTATACAAGAAGTTTATGAAGGAGGTTATCGGTAAAAAGAGACTAGTGGGCGGAGAACCATAAATTGCAACTGAAAAGTGTAGTATGGTCTCTCCAGCAAGGAAGATCCCCATCAAGAAGAAATACCCTGGAGCGGTGGCGATACCATGCACCATCAAGAACAGAATGTTTAAAAAGGTACTCATTGATTCTGGTTCTAGTGTGAGTTTAGTGCCACTATCTATCTTTAAAAAGCTTGAATTGGAAAAGATAAGTGAAAGTGAGACAAAATTGAAGTTCGCTGATCACACCATTGAGAAATCATATGGGGTAGCCGAAGACGTACTAGTGGAGGTTGATAAGTTTGTATTCCCTGTTGACTTCCACATCATGGACATTCCTGAAGATGAAGAAACTCCTATCCTTCTTGGGAGAACATTTTTTTTGACAAGTCGTTGCAACTTTGACATTGAGAAAGGGACTCAGACGGTGAATCCTTTTATGAAGAAGTAATCTTAAAGATGTTAGAAGTCAAGAAACAAAGTGCATCTGTACATAATCAAGCTTCTGTTGGTATGATCGAAAGTGAGGGAGAATACAAAAGCCCTAAACATCTCCAAGTAAAAGTTTCAAGCATAGCCTCTCTGGTGGAACCAACTGATATAGCTATCAAAAGTCCTAAGAAAGAGGAAGGTGAGAAGAAGAATGTGGGAAGTGAATTGAAGAAAAAAATTGTTCATACTTTTCATCTTCATGAGTTCTTGGTTGCGGAGGTGAAAAGAACCAATGTGTGGAAGAGGAAATACCCTCCATAATAAAGGGTAATGGACCGTCGAGCCATGCGACGTTAAACGAAGCACTTTGTGGGAGGCAACCCACACTTTTAATAATTAATTTGTTCTTTTGTTTTGTTTTATGTCAGGTAATAAAAAGGGGATTTCTCTAGTGAAAGCTTGAAAGCGGCAGCTGGAGTTGATGTACCCTATGTGAGTCCTTTCCGCAGTGGGCTAAAATATTGAGGTCAACGTTTAGTTCAAGTGTGGGGGGGGGGGTTTCTTGCATTTCTTTTGTTTCTATTTTTATTTTATTTTTAGCATTTCTATTCGTCTTTGGTATACCATTGTGTTACAGAGTGAGAGATAGTTGTTGGATGACCCGAGATTGATAGCTAGTGGATCAAAGATACTCCCCATACTTGATCTCCCGAGGCACCCCGGAAGTTGATGCAGCCATGAAATGATAAAATTAAAGGTTGGACGCAATTTGTTATCACCGGACCGAAATGGTTGTATGGTATACCCGAGTCGGAAAAGAAACCACATGACACGAGGAGGCTTCAGAACTTTTAAGCATAACCAACATGGTGAGAGTACAAAGGCCAAACATTTAAATATCATCATGAGAGTTCAGTCAGGTATGACCTTATCACTCTGATTTTGCGTATGTTCTTTTTACACAACACAACATGAGGACACACACTAAGGCATGTTGTTTGTTTAACCCTTAGCCTTTATATCCATCCTTTACTTTATGTTTCTCCTTTGTGAACCCCGTTGAGACTTAGCCTTTCTATCCATCCTTTTTGTTTGAATTAAACCCCTGTTCATCCGTAACTATACACTTCTAACCATTGTTCGGCATGATTGTTGTAAATTATAAAGTGTACAAAAAGCTAAGTTTGGGGTGATAATTCGTAGAAAAAGGGCAAGTGCGTAAAAAGAAATAAGAAAGTAAAAAAAAGAGAGGCATGCAAATGTCCTAACAAAAAAAAAGAAGAAGAAAAGCACTTTCCGTGACTAAAGACCCCAACATGCTCATTAAAAATTGAGTGAAGAAAAGTCAAAATTGAATAAAACCCCAAGCTATTAGTTAGGGACAAAAGTGAGAAAAACATCATGAATTCCGAATCCAAACCCCTTTGTTATCCATCTATTTGTCTATCCTACCGTACCTAAGCCCCGTTACAACCCAAAATACCTCATAAAGTGTGTGGAATCTATGTGTGTAGTGAAGATAGAATACATTCAAAATTAAGAGTTGATATTGCATACTTTGGTACTGTGAGTGCAAACACTTTAACCCTGAGGGATATGGTGAGAGTATGAAAACGTTTTCAGGTAAAGAAGTCCTCTGATGTGAAAGTGTGGTAGACAGTTCGATTCGGGAAGCCAGACGCTTGATCGGGAAGGAAGGAAGAGAATTGCGAAAGATACAGGATGTGTTGTGGAAAAGTGAAATTCGTGGGTGACCTCTGTTTGGTCTCAATACATCACTTGAGGACAAGTGTAATACGGTGAATTGACTTTAATTTTATTTCGCAAGCAAAATATTGCGATGAGCAAGAGTCGCCACCGACTTTTATTTTATCCAATTCTAGAAAGGCTAAAAGAACAGGAAAAGACCTTTTAAAAAGATTTTGAGTTCGGGGGGTAGGTTATACAAAGGGAAGGTGTAAGGCACCCTTTGCATCCATGGTTATCCATGGGCTCTTAATTGCTTAGCTCACTTGTTTGTATTGTTTGTTTGAAAAGATTTTGAACAACAAAAGATTTAGAAGAAGAACTTTAGCTTGTAAATAAGCGTAGTCTTTTTGAATTCGATTTTGAAAAGAGTGGGAAAAAGATTTGAATTTGAATTTAGAGCAAGCAATTAGCAGCAACTACCCTAAGTTTTGAAAATCGTTCTTTTAGCTTTTTCGGCGATAGGGTCTATCCATACCATGAGAGGGCAGGAAGTATTTCAATTGGATGTTTAAGGGTCGTCGAGATTATCATTCGCCACAAGACTGTCCCATATCATAAAGAGGGCAGGTAGTCTAAGGGAAGGATATAATAGTCATTTAACCTTTAGGCAACAGGCGAGGATACCTTAGCAATTGGGACAATTATTCTTTATAAGGCAACCTCGAGGGAGTTTCAATAACATTGAAGGTGACAAGCAACATTGCTTTTAGGTATCCTCGGAATTGAGGGACTTGATTATTTAGTATACTTAGAGACAACAAGGCAACAATATAAGGCAACAGGCAACAAGAAAAGTTACCCTAAAGGTGTGTGGGTGCACAATCATGTGGTTAACTTCGGTGACATTTATCTTGTAATTAGGTGATCTACATTCAATTCATGGTTATCACTCCCTAAATTACTAACGACGCAATAATAAGCAGAAATAAAATTTCCTACGCTATTACAATAAACACCTGCGGGGATGGGGGAATTAAAAGGCGAAAAAGATAAACCTAACCCTTATAAGGTAACAGAAAAATAAAGGCAAAAATTAACTTCCACATCTTTGAATGCCTTGCCTTGATCTTCCTTGAACCCTTGATTGACTCTGATCATCTGAGAATTAAACGGGCAATAATAGAGGTTAGTGTATTACAGACCCATTAACTATGGAGGCAAACCCTATTTTAGGCAAAGAGGCAAAATAAAAATTACAATGATAATTAAACAAAGAGAGAGTTAGAAACTTAGCTTTTTGACTGATGGCGCGTAGTCGGAGGATTTGTGGTTAACCCTGAAAAATCGAACACAAAGAAGAGAAGTGTTAGTGCATTAACTGATCTAAACCTTAATCGATTACAAACCCTAAAGATTAACTATTAATTTTCAACAAATTAATTAATTAAAAGTATATACAAAAAATAATAATTTTTATTGCTTAAAAACAATTTTTTAATAATTAATGAAATAAATAACTTGAGAAGAATTATATAATTAAATTAAAAAGAAATTAAGAAAATCTTAGCTTTGGATCCTGTATGGGCAGCCTCTGAAGGTGCACCCTGGGCGTGCATGTTCTATCCCTTGGATCTGGAAGCATAGGAGATCCAGCGGCATATGAGCGCAAGTGCATCATGAGTGCGTGTCAGCTAGGCGCACCAGATCTGAAAACAAAACATGGTTAAAAAAAATGACCCGGGCAAGATTCTAACCCAGGTTCTTTATGTGATAGGTTCATCCTTGTTGCCAGCTGCGCTGTTGCTTTTAGCTGTTGAAGAAATCAGTTAAGTAAAATAAATATAATAAAATTTGGTCAGTGGTGGAGTCAAAAGTAAATTCAGATTCGGCCCCACAAAGCGTTGAACAGCCAGTGAGAATAGGAGAGAGGATTGGCCGTTGTTGACTGACCAATTGGAGTACCACGCGTGCGTGTAGATTGGTCCCGCCGCTGACTGGGTCGGAGAAGTGCGGAACCCTAGGTCCGATCGTCTTCTCCGACGACTCCTCCGTTGCGCCTGCAAGAAAATCAACGAGAGAAAACGTAAAGGACACCCTGCCCCCTAATTAGACCCTCCTGAATCCATTGGTGGCATTAGTTTACCCTGAAAACACCTGAAAACCAAGCTTAGAAGAAAATAAAAAGAACACGATAACTAATGGCAGGATCTCAATTCAACATTCCAGCTTGCATGTTATGGTTCCATCCTGTCCTAAACATTCGCATAAGATGATTTGGGCTATTAGAAACATTAAACAACGCACATGTATTGAAATACGAATTAGAGAAGAATGAGTACATAGGAAAGAGCGTGATTGAACGTTTCAAGTCCTTACGAGCATGGAAAACCACCTTTTCTTACCCTATATATCTTCAGGAGATGCTTTGAACCTCTGGTTTGGATTGAGGACGGCAGGAAACTTTGTTTTCAATTTGCCCTAAACCTTGAGCTTTTGAAGAATTTGGAACGTGTTTTAGGAGGCTGCAAAAAAACGTCCTAATGGTCTGCACTCGTTGTTTTCTTATAGAAGAATGAATTTAGGTCACAAACTTGCTTAAATCTTCATTGAATCCATAATTGTAATCTTGAAGAAATATGATTTGTAAAACCTTCCAATTTTGCCCAATTTTAATTTAATTCTTCCAATCTTGCCTTTCACGATTTTATATTGTATATGAGGTATAATTGTGATTGGATATGATTGGAATGAAGAGCCAAATAAAATATTTGATTTTTCCTTGATTTATTTGAGTTTAAACAAAGAGAGAGTTAGAAACTTAGATTTTTGATTGATGGCGCGTAGTCGGAGGATTTGTGATTAACCCTGAAAAATCGAACACAAAGAAGAGAAGTGTTAGTGCATTAACTGATCTAAACCTTAATCGATTACAAACCCTAAATATTAACTATTAATTTTCAACAAATTAATTAATTAAAAGTATATACAAAAAATAATAATTTTTAATGCTTGAAAACAATTTTTGATAAAATTGTGGAAAAATCGAGTTTTCGATTAAAATCAATCATTAAAATAAAACATTATTTTTTAATTAATATATTTTTTAGGAAAGAAAACAAAATTAATTAATAATTAATGAAATAATTAACTTGAGAAGAATTATATAATTAAATTCAAATGAAATTAAGAAAATCTTAGCTTTGGATCCTGTATGGGCAGCCTCTGAAGGTGCACCCTGGGCGTGCATGTTCTATCCCTTGGATCTGGAAGCATAGGAGATCCAGCGGCATATGAGCGCAAGTGCATCATGAGTGCGTGTCAGCTAGGCGCACCAGATCTGAAAACAAAACATGGTTAAAAAAAATGACCCGGGCAAGATTCTAACCCAGGTTCTTTATGTGATAGGTTCATCCTTGTTGCCAGCTGCGCTGTTGCTTTTAGCTGTTGAAGAAATCAGTTAAGTAAAATAAATATAATAAAATTTGGTCAGTGGTGGAGTCAAAAGTAAATTCAGATTCGGCCCCACAAAGCGTTGAACAACCAGTGAGAATAGGAGAGAGGATTGGCCGTTGTTGACTGACCAATTGGAGTACCACGCGTGCGTGTAGATTGGTCCCGCCGCTGACTGGGTCGGAGAAGTGCGGAACCCTAGGTCCGATCGTCTTCTCCGACGACTCCTCCGTTGCGCCTGCAAGAAAATCAACGAGAGAAAACGTAAAGGACACCCTGCCCCCTAATTAGACCCTTCTGAATCCATTGGTGGCATTAGTTTACCCTGAAAACACCTGAAAACCAAGCTTAGAAGAAAATAAAAAGAACACGATAACTAATGGCAGGATCTCAATTCAACATTCCAGCTTGCATGTTATGGTTCCATCCTGTCCTAAACATTCGCATAAGATGATTTGGGCTATTAGAAACATTAAACAACGCACATGTATTGAAATACGAATTAGAGAAGAATGAGTACATAGGAAAGAGCGTGATTGAACGTTTCAAGTCCTTACGAGCATGGAAAACCACCTTTTCTTACCCTATATATCTTCAGGAGATGCTTTGAACCTCTGGCTTGGATTGAGGACGGCAGGAAACTTTGTTTTCAATTTGCCCTAAACCTTGAGCTTTTGAAGAATTTGGAACGTGTTTTAGGAGGCTGCAAAAAAACGTCCTAATGGTCTGCACTCGTTGTTTTCTTATAGAAGAATGAATTTAGGTCACAAACTTGCTTAAATCTTCATTGAATCCATAATTGTAATCTTGAAGAAATATGATTTGTAAAACCTTCCAATTTTGCCCAATTTTAATTTAATTCTTCCAATCTTGCCTTTCACGATTTTATATTGTATATGAGGTATAATTGTGATTGGATATGATTGGAATGAAGAGCCAAATAAAATATTTGATTTTTCCTTGATTTATTTGAGTTTAAACAAAGAGAGAGTTAGAAACTTAGATTTTTGATTGATGGCGCGTAGTCGGAGGATTTGTGATTAACCCTGAAAAATCGAACACAAAGAAGAGAAGTGTTAGTGCATTAACTGATCTAAACCTTAATCGATTACAAACCCTAAATATTAACTATTAATTTTCAACAAATTAATTAATTAAAAGTATATACAAAAAATAATAATTTTTAATGCTTGAAAACAATTTTTGATAAAATTGTGGAAAAATCGAGTTTTCGATTAAAATCAATCATTAAAATAAAACATTATTTTTTAATTAATATATTTTTTAGGAAAGAAAACAAAATTAATTAATAATTAATGAATAAATTAACTTGAGAAGAATTATATAATTAAATTCAAATGAAATTAAGAAACTCTTAGCTTTGGATCCTGTATGGGCAGCCTCTGAAGGTGCACCCTGGGCGTGCATGTTCTATCCCTTGGATCTGGAAGCATAGGAGATCCAGCGGCATATGAGCGCAAGTGCATCATGAGTGCGTGTCAGCTAGGCGCACCAGATCTGAAAACAAAACATGGTTAAAAAAAATGACCCGGGCAAGATTCTTGTTGCACCCCAAAATTTGCCCATCTAATTATACCTCAAACTGGCTTATCGCTTCGACTGCATTTGCATCTTAGGTCATTAATAGAACCATGCATTTCATTGTACACATAATTAAAGGATCAAGAACCAAGGGTGTATTTCCCTATGATTGCATCCATCAAATATTTTTGTTGGGATCAGTTGGATCGAATATGGTTTCCTCATTTAATTGGCAATCAAAAGGGTCTTTCTTATGAAATTTGGTCATAATTATTTCCTACACTGTTTGGAGCATAAATTATGGGTGCAATGCTTGGTGAATTCACCTGCACAGAGATGTTAACCTACGACAAATCTTGTGAGATGGAGACTATTATGATGTTGATTTGAAAAGAGAAAAGAGAGGAGTTATGGTGTTGCAACTTATCCCGATATCAAAACCAACTTGATTGCAAATGATTTTGTCCAAGAAGACCCTCGTGAATTTATCTATTACTATACCTCATGCTATAGTCGTCTCGTCTCTCAAGATTTCAAAGCATTGTTAATGGCTAGCGTGTTAGGGTTATCTCTTGGAATGGCGGTCAGAGACTTTCGATTAGGGTGGAAATGTTTCAGCTATAATACAAGATGATTGAATTTGTGAATCCCTTTTGCGGTCCAGATTATATGGCTCTCAATTAGGTGGCAATTACCATGTTGATTTAAGCTTTCATAAACTAAGTTCAGAAAGGTGATGTGTGGGGTTTGTTCACAGTGTAAGATTACAAAAGCATACACCATTGTTCATCCATGACAAGTGCAAGTTTCAAGTTCAAAAAAAAACCATACACATTATTTACAAAATCCATCCATCTACAAATATCCTCATCATTTTCATCCAATACATGCTCATTACAAAAAGAAGATACAAAACCCGATCACAATTATAAATTGATTCGCCACTTAATTCTAACATTGGCCATTACAAGTTCAAGAAGTATTTATATCCTATTCCTAAAATCTATTCCTTCATTATCTTAACACTTCAATTCTGCAGCTACATCTTTAAGCCATGCTTCTTTATTCTTCGACCTCATGCCTTCACCTATCTCATCCCTAACATATTCAATCATACGCCAAATTCAGCATCCGTATTCGATATTCGCAATCAGCCCCTGCATATACCATAAAATAGTCATACATTTGGTTCAAATATTCAGTGCCATCACAATTCACATTTTATACAAAAAGGGAAAAGGAGCATAACTCAGTTCAACAATGACACATCCAGAAAAAAAGCTAACAGCTTCGAACCCACACCAAACACAAATAAAACCTGCAAAACCAGTCAGGCGTACACACAGAAGTTACTCAAGGCCCTGCAGCATTCAACAAACAACATGACAGCCTTTACATTTTATAACAACAGTTCCAAACCGGCATCAATTCAACATCACATTGCAAACAATACATAGTGCATCATGGGTATACATACAAGAGCAGAAACAAACATCCATGCAAAGCCAGTATATTCCAATAGTTCGACTGTTGCCATCATAACTAACCAAACTCAACTTTCCCTCATGACAGAATTTTCCAACCAGTTCTAATTTATTTCTAACTTTCAGCCAAACCAACAAAAACATTCCATAACTAACTTTCAAAAGAAAACAGTCCCATTTCAACTCTTAAATTCCTAACATATAACCGAAATAACTGACATAACCTTTCCTATCAATTACAATCTAACCAAACAATCACTTACCAAACTGATCCAAAACGATGTTCTTGCTTTGCTTCCTATCCATTCTTCAAGACCTTGCCATATTCCTCCTGCACAATACAAAAAAATCAAATTTAAAACAGAGTCCCACATTCAAGAAATTGAAAAAATACCTTGCAAGCTATAATGCTGAGTCCCACATCTAAGGATTCCTAATGATCACCCAATGATTGCTCCTATAAATAATCAGCTTCACCCACCTACAATCGACACCAAAAAAAAGCACAATCGCTACTCTTCGTCATTGTTTCGCTTGCAAACTTTGACAGAAGAAGAGCTAAGCCTCAGTTCAAACTCTTCACATCATCACCATTCTCCATCCTCGACTGCTCCACCATTTACAATCATCTTCTCTCAATTCATACTCATATCTCTGCAAATTCTCTCTCTCCAACCTCTCCCTTCAATTACCCTCACTATACGCTCGGTTTTCAGAAGCCATTGGAGTTCCACAATCGGAGCTCCGATTAAGCTTGAGCTCGGCCTCCATCCTTCTACTTACAGGTCATCCTCTGCTCTCATCTCAATCAGAGCTCACACGCAATAACACGGTTCGACGGAAAAATCAATCAATAAAGACAACATCGCCACAGAAGAAAGGAATACGAGAAGAAGAAGAAGAATCGGCTAAGAGCAAAAGCACCAAAAATCAGAAATTGTTACCTGAAGAAATCTTCTGCCGTTTGCGTTTGTTTCGCATCTCCAGAAGCTCATAAAAGAATTCTCCTCTGGTTTTTCGTTCTTCCACCGTTGGCCTTCAATTCAGGTTCTTTTGACTGCTTCCTTTGCAAATTTGTATGTGCTTGATTGCCAAGAACGGTGTTGTAATGTAATCCTTGATTTGCTCAAGTTCCATTCGGATGCATGAACATTAAGATTTAGGGTTCAATGTCTGAATCCTCCGATTCGTTTGTTTGCGTTCCCCTGGTGAGAAATCGATGAGGGAATTGGTTTCAGAGTGTGATTTTAGGTTAGGTTCGTGTTTAGTCTAGATTGGTTGAAGGAGATAGGTAACGGCGGTAGCAGTGACATTCGCCGGAGATCGCGAGAGTGAAAGAGCGGAGAGATGAGAGGTTGAATTGGTTACGAGAGAGGTGGTGGTGCCGGTGACGCCCCGCCGAAGAGGAAGAATTTCCCGGCGCCGTTTGGTTGTGCTTGAAAACGGAACAAGAGTGAGAGTTCGAGAAAGATGAAGGGTCGTAACGAATTTTACCCTAATTCCCAAATTCCTTTTTTTATTATTTTTTATTAATTCTGTTTTATTTTTATTAAAGCCATAATAGGAATTCTGAAAATACAACTTGGATCTGATTCCATAAACATGTCTGGGCCGAATTCGTTGTTCACATCCCTCAATGGCCCATTCATCTTTTTCTTGTTTGATACAAAAACCTGAGCATAGGCTTGGATTGGGCCTGCACAGAGTTGCTTCTAATCACCCCCATTTGGCCCATGATGCGCCACTTTTTTGGCACAGAATGTTGAACAAAAACAAGCTTCTGGATCTCTTCTAGTGGGCTCAGCGCCCTGGTGCTATTCACAGCCCTATATTCAGTTTGCACCCCCTAGTTCCATTCTTTAATTAATTAAATCCTTGTTCTAATAGATTTTATCATATTTCTTTTTAGTAATTAAAACTAATTTTTCTCCTATATTCTTCTTAGACTTTTAACACAAATTTCCTTCATATAAAATCGTTTATAAAAAAGACGTTAGTTTAGGACTAATTTTCTTTTAATTTCTAATCAAATTTTCTTCATAAAACCAACAAAATAATAGTATTTTAGTCCACTTTTTGTACTATATTTTTGACTTACTATTTCATGCTTGTGTGTAATTTTGCACCATTATCACTCTCAATTTTGACTTCTAATCTTGCCTTAATTTTCATGTATCTCTTTCTCCTAACCTTAGGTAGAAGCCATGACAACATTAGGTAGAAATCCCTTTCATACTTAGGCTAGTTTCTAGGCTAGTTCTTTTTCTTTTCAACTTTAAAAACACTTAACAAAATACTTGAATAAATTTCCCATAAAAAATACCAAGAAAACTCATAAAAAATGACTAATAAATACTTTGGCTAATAAAAAGGGAATGGAAGCTTGTAACTTCCCTTGCTTAAGGGATGTTCGAGTGCTTGGAGCTCCCTTGCTTAAGGGTTCCATTCAGGCGTAAGTTCCCACTCTAAAAAACACAAACCAAGTGTCATACCCCAATTTTTGACCCTAAGATCCTATATCATTCATATCCCAATCACTAATCAAGAGCTTCACTTGGAAGTTTTGTTTATGGTGTTGCACTCACCTCATCAATGAGAGGGACCATCAAGCACCAATGATTGTGTATCTTGTATGCTTATTATACTAACCCAAATACCAAAAATATTGCTTTGTTTCTTTGTAGGCTTTTGTTTTGTAGGTACCAAGCCAAGACATGCAATAAACAAGGCATTTTTCACATTTTTGACTGATGAAATCGATTTCCCTACTGGGTAAATCGATTTCCCTGCAGCAATCTTCACCAAAATCACATTCTGGACAGCATGAAATCGATTTCCCTCCTGGGTAAATCGATTTCCCTAGTGTATTTTGCGCCAATTTCTCTTCTGGAACAGAGTGAAATCGATTTCCTTCCTGGGTAAATCGATTTCCTTCAGGCAAAATTCAAAAAATATAAGGAGGGAAGCTTGACATCATTTTGGCACCTTTTTCTTTGATCATTTTACCAATTTTCCACCTCATCAAAATTAACTCCTTCATTAAACCCACTTAAACCTCATTTTACCTTTTCTTACCATTTAAACACCACTTTAATCATCAATTAAACACAAGCTAATTACCAAAGGCCAAATGACCAAATTGCCACTACTCTTGCTCCAATTCTATAAATAGAGGCCTTGCCTCTCTCATTTCTCAAGCTTTGAGAGCCAAGAAACTTATTGCAAATTCATTCCTTGAAGCTTTGAGAGCCAACAAATCCCTTGCAATTTCTCTCCTCATCCCTACCAAATTCACCAAAGCTCTTTTTCTTTCATAAAGTTTGTGAGTCACATCTTGAACCTCACAAACTTTGAGCTAAGCCACCTTCCATTTCACTCTTTTTCCTTCAATTGTTGAGAGATCCAGATTTGTGTTGGTGATTCTTGAAGTAGATCCAAGTTTGTGCAAGATTTGGTAAATTCTCTTCATCCTTTTTGTGTATCATGATGTAGATCCTTTGTGGTTTGTGTTCAATGCATCTTTGATGCTATATTGGTGCTATTTGTTGTTGATTTGATGGAAAATTCGTGCTCCAATTGATGTGTGATCATAAGGTGTTTGTATGTTTGTTCAAGTCAAGTTTTATGCCTTTAAATGTTGTTTTTGCTGAAATTTGCACTGGTCAAATCGATTTCCTTAAGGCTCAAATCGATTTCATGCTGTACGTAACTTGTTTTTTTTGAAAACTGCCTTATGGAAATCGATTTCCCTCTGCATGAAATCGATTTCCTGCTGGCAGAATGTGGTTTTTTGCCTTTTTTATGCTTGTTTTGGTTTCCTACTTCCTCCACTTCATTAATATCATTGGATCTAGGATGTTGATAGGTTTGAAATGACCTAATCCATAATATTAGATGAATGATATTAATGATAATGTGAGTTGATTATCTTTTGTGTTTTCATTCTTAGTTTCATCTTATCTTTCTTTTGATCGATGAAAGTCTTAACATCTTGAGAATTCTATGGATTCTTGATAAAGACTAGATCAATTTGTTTCTATTCTTATCTTTTTCATCTTGTTTTCTTTGATCGATGAAAGTCTTGACATCTTGAGAATTCTATGAATTCTTGATAAAGACTAGATCAATTTGTTTCTATTCTTATCTTTTTCATCTTGTTTTCTTTTGATCGATGAAAGTCTTAACATCTTGAGAATTCTATGGATTCTTGATGAAGACTAGATCAATTTGTTTTCATTCTTATGATTATCTTTTATGAATTTTATTCTTCTTCCTCCATTTCATTAATATCATTGGATCTAGGATGTTGATAGGTTTGAAAGAACCAAATCCATAATATTAGATGAATGATATTAATGATAGTGTGAGTTGATTATCTTTATGCATTTTATCTTCTCCTTCTTCTTTTTTCTTTTGATCGATGAAAGTCTTAATACTTTGAGAATTCTTATGGATTCTTAGTAAAGACTAGATCGTTACCTATTTTCTTTTCGTGCGGTATTGCTTTCGGAAGGCGATCTACATATCGTTCTTCTCGCATGCATTAGCACATAAAGTTTTGACCGGCCTCGTTGTAGGGTGATTTCTACATAAATCACTTGGCGATCTGCTTAACATAGCGCAATATTTCGTGTCCCGAATAAAAAAGATCAAATGTGGAAGAGAATTGTATGCGGTTGATTTAAGACTTGTGGAGGTTTTTATCGTGTAGTCGCTATGATTTTATCAAGCTTCTGATAAGCCCCATTGACTTTAAATCCGAGTACATCATTCACTCACCATAGATCTTCATACTAACTTTGATAACATACTTGACAAGTTTCAAGATGGTTATCTTTAACATTTAACAACTAACTTTAATTTCCGCACCTTTACTATACCGCTCTTTATATTACCGCTCTTTATATTTCTCGCCTTATCGCTTTACTTTATCATTTCATCATATTTACTTTCCGCCATTTTCTCTTTGTCCATTTGGACGTTTATAATTCCGCTATTTTCTCTTTGTCCACTTGGACATATGTTTATGCTTCTGTTATTTTTCTTTTGTCCACTTGGACCATACTTTATTTTTTCGCTAAAACACTAATAAATAACAAAAATCTAAAAAATACATAAGGCTCTCTTTGGACTATCAGTTACTATCCCTAGCGCTTTGGAGATTCGGACTTATGGACCTAGTACCTCTGGACCTATTCTATTATTATCATGTGATTGTTCTGTCTGTCTGGCATTGTGCTGTTGTATGTTTTTTGTGTGCAGGTATTTCCTTGAAAGCCCTTGATGGTTAATTCCAAGGCATTGAGATAAGGATTTTACCCGAAAACAGCCGTTACTCTGCCCGATTTTCGTCAGAATCTTAATGTGTTTAATGCAAAGTGGTGCTAAGACAATAAGTTCATCCGGATCCCCAAGTGTTAATGTGTTGGTACTGATAAATCCAAAGGATGGGAAAACTACCTTGGCTCTTAATGTCAAGTGTTGGCTTCTTACTTGGTTAGGCCGTTTCTTTCCTTAGCTTTTATTTTACGCAATAGGATAGCCTCTTCATCTCCTTCCCATTCTTAAATTTTCAAAATCTTCTCCCTTTTTCAAAAAATATTCTTATGTTTGCAATCTTTTCAAAACCTTTTCTTTAAAAATATCTTTCGCCCTTAGTGGCTTTTCTTCAAAAGTTTAGACACCGTTAATTGTCGAAACGAGTGGTTATACCCCACGATTTTGAAATTGATTGATAATAACGAGATCTTTTCCGCGTGAGAGAGCTAGTGGCATACTCGTTGATTTTATCCGAGTTGGAGCCCTTCTTTCATTTGCGATGCAAAGAACTTGTTTGTTCTCATGCTCAAGATCAATGGCTGAGTATTTCTCTCTAACGACAACAAAGTGTTTATTCGTTTTTAAAACGTTTTTCCCAAAAGCGGAACTACATTAGCTCTGACTTCTCCATTGCACCAAGGAGGTATGTAGGCCCAAAGCTTAACGCTTTGCCGAGCTTATTTTAAAAATAAAACAAACCGTTTTTTAGCACACACACAACACAGATTTTCAAAAAGGTTCCCGTGGAGTACCACGGATATGAGGGGTGCTTTAAACCTTCCCCTCATATAATCAACACCCGTACCTGAGATCTCTTTCTTGTTTTAAAAAACAAAACTTTGGGTTTTTCGTTCTTTTCCCTTTTCCTTTGAAAAAATAAAGCGCGGTGGCGATTTCAAAACGGAATATTGATTCGAGTCAATCCCATGGCTTCGATGTCAGATTTTCCCCGCTACAGAAAAATGGCGACTTCACTGGGGATCCAGTTTTAAGTGTGTTAAGCCTATTTTTGTTTATCTGTGTGTTTTTATTGCTGTGTGCTTTGTTTGTTATTTTCTTTTTTTTCTTCTTTTTGGTGCTCGATGGTTCCTCTGTGATGAGATAAAGTTCTAACCCGAACTTTGGTGAGTAACTTGAGATAGGAGGTGGTAAGACCAATAGTCGCATGTCAGGAGCAATCCTTACCATGAGCGTCATATGGTGGAACCCCAATCAGTGGAGGCCTCATGGAAGGTAGTAGAGGTTGTTACGAACCATCGTGATAACGCTATTACTTTCAATAGTGAGTGTCCGTAGAAGCTGAATGGCCTAGAACCCTTTTAACCAATCTAAGCCTTTTTAGGATGTAGTGCAGAAACAAGATCAAGTACCAATTTGAGCTTGTTGTCATGCGATACTACGCTCAGACGAGGTCTTTTTAGGCATATTATTGGCGCCCATGAGCAATTGTGCGTGCCGGTAATATCCGATAGAAGATTGAAAACTCTGGGAACCTTTGTAGAACCCGATTGGCAGGTACAAACTTCCCTAGATCACTCCTTGTGGGATGGGTAGACCCATGGCTCCATGCTCGTGACGTCGAACCTTTGAACCTGGACTGTGTGATTTTGTGTGATTTGATGTGATCTTGTGTGCTCTTGATTGTGATTGATGCATAAACCATGCATTCATGCATTCATAAAAATGACATTCACAAATGGTTTTCAAGGAACTTAGAGACATTTTTTGTAAACATAACAGGTACCATGGATCAAAAGAGAAGCATCAAGAAGTACACTTTCAGAAATTCAAGTGCAAAGGAATTGAAAGAGCTAGCAACTTTGGTTCCTAATCTTGACAACTTCAAAAGCCGTTATGGGAAATTGATTTCTATCTTGAAGACTAAAGTGGAAAAGGGGATTCTTGAGACTCTTGTGCAGTTTTATGACCCAGTTTATCATTGTTTCACCTTTCCTGATTATCAGCTTATGCCCACTTTGGAGGAGTATTCTTATTGGATTGGTTTACCGATTACGAATGACATACCGTTTAGTGGTCTGGAGAAAGAGCCTGAGGTTGATGAAATAGCAGAGCTTCTTCATTTGAAGATATCAGATGTGAAAGCAAACATGACCAAAAAAGGAGGAATTTGGGGGTTGACTTCTAAGTTCTTGATTGGAAAAGCTTCTATGTTGGCTAGTAAAGGAAGTATGATTGCCTTTGAGACATTTTTGGCCTTGCTCATCTATGGTTTGATACTCTTTCCCAACATTGACCATTTTGTCGATGTTAATGCTATTCGGATTTTCATGATTGGGAATCCTGTGCCTACTTTGCTTGGGGATACTTATCATTCCATTCACCATAGGAATGATAAGAAAGGTGGACTTATCAATTGTTGTACTCCTTTGCTCTATAAGTGGTTTATTTCGCACTTACCTCAAGCTAAGAGTTTCTTGAACAATCCTGATGGTCTCTCATGGTCTTAGAAGATCATGCCTCTTACTAATGGGAATATCCATTGGTACAATCCTGCTTATGACATTGGTGAGATTATTGATAGTTGTGGAGAATTCCCTAATGTACCTCTTCTTGGTATACAAGGAGGAATTACCTACAACCCCATTCTTGCAAGGCGTCAATTTTGTTATCCTATGAAGGAGAGACCCGCTAGCATCCTTGTGTCAGGAATCTTCTATCTTAATCAAGATGGAAATTCGGATATGAGAAACCGGTTTGTGCGTGCTTGGCACCATGTTGATAGGAAGAGACATTTGGGAACAAAACAATGTGTTGCTCTCAAAGACTACACTGATTGGGTTCAAGCTAGAGCTCATACTTTTCAGATGCCTTATTTACTCGAGGAGCCTTCTCTACCCATTGTTCCACCATTGCCTCTCACTACTCCTGTTGAAAGTAGTGAAGAACATCTAGAGCTCGTGGCTAAGTTGATAGCGGAAAGAGATGCTTTGGAGCTTGAAAACAAAGAGTTGAAGATACACTTGAAAGAAAAAGATGAAATGCTTGATATCCAAGATGGTTGGTTGATGGAAAAGGAAGATCAAATTCGTCATCAAGAAGAGTTGCTTCAACAACATGGTGAAAAGCGAAAGAGACCACAAGAAGATTCAGTTGCATGGAAAGAAGTTGCTGATAAGCTGATGGTCGAGAATGCTCATTTGAAGGCCTTTTATGAAGATGAATTGGAGAAGCTCCGTAGGAAGCTGCAAAGAGGAGTTGGATCGTCATCTGAAGTGTTCCCTTCTAGTTTTTAGCTTTTTCTTTATTTTGTAATTTTGGATCTTTGAATCCTTTTGTATGTTTTTCTATGATTAATGAAAGAATATTGTTATGTTTTATGATGTTTTTTGCTAATGTTTACAATTAATGTCTTAAAAGTTCCTTAAAAACCAAAAAAAAAAAAAATCATTTGCATTGCATTTCATGCATCATTCTGCATTTGGTCTTGCTCTCTAAAGAAGTTTTTTCCAGAGCCTTATTTCCTTTCTCCTGGTATCATCAGTGCAACGCTCGTGCTAAGAAGAAATGGAAAGCATCAAACAAGAGATTCTTGAGCTCCGTGAAGAGGTGATTACTCTGAAGGCTGGTATGAAGCATCTAACTACTCTGGTTGAGGCTCTAGTTGCTGCCCAAGTCAATCCTCCTATGATGGAAGAAAGGATGGCAAAGGTCTTTCTTGAAACTCTGAACTCGTTCTTTCCCAAGGGGACAGTAGTCAGTACACCTGCTGACTTCCACAGAGAGGTGGGTATGAAAGCGCTTCTAGAAAAGGATGTCCGAAAGGAATGTTTGTTTGAAGAAGGTAACTCAGCTGGTAGTGTGAAGAAGTTTGGTAATGACTTTTCAAAGAAGAGAATCAGGGGAGGAAACAATCATCATCAACATCATCATGTTTCCTATATCATTCCTGTATCCAATTCAATTCATGCAACTCCAGATTATCAGCAAAGTACTCGTCAACAAGCTCCTCCACTGAATGAGCAAAATCAATCTCGAAAGCCTAATTTTGATCCTATCCCTATGACCTACACAGAATTGTTCCCTGCTCTAATTCATAAGAATTTGGTTCAGACAAGGTCACCACCTCCAATTCCAGAGAAGATTCCATGGTGGTACAATGCTGATGTTACTTGCGCTTTTCATCAGGATGCTCCCGGACACAGTTTAGAAGATTGTTGGGCTCTAAAGGTTGAAGTTCAAAGATTGACTCGTGCTGGTATTTTGTCTTTCCGAGACATTGGCCCTGATGTTCAAGCCAATTCTTTGCCAAAGCATGAATGAATCACTATTGATGGTAGCCTGAAGTTTGAAAGATGTTTCCTTCAGCACAAACCCAGATGGAGAAAGCCTTCTCAGTTTTTTTAGTATTCTTACTGATTTTCATTTGTAATATTACTTGTTTTTCAAATGCATTGTTTGCATGTAGAAACTTGTTTATTTTTGAATGTTAATGCTAATGCAACAATAATGTTTGTCTTGAAGTAATCCATTCGTTTCACTCATGTTTATTTGTTTTTATG
The DNA here is from genome assembly GCF_029867415.1 of Vicia villosa. Taxonomy (NCBI): domain Eukaryota; kingdom Viridiplantae; phylum Streptophyta; class Magnoliopsida; order Fabales; family Fabaceae; genus Vicia; species Vicia villosa. The sequence continues at coordinate 145,948,859 of NC_081182.1, forward strand.
CATTATGATACCAATTGCTTTTGCCAAACTCTTGCTCATGCAAAGATTGGAGGGAGGATGATGATCTGAAAACGCAAAATTTCTGGTTATATGCTCTTGAATAAAACCCTGCTGATGATGTACAGGCATTGTTTCAAATTCCCAAACACCGGAGATATAAGGAAGATAATCCCTTGTTAACCCCTTTGAGCCTTGAAGTAGGAGTTTCTTTTCTAAATGAAAAAACCCTAATTTTTAACCTGGGGCAGGGTAGTGTTCAGTTAATTTGACCGAGTGTTCATATTTCAAAAAGGATTGTGCATCCAAAGGTCAAGCATGTCATATCCACATCAATGGTTGGATCATGGGAAACCTCAATGGTTATTCCCCGCGCATCAAAAGACTGGAAAATGTGAAACCACAATGGTTTTCCTCCATACGCCAAGGAATGAGGCAGTCACAACCCTCTCAACAAGTCAAGACAAAGTCAATGTCACACGATTTGTTCAAATCAAAAGAATAAAAAAAAAAGAAAGAAGAAAAAAGCTCGCTAAGTCAAAAACTTGAAAACAAGTGACTTAGGCAAAAGTTAGAGCATCCCGCTGGACGACCAATTCAAAAGAATCAGTCCAGGCAAAAGTTAGGGAAATAAATAAATAAAAAAAGAGAAAAGAGTGAAAAGTGAAAAGAAAGGACTACAAAGCAAAAGTCCTCAACAATGAACAAATCTCTGTGAATACAAAAATGAAGACAAAAGGGTGACTGCTACTCCAAGAAAGCTTCATTGGATCCTTAATGGCACAAAATCCTTTTGAGAGATGAACACTCATGTTGAATTAACTGAACGTAGGACTGGAGAACATCACGAAGATGGGGTGGGCTAAATAAACTTTGAGCCTAAAAATCTTTTTTTCTGAAAGCCGTGAACCTGGCCAAGTTACAACCCTCAAAAGTCCTAATTGAAGCAGGGTTTGTTTCGAAAGCATACTTAAACAAGAAAGCGTTCCTGACTCCTATCAGTTATGCTGAAAACTTGTGTTGGTATCATATGCATAAAAAAATATAAAAAAAATCAATGTCATCTCTTAACTAGTGATTCATTCACAAAGTTATGCGACATCTTTTCGAAACTTCAAGACTTACATAATTGTTGCATTTTCATTATCATTCTCAGAATAAACATTTTTCTGCTTGTAAACATTTGTTTGACATTCAGGAAATTTACATCTGATCATCAGTAGAAAACTAAAACATTGCCAAGGGCATGTTGTTTTCCCAGTATAATGCTTTTGCAAGTTTGATTACCATCATGGGGCAAAGCTTGAAGACTTTGTCGAGTAAAAGAATGTGCCAAGTTTAGTCAATCTGGGGCAGTTACGTCGAGATTTGACAAATCTCTCCAAGAATCTGTTGATCTGGGGCAGATTATTCCAAGTCTTCATGACGCCAAGGATCTCTATGAACCTTTTTTGAGGTAGTTTCCTCTCATAGACTATGTAGTCTGGGGCAAGTTGTGAATCAGAAATTACCTTGATCACCTCATTAGCTTGAAGTACAAAGGTTGTTGCCATGATTAATCCAGAGTATGTCACTCTCTACCAAGAAGTTTTGAGACAACGGTTGACTGTTGGGTTTTCTTTCTCACCTTGTGTCGAGTTTTGAACTAAAATCCCCCGCATGTTAACTTGTTTGCTTTGATGTTAACTTCTTATTTCCTCTGCAAGTTCATAATGGTGATTTTCTCCAAAGAAATTTTCCCTGATTCCCCATAATAGAGCTTGGGGTGTTGCCCGATCTTTTGATAAGAAGGGGATGATCTGTAAATTTCTCGCAGAGGCTGATAATCCTCAATGAGTTTGTTCCTCGTGGAAGAATTTTGCTTCGGTGTTCCTCCTCAGCTCATTTGTCAGGATGGAATTAATCCCCAGGTGAGTTTATTCCTCAAGGGGCAAAGCTTTGTTTGGCCGTTTTTGTCCAGTTTGTTCTTGGAGCTGAACTTTGGTCTCTTGCAATACTATTTTGAACCTCTCTAGGCTGGGAAACCTAGATTGAGAAGGCATTTATTTTGCACCTCTTGAGGATTCTGCTTTCCCCAATAATGGAGAATTCATTTGTGATTGATGTTCTTATCAGATATTGAAAGGCTTATTTCCCACCAGTGTTGTCATTGCACTCCGTTGGAATTTGTACTTGAAAGCAAGAGGCAGGTTCTGTCTTTAGCATGTTTTGTTGACAACAAATGCAAGCCTCTTTATTTGAGCAAGTTTGTATGTCTCCACATATCAATCTTATCTTCAAAGCAAGTGATAATCTCTCAGGCTTTATGAACTTCTTGATTCCCAAATGGAAGAAGCTCAGCAAATGGTAAGTCGCTTCAGTATAAGTGACAGTTTGCAGTCAAGCAGAAAAAGCTCACTTTCCTTGAAAATCCCCATTGAATTTGTTTCTAGGTGGATAATACGTTTCAGTTATTCTGTTCAGATGTCTACGAACAGAATACCAGTGAGTTTTTTCCCTCACTTGGTCCAGTCTTTTTGAGGCAGCTTCTTTCCATTAGTTCATGGATTGAATTTTGGTTGCTGGACAATGAATATTGAGATTATGCATTTGTGTTGGCATCCTCAAATCATTATTGATTGCTCTTCACCATCAGTGATACGAAGAGGCATCTCTTTCTACCTCCAGTGGGACGTTGGTAGTTCACCTTCAGTGGAACGTTGGTGTATTTTGTTATCTTCATCGTCAGTGGTACGGCGGTACATCTCTTTCATCTTCAGTGGTACGTCGATGAATTATCTCCTTTTATATCATCAGTGGTACGGTGGTATATATCTCTTCATGCCTTCAGTGGAACGTTGGTATGTGTTATCGTCAGTGGCACGGCGGTACATCTCTTTCATCGTCAGTGGTACGTCGATGAATTACATCTCCTTATATCATCAGTGGTACGGTGGTATATATCTCTTCATGCCTTCAGTGGAACGTTGGTATGTGTTATCGTCAGTGGTACGGCGGTACATCTCTTTCATCGTCAGTGGTACGTCGATGAATTACATCTCCTTATATCATCAGTGGTACGGTGGTATATACCTCTTTCATGCCTTCAGTGGAACGTTGGTATGTGTTATCGTCAGTGGTACGGCGGTACATCTCTTTCATCGTCAGTGGTACGTCGATGAATTATCTCCTTTTATATCATCAGTGGTACGGTAGTATATATCTCTTCATGCCTTCAGTGGAACGTTGGTATGTGTTATCGTCAGTGGTACGGCGGTACATCTCTTTCATCGTCAGTGGTACGTCGATGAATTATCTCCTTTTATATCATCAGTGGTACGGTGGTATATATCTCTTCATGCCTTCAGTGGAACGTTGGTATGTGTTATCGTCAGTGGTACGGCGGTACATCTCTTTCATCGTCAGTGGTACGTCGATGAATCATCTCCTTTTATATCATCAGTGGTACGGTGGTATATCTCCTTAATACCTTCAGTGGAACGTGGGTATGTGTTATCGTCAGTGGTACGGCGGTACATCTCTTTCATCTTCAGTGGTACGTCGATGAATTATCTCCTTTTATATCATCAGTGGTACGGTGGTATATATCTCTTCATGCCTTCAGTGGAACGTTGGTATGTGTTATCGTCAGTGGTACGGCGGTACATCTCTTTCATCGTCAGTGGTACGTCGATGAATTACATCTCCTTATATCATCAGTGGTACGGTGGTATATATCTCTTCATGCCTTCAGTGGAACGTTGGTATGTGTTATCGTCAGTGGTACGGCGATACATCTCTTTCATCGTCAGTGGTACGTCGATGAATTATCTCCTTTTATATCATCAGTGGTACGGTGGTATATATCTCTTCATGCCTTCAGTGGAACGTTGGTATGTGTTATCGTCAGTGGTACGGCGGTACATCTCTTTCATCGTCAGTGGTACGTCGATGAATCATCTCCTTTTATATCATCAGTGGTACGGTGGTATATCTCCTTAATACCTTCAGTGGAACGTGGGTATGTGTTATCGTCAGTGGTACGGCGGTACATCTCTTTCATCTTCAGTGGTACGTCGATGAATTATCTCCTTTTATATCATCAGTGGTACGGTGGTATATATCTCTTCATGCCTTCAGTGGAACGTTGGTATGTGTTATCGTCAGTGGTACGGCGGTACATCTCTTTCATCGTCAGTGGTACGTCGATGAATTACATCTCCTTATATCATCAGTGGTACGGTGGTATATATCTCTTCATGCCTTCAGTGGAACGTTGGTATGTGTTATCGTCAGTGGTACGGCGGTACATCTCTTTCATCGTCAGTGGTACGTCGATGAATTATCTCCTTTTATATCATCAGTGGTACGGTGGTATATATCTCTTCATGCCTTCAGTGGAACGTTGGTATGTGTTATCGTCAGTGGTACGGCGGTACATCTCTTTCATCGTCAGTGGTACGTCGATGAATCATCTCCTTTTATATCATCAGTGGTACGGTGGTATATCTCCTTAATACCTTCAGTGGAACGTGGGTATGTGTTATCGTCAGTGGTACGGCGGTACATCTCTTTCATCTTCAGTGGTACGTCGATGAATTATCTCCTTTTATATCATCAGTGGTACGGTGGTATATATCTCTTCATGCCTTCAGTGGAACGTTGGTATGTGTTATCGTCAGTGGTACGGCGGTACATCTCTTTCATCGTCAGTGGTACGTCGATGAATTACATCTCCTTATATCATCAGTGGTACGGTGGTATATATCTCTTCATGCCTTCAGTGGAACGTTGGTATGTGTTATCGTCAGTGGTACGGCGGTACATCTCTTTCATCGTCAGTGGTACGTCGATGAATCATCTCCTTTTATATCATCAGTGGTACGGTGGTATATCTCCTTAATACCTTCAGTGGAACGTGGGTATGTGTTATCGTCAGTGGTACGGCGGTACATCTCTTTCATCGTCAGTGGTACGTCGATGAATCATCTCCTTTTATATCATCAGTGGTACGGTGGTATATCTCCTTAATACCTTCAGTGGAACGTGGGTATGTGTTATCGTCAGTGGTACGGCGGTACATCTCTTCATCAGTGGTACGATGATCTGATTTCTGTTAACAGAAGATGGGTATTCAGATACATACTGTCTCATCCCCAGTGAAAGAGGATGACCCCTTTTCTCATCCCCAGTGAAAGAGGATGCTCTAACCTCTCTGACGCGAAGTGTTTCCCCAGAGAAATTTCTTTTCCCACTAAAAGTTCCGTCTCCAACAAAGTCTTGCCTTCCTCAGAGGAGTTCCTACTTGCAAGACATCTGTTTCCCCAGCGGAGTTATATCAAGACATTTGTTTTCCCCAGTGGATCACCTGATACTCCCCAGTGTTATCATTATCATCACATGCATTCATTAACATTGCATTGCATCTTAGGATCAAAAATTGTGTTTTATATATTTAAGTCTCTTCGATTTTTGTCAAAACGAAGATTTCCAATCATCGTATCTCCAAATCGAAGAAACTTAAATAGGGGCATCTGTCATACCCCAATTTTTGACCCTAAGATCCTATATCATTCATATCCCAATCACTAATCAAGAGCTTCACTTGGAAGTTTTGTTTATGGTGTTGCACTCACCTCATCAATGAGAGGGACCATCAAGCACCAATGATTGTGTATCTTGTATGCTTATTATACTAACCCAAATACCAAAAATATTGCTTTGTTTCTTTGTAGGCTTTTGTTTTGTAGGTACCAAGCCAAGACATGCAATAAACAAGGCATTTTTCACATTTTTGACTGATGAAATCGATTTCCCTACTGGGTAAATCGATTTCCCTGCAGCAATCTTCACCAAAATCACATTCTGGACAGCATGAAATCGATTTCCCTCCTGGGTAAATCGATTTCCCTAGTGTATTTTGCGCCAATTTCTCTTCTGGAACAGAGTGAAATCGATTTCCTTCCTGGGTAAATCGATTTCCTTCAGGCAAAATTCAAAAAATATAAGGAGGGAAGCTTGACATCATTTTGGCACCTTTTTCTTTGATCATTTTACCAATTTTCCACCTCATCAAAATTAACTCCTTCATTAAACCCACTTAAACCTCATTTTACCTTTTCTTACCATTTAAACACCACTTTAATCATCAATTAAACACAAGCTAATTACCAAAGGCCAAATGACCAAATTGCCACTACTCTTGCTCCAATTCTATAAATAGAGGCCTTGCCTCTCTCATTTCTCAAGCTTTGAGAGCCAAGAAACTTATTGCAAATTCATTCCTTGAAGCTTTGAGAGCCAACAAATCCCTTGCAATTTCTCTCCTCATCCCTACCAAATTCACCAAAGCTCTTTTTCTTTCATAAAGTTTGTGAGTCACATCTTGAACCTCACAAACTTTGAGCTAAGCCACCTTCCATTTCACTCTTTTTCCTTCAATTGTTGAGAGATCCAGATTTGTGTTGGTGATTCTTGAAGTAGATCCAAGTTTGTGCAAGATTTGGTAAATTCTCTTCATCCTTTTTGTGTATCATGATGTAGATCCTTTGTGGTTTGTGTTCAATGCATCTTTGATGCTATATTGGTGCTATTTGTTGTTGATTTGATGGAAAATTCGTGCTCCAATTGATGTGTGATCATAAGGTGTTTGTATGTTTGTTCAAGTCAAGTTTTATGCCTTTAAATGTTGTTTTTGCTGAAATTTGCACTGGTCAAATCGATTTCCTTAAGGCTCAAATCGATTTCATGCTGTACGTAACTTGTTTTTTTTGAAAACTGCCTTATGGAAATCGATTTCCCTCTGCATGAAATCGATTTCCTGCTGGCAGAATGTGGTTTTTTGCCTTTTTTATGCTTGTTTTGGTTTCCTACTTCCTCCACTTCATTAATATCATTGGATCTAGGATGTTGATAGGTTTGAAATGACCTAATCCATAATATTAGATGAATGATATTAATGATAATGTGAGTTGATTATCTTTTGTGTTTTCATTCTTAGTTTCATCTTATCTTTCTTTTGATCGATGAAAGTCTTAACATCTTGAGAATTCTATGGATTCTTGATAAAGACTAGATCAATTTGTTTCTATTCTTATCTTTTTCATCTTGTTTTCTTTGATCGATGAAAGTCTTGACATCTTGAGAATTCTATGAATTCTTGATAAAGACTAGATCAATTTGTTTCTATTCTTATCTTTTTCATCTTGTTTTCTTTTGATCGATGAAAGTCTTAACATCTTGAGAATTCTATGGATTCTTGATGAAGACTAGATCAATTTGTTTTCATTCTTATGATTATCTTTTATGAATTTTATTCTTCTTCCTCCATTTCATTAATATCATTGGATCTAGGATGTTGATAGGTTTGAAAGAACCAAATCCATAATATTAGATGAATGATATTAATGATAGTGTGAGTTGATTATCTTTATGCATTTTATCTTCTCCTTCTTCTTTTTTCTTTTGATCGATGAAAGTCTTAATACTTTGAGAATTCTTATGGATTCTTAGTAAAGACTAGATCGTTACCTATTTTCTTTTCGTGCGGTATTGCTTTCGGAAGGCGATCTACATATCGTTCTTCTCGCATGCATTAGCACATAAAGTTTTGACCGGCCTCGTTGTAGGGTGATTTCTACATAAATCACTTGGCGATCTGCTTAACATAGCGCAATATTTCGTGTCCCGAATAAAAAAGATCAAATGTGGAAGAGAATTGTATGCGGTTGATTTAAGACTTGTGGAGGTTTTTATCGTGTAGTCGCTATGATTTTATCAAGCTTCTGATAAGCCCCATTGACTTTAAATCCGAGTACATCATTCACTCACCATAGATCTTCATACTAACTTTGATAACATACTTGACAAGTTTCAAGATGGTTATCTTTAACATTTAACAACTAACTTTAATTTCCGCACCTTTACTATACCGCTCTTTATATTACCGCTCTTTATATTTCTCGCCTTATCGCTTTACTTTATCATTTCATCATATTTACTTTCCGCCATTTTCTCTTTGTCCATTTGGACGTTTATAATTCCGCTATTTTCTCTTTGTCCACTTGGACATATGTTTATGCTTCTGTTATTTTTCTTTTGTCCACTTGGACCATACTTTATTTTTTCGCTAAAACACTAATAAATAACAAAAATCTAAAAAATACATAAGGCTCTCTTTGGACTATCAGTTACTATCCCTAGCGCTTTGGAGATTCGGACTTATGGACCTAGTACCTCTGGACCTATTCTATTATTATCATGTGATTGTTCTGTCTGTCTGGCATTGTGCTGTTGTATGTTTTTTGTGTGCAGGTATTTCCTTGAAAGCCCTTGATGGTTAATTCCAAGGCATTGAGATAAGGATTTTACCCGAAAACAGCCGTTACTCTGCCCGATTTTCGTCAGAATCTTAATGTGTTTAATGCAAAGTGGTGCTAAGACAATAAGTTCATCCGGATCCCCAAGTGTTAATGTGTTGGTACTGATAAATCCAAAGGATGGGAAAACTACCTTGGCTCTTAATGTCAAGTGTTGGCTTCTTACTTGGTTAGGCCGTTTCTTTCCTTAGCTTTTATTTTACGCAATAGGATAGCCTCTTCATCTCCTTCCCATTCTTAAATTTTCAAAATCTTCTCCCTTTTTCAAAAAATATTCTTATGTTTGCAATCTTTTCAAAACCTTTTCTTTAAAAATATCTTTCGCCCTTAGTGGCTTTTCTTCAAAAGTTTAGACACCGTTAATTGTCGAAACGAGTGGTTATACCCCACGATTTTGAAATTGATTGATAATAACGAGATCTTTTCCGCGTGAGAGAGCTAGTGGCATACTCGTTGATTTTATCCGAGTTGGAGCCCTTCTTTCATTTGCGATGCAAAGAACTTGTTTGTTCTCATGCTCAAGATCAATGGCTGAGTATTTCTCTCTAACGACAACAAAGTGTTTATTCGTTTTTAAAACGTTTTTCCCAAAAGCGGAACTACATTAGCTCTGACTTCTCCATTGCACCAAGGAGGTATGTAGGCCCAAAGCTTAACGCTTTGCCGAGCTTATTTTAAAAATAAAACAAACCGTTTTTTAGCACACACACAACACAGATTTTCAAAAAGGTTCCCGTGGAGTACCACGGATATGAGGGGTGCTTTAAACCTTCCCCTCATATAATCAACACCCGTACCTGAGATCTCTTTCTTGTTTTAAAAAACAAAACTTTGGGTTTTTCGTTCTTTTCCCTTTTCCTTTGAAAAAATAAAGCGCGGTGGCGATTTCAAAACGGAATATTGATTCGAGTCAATCCCATGGCTTCGATGTCAGATTTTCCCCGCTACACCAAGGAGCAACTCGAGTTTCCCTTGCTTAAGGGATTTCCTCGAAACGCTCAAAATCTCTTCTTCATCTCTTGCCTCAGAGGCATTCTTTCTCCTGCCTTCAGGGCATTCTTTCTTCTAATCGGACACGTTATTTCCGCTCCATTCCCAGCTTAAGACTCCAGAGGTCGAGCAGCGGAGTGCGAATGTAACTGTTCAACTAAAAAACACAAAAACAAACAAAAACTAAAGAGCCGAACTACGGCGCTCTGATTCCTGAAAAGGATACGTAGGCATCAAGTCGCGGGGCTTGAACGAGCACAACTATTTATAAATCCTTATTTTCCCCGTGTTTCTTTTTCATTCATTTGCATATATTCCCTTAGCATTAAACTATAGATTTATACACCCTTTAGATAACAACAAACATAGGTGGATACCATCGAGTACGATGGGCGTGAGGGGTGCTAGCACCTTCCCCTCGCGTAACCGACTTCCGTACCCTATCTCTGGTCGTAAGACCCTGTTCCTTTCCCTTGCTAGGTTTTCTGATATTCCTTTCCCTTATGGGATAAATATATTGGTGGCGACTCTGTTCATTTTTCGCGAGCGTGCGACAGCTGGCGACTCTGCTGGGGATACCTAAGCAAGTCGATCCTAGCCTTTGTTTGTTTTATTTTATTGGGTGTTTATTTGTTTTTATGTCTTTATCTTATATATATGTTTGCATGTTTATTTTCTGCTTACACATCATGTTTATTTCTGTTCGCACATCATGCATGTGGATTATATTTTGTGTTCCTTGGGGTCTTCTGTTCTGTTTTGCAGGTGGGGGGTTTGTATGAGGTAAAAGGCCCACTACCCAGGCCAAGTGACACATAGGATTAGTGTGGATGCTCATGTTGACTACCGTAGCGCTTGCTATGGATGAGTTCAATATGAGGTACCACAACTGGGCGAGGTTCTTTCATGGAACACTGTGTCTGGCACGCTTGTTGCCTCAAACACTTTGTACCCCATGGGAACTGTAGACCCTGGTGACCATTAGGGACCACTTGTCCGTGTCTAGACTACATACCCGTGAGATTGGGATGGGACAGGAAACTTGACCTTCATCATACCCGGATTTCTGCTATTCAATAAAAGGCGTCGAACCTTTGATCCTGGGACATTTAACTTATACAGAAGTTCTACATCAGTTATCTATCAACGTCGAACCTCTGAATCTGGAGGTTTGACCTTATTTGACTTATGCAAGGGTTATCTATCAGAATCAACGTCGAACCTCTGAATCTGGAGGGTTCGGCCATATCCTATTGACCATGAGAAGCTGTTATCCAAGAAGCCTTGATCCTTGATCTTGATACATTTGCATCTTCATTAACATTTTTGCATTCATGCATTTGCATCCATGGTTACCAAGACTCTTACCACTCTTCCTCCCCATCAGATCAGTCAAGACGATTCCTCCACACCGATATCTGACAAGAGCTCATAGAAGAAGAATCATGGAGAATTACGAACAAGATCAAGCTGCCATTAGAGAAGAGATGGACCAAATGAAAGGCAAGGTTGATGCTATTTTGGAAGCTATCCAAACCTTAAGGGCTGAAAGAGTTCCTGTTGCGCAAGAAATTCCTGTTGTTGTTAATCAAGCTGCTGCTAGTCAACCTGATGTCATTCCACCTTCTTCTACTCCACTTGAGTTCCAAGCAAGGACTAATGCTACTCTTGGGATGCCATTCAACTTTATGACCGCTGATACCCTTGGAGCTCCGAACCAAGGAGGGACTATACCCGTGACTTCTGGAGTGCCAACTATGACTGGGTCGGTTTTCCCATTTCCTACTCCACCTCCTCATACAGAGATTCCTATTCCTGTTTTCTGTGGTACTCATTCTGCTAATCCAGAAATGCAAACAGTACCAACTGTTGAGAGAGCTCGACCCATTGAGAGATCTGCTGATAAATATCAAATTCTTGAGGAAAGGATTCGAGCTATTGAAGGTTTTAGTGCCTATGGAATGGATGCTGAAGAGATGTGTCTAGTTCCTAATCTGGTTGTCCCTCCTAAGTTCAAGACTCCCGACTTCCAGAAGTACAAGGGTTTGAGCTGTCCGAAGAGCCATATCATCATGTATTGTCGTAAGATGGCTTCTCACATCCACAATGACTCATTACTCATCCATTGCTTTCAAGATAGTTTGTCTGGGGCATCTTTGAACTGGTATATGAACCTGGAGCGTAATAGGATCCGATCTTGGAAGGATTTGTCTGATGCCTTTCTCAAGCAATATCAGTATAACATTGACATGGCACCGACTAGGTTACAACTTCAGAATCAAGTGCAAAGAACCAATGAGACATTCAAGGAGTATGCTCAAAGGTGGAGAGAAATGGCTGCTCAAGTGAATCCACCACTTTCTGAATCCGAACTGGTTGACATGTTCATGAACACTCTTCAAGGACATTACTATGAGAGAATGGTTGGAAGTGTTTCTTCTGGTTTCTCCGATCTAGTCAGGATTGGCGAAAGAATTGAGAATGGTTTGAAGATTGGTAAGATCCAGAATCCCGCCAATGCTGCTGCTGCAAACCAATATGGGTATAAGAAGCCTCAGGGTAACTTTGTCAAAAAGAAGGAAGGTGAGACTAGTGCCACCTATGCTCAAGATCAAGCTCCTCGCTATCAAGTGGCCGCCGCCGCTCCTCAAGCTTATGTGGCACCTGCTGGCCAAAAACCTTGGGTCCCCTATCAGCAATATGTTCAACAACAAGGTTATCAACAGAGACAAGGTCAACAGAGGCAGAATAGGCCTAAAAGGGTGTATGATCGTGTACCAATGACTTATAGCCAACTTCTCGCCGCCTTGCTTGATCAAAAACTGATTCAATTAGCTGAAGCGAGGCCTCCTCCTGATCCTCTCCCTCCAAATTACAAGATTAATGCCAAGTGTGAATTCCACTCTGGAGGATCTGGTCACACCACTGAAGAATGCAGAGTTCTCAAGGACAGGGTTCAGGATCTGATTGATGCAAAAGAGATTACATTCGCACCTGTGGCACCTAATGTGGTCAACAATCCCATGCCACCTCACAATGGAGCTTCCACCAGTGGACCGTGAAGACTTTATGTTTGTCAGAGAACATTTCATTTGCATTAGAATAAGGCCAAACTTGCCATTGTATAGATTTCTTTAGTATTTTCAATTGTACTACTTTTGTTGTTACCAAGTACTATCCATTGTAAGAAACTCATTCTGTTGGAATAAATAAAAATGTAATATACATGTTTTTCTCAAATCATTTCATCTTTGTCATTATGTTCATTGATACTTCACTCATTTGTCTTAAGCAACTAAAAAAGGAGAATGATGAAAAATCAAAAACACATGAATCACTAATTGTATGCTTTTGGAACAAGATCCTGCTGATGATGTACAGGCATTGTTTCTATCCTCAAACACCGGAGTTATAAGGGAGTGAATCCTTCGTCAACCCCTTTTGAGCCAAAGGAGTAGTAGTTTCTTTTCAAAAGATACAAAACCCTCAATCTTAACCAGGGGCAGGGTAGTCTTCAGTTAGTGCCACCGAGCGCTCAACTTTCAGGTATTCCATCAGAGGATCAATCATGTCTCGATCTCACAACAAAAAGAGCATAATCCACAATGGATGTCTCCCATTCACTAAGAAGAGGGCAGTCACAACCTTTTCATCAAGTCAATCACAAAAGTCATACAACTTGTTCCCGAACGAGGCAAAAGAGAATGAAGAAAAAAAGTATTGAATCATGATCAAAAAAGAAAGAAGCAATAGCCCGCTAAGTCAAAAGAAAAAAAGAAAAGCTTTGAAGCAAATGACTTAGGCAAAAATTAGGGCATATCCCGCTGGACAACGAAAACCACGATCAAAAGAAACTTTTTGTCCAGGCAAAAGTTAGGGAAAGCAAAAGGCAAAAGCAAAATAAATCCTCCAAGGGACAAGTTGTTGTGATCATCAACAAAAGCATCAAAGGGTGGCTGCCACCTCCATCAAAGTCATAAAAGGATCCTCATCCATCACAATCCTTCCTGAAAGGTAAATACTCGTGTCAAACTAATTGAACGTAGGACTGGAGAACATCACGAAGAAGGGGTGGGTTAAGTAGAACTTGAGCCTTTATCCTTTGTTTCTCAAACCATGAACCCGGCCACGTTACAACCCTCAAAAGTCCTAATTGAAGCAGGGTTCGTTCCAAAAGCATACAAACTGTAAAATCAAGTCAAACTGACTCCTAACGTTGCTGTGTCATTTGTGTTAGTATCAGTACAACATTTTGACAAATAAAACTTTTCTTTGGGATTAACATGTGCATTGCATTCTCATTATCCTTTTCAAAACAGAATTGTCTCCAACTTGAAAGTAAATACTTGATACCAAGGAAAGTTCAACATTGAAGTTCCGTCGAGTAATCTTACAAAGGCAAAGGTTGGTCATCCACTAAGCAAATATCCAAAGAATCCATCTGGTGGAAGAGTTCCTTTCAATCTGGGGCATTCATCCCATGATCAACACTGGGGCAGGCCATTGCACATCTCCATGATTCAAGCAGATCAAAGTTTTATCTCAAGAGATCCTACAAGCTGGGGCAAGCTAGTAACAATTCATCTTTCATCCCCAAGCAAGTGTCAGATATCAAGACAAGTGTCGAGGAGTCAAGTCAACACCTCACCTTCACAAGTGTTGTCCTTCAAGCAACAACCTTCCGCAAGGAATCCTCCATCCATTCCTGGTATCTTGGAGACAATCATCCCATTCATAATCATACATACATCATGCATATCATTGCATTCTCATTATCATTTCACCCGCATGATCCAATCATCAACAAATCAGGGGCATCCACCCTATCTTGAATCAAGCAGAGTTCAGAACTCCACCTAATCTATCCCACATCAAAGCAGAAACCCTGAACAATCCATTAGTACACTGCATATAGAACTCATTGCATTGCATCTCCAGAAGTGCACAAATAAATCAAACATTTGCATGTGAAGCATAAGCCAAGTTACTCATCAGATGGGTTCTCTACAAGCAATCAATTGATATTCCACTGGGGCACTCAGAGTTACCATCGTGGTGTCATCTCCTCAAGTCAATCATGTTCATCTTGCTTCAACCCAGAGTTGATGTTCTTTTATTCAATCCAGAATTGACCTTCCTTTCATCTTTTAACCCCGAGTTAATTACCTTTTTCCCACTCACCCAGAGTTGACGGTTGTCTTTTATTCAACTCAGAGTTGATCCTTGTTTCTTTCCCACTCACCCAGAGTTGACGGTCACCTTTTATTCAACCCAGAGTTGATGTTTGTCTTTTATTCAACCCAGAGTTGATGCTTATCTTTTTCCCACTCAACCCAGAGTTGATGGTTGTCTTGTTTCTTTCCCACTCACCCAGAGTTGACGGTCACCTTCTACTCAACCCAGAGTTGATGCTTATCTTTTGTTCAACCCAGAGTTGATTCTTATCTTTTTCCATTCAACCCAGAGTTGATGTTTGACTTTTATTCAATCCAGAATTGATCCTTTTCCCACTCACCCAGAGTTGACGGTCACCTTTTATTCAACCCAGAGTTGATGTTTATCTCTTTCCCACTCAACCCAGAGTTGACAGTTATCTTTTATTCAACCCAGAGTTGATCCCTTATCTTTTTTCCCACTCAACCCAGAGTTGATGGTTGTCTTGTTTCTTTTCCCTTTCAACCCAGAGTTGATAGTTATCTTTTACCTCTTCTACTCAACCCAGAGTTGACGGTCTTCTTTCCTGATTTTTTTCCTCAACCCAGAGTTGACAGTTTTTTATTTTCTTCTCAACCCAGAGTTGACGGTTTTCTTTCTTTACTGAGTTGACGATCATTCCTAATTGTTCATCTTTCCTTTTCTCAACCCAGAGTTGATACCCTTATCTTATCTTCAACCCAGAGTTGATGTTCTTGTTTCATTTCTCAATCTAGAATTGATGTTTACATCTTGTCCAACCCAGAGTTGACTTCCCTTTATTCTTCGACCCAGAGTTGACCCACTTTTCTTCTTCAACCCAGAGTTGAGTTTTATTTCATTTCTAACCCAGAGTTACCTAGTTCAATCCAGATTTGATACCATTTTTCCTCAGTAGAGTTGACACCATTTCTTCCCCATTGGATCTTATCTCTCATAAGGCAAATTTTCAGGTTCACTTGGTATTTAATCGTCTTTTACCTTGATTGCTCGAAAGGCTAGCGCCAATCTCCCATTCAGGTTCAAGATGATTAAATAGGGGCAGCTGTTGCACCCCAAAATTTGCCCATCTAATTATACCTCAAACTGGCTTATCGCTTCGACTGCATTTGCATCTTAGGTCATTAATAGAACCATGCATTTCATTGTACACATAATTAAAGGATCAAGAACCAAGGGTGTATTTCCCTATGATTGCATCCATCAAATATTTTTGTTGGGATCAGTTGGATCGAATATGGTTTCCTCATTTAATTGGCAATCAAAAGGGTCTTTCTTATGAAATTTGGTCATAATTATTTCCTACACTGTTTGGAGCATAAATTATGGGTGCAATGCTTGGTGAATTCACCTGCACAGAGATGTTAACCTACGACAAATCTTGTGAGATGGAGACTATTATGATGTTGATTTGAAAAGAGAAAAGAGAGGAGTTATGGTGTTGCAACTTATCCCGATATCAAAACCAACTTGATTGCAAATGATTTTGTCCAAGAAGACCCTCGTGAATTTATCTATTACTATACCTCATGCTATAGTCGTCTCGTCTCTCAAGATTTCAAAGCATTGTTAATGGCTAGCGTGTTAGGGTTATCTCTTGGAATGGCGGTCAGAGACTTTCGATTAGGGTGGAAATGTTTCAGCTATAATACAAGATGATTGAATTTGTGAATCCCTTTTGCGGTCCAGATTATATGGCTCTCAATTAGGTGGCAATTACCATGTTGATTTAAGCTTTCATAAACTAAGTTCAGAAAGGTGATGTGTGGGGTTTGTTCACAGTGTAAGATTACAAAAGCATACACCATTGTTCATCCATGACAAGTGCAAGTTTCAAGTTCAAAAAAAAACCATACACATTATTTACAAAATCCATCCATCTACAAATATCCTCATCATTTTCATCCAATACATGCTCATTACAAAAAGAAGATACAAAACCCGATCACAATTATAAATTGATTCGCCACTTAATTCTAACATTGGCCATTACAAGTTCAAGAAGTATTTATATCCTATTCCTAAAATCTATTCCTTCATTATCTTAACACTTCAATTCTGCAGCTACATCTTTAAGCCATGCTTCTTTATTCTTCGACCTCATGCCTTCACCTATCTCATCCCTAACATATTCAATCATACGCCAAATTCAGCATCCGTATTCGATATTCGCAATCAGCCCCTGCATATACCATAAAATAGTCATACATTTGGTTCAAATATTCAGTGCCATCACAATTCACATTTTATACAAAAAGGGAAAAGGAGCATAACTCAGTTCAACAATGACACATCCAGAAAAAAAGCTAACAGCTTCGAACCCACACCAAACACAAATAAAACCTGCAAAACCAGTCAGGCGTACACACAGAAGTTACTCAAGGCCCTGCAGCATTCAACAAACAACATGACAGCCTTTACATTTTATAACAACAGTTCCAAACCGGCATCAATTCAACATCACATTGCAAACAATACATAGTGCATCATGGGTATACATACAAGAGCAGAAACAAACATCCATGCAAAGCCAGTATATTCCAATAGTTCGACTGTTGCCATCATAACTAACCAAACTCAACTTTCCCTCATGACAGAATTTTCCAACCAGTTCTAATTTATTTCTAACTTTCAGCCAAACCAACAAAAACATTCCATAACTAACTTTCAAAAGAAAACAGTCCCATTTCAACTCTTAAATTCCTAACATATAACCGAAATAACTGACATAACCTTTCCTATCAATTACAATCTAACCAAACAATCACTTACCAAACTGATCCAAAACGATGTTCTTGCTTTGCTTCCTATCCATTCTTCAAGACCTTGCCATATTCCTCCTGCACAATACAAAAAAATCAAATTTAAAACAGAGTCCCACATTCAAGAAATTGAAAAAATACCTTGCAAGCTATAATGCTGAGTCCCACATCTAAGGATTCCTAATGATCACCCAATGATTGCTCCTATAAATAATCAGCTTCACCCACCTACAATCGACACCAAAAAAAAGCACAATCGCTACTCTTCGTCATTGTTTCGCTTGCAAACTTTGACAGAAGAAGAGCTAAGCCTCAGTTCAAACTCTTCACATCATCACCATTCTCCATCCTCGACTGCTCCACCATTTACAATCATCTTCTCTCAATTCATACTCATATCTCTGCAAATTCTCTCTCTCCAACCTCTCCCTTCAATTACCCTCACTATACGCTCGGTTTTCAGAAGCCATTGGAGTTCCACAATCGGAGCTCCGATTAAGCTTGAGCTCGGCCTCCATCCTTCTACTTACAGGTCATCCTCTGCTCTCATCTCAATCAGAGCTCACACGCAATAACACGGTTCGACGGAAAAATCAATCAATAAAGACAACATCGCCACAGAAGAAAGGAATACGAGAAGAAGAAGAAGAATCGGCTAAGAGCAAAAGCACCAAAAATCAGAAATTGTTACCTGAAGAAATCTTCTGCCGTTTGCGTTTGTTTCGCATCTCCAGAAGCTCATAAAAGAATTCTCCTCTGGTTTTTCGTTCTTCCACCGTTGGCCTTCAATTCAGGTTCTTTTGACTGCTTCCTTTGCAAATTTGTATGTGCTTGATTGCCAAGAACGGTGTTGTAATGTAATCCTTGATTTGCTCAAGTTCCATTCGGATGCATGAACATTAAGATTTAGGGTTCAATGTCTGAATCCTCCGATTCGTTTGTTTGCGTTCCCCTGGTGAGAAATCGATGAGGGAATTGGTTTCAGAGTGTGATTTTAGGTTAGGTTCGTGTTTAGTCTAGATTGGTTGAAGGAGATAGGTAACGGCGGTAGCAGTGACATTCGCCGGAGATCGCGAGAGTGAAAGAGCGGAGAGATGAGAGGTTGAATTGGTTACGAGAGAGGTGGTGGTGCCGGTGACGCCCCGCCGAAGAGGAAGAATTTCCCGGCGCCGTTTGGTTGTGCTTGAAAACGGAACAAGAGTGAGAGTTCGAGAAAGATGAAGGGTCGTAACGAATTTTACCCTAATTCCCAAATTCCTTTTTTTATTATTTTCTATTAATTCTGTTTTATTTTTATTAAAGCCATAATAGGAATTCTGAAAATACAACTTGGATCTGATTCCATAAACATGTCTGGGCCGAATTCGTTGTTCACATCCCTCAATGGCCCATTCATCTTTTTCTTGTTTGATACAAAAACCTGAGCATAGGCTTGGATTGGGCCTGCACAGAGTTGCTTCTAATCACCCCCATTTGGCCCATGATGCGCCACTTTTTTGGCACAGAATGTTGAACAAAAACAAGCTTCTGGATCTCTTCTAGTGGGCTCAGCGCCCTGGTGCTATTCACAGCCCTATATTCAGTTTGCACCCCCTAGTTCCATTCTTTAATTAATTAAATCCTTGTTCTAATAGATTTTATCATATTTCTTTTTAGTAATTAAAACTAATTTTTCTCCTATATTCTTCTTAGACTTTTAACACAAATTTCCTTCATATAAAATCGTTTATAAAAAAGACGTTAGTTTAGGACTAATTTTCTTTTAATTTCTAATCAAATTTTCTTCATAAAACCAACAAAATAATAGTATTTTAGTCCACTTTTTGTACTATATTTTTGACTTACTATTTCATGCTTGTGTGTAATTTTGCACCATTATCACTCTCAATTTTGACTTCTAATCTTGCCTTAATTTTCATGTATCTCTTTCTCCTAACCTTAGGTAGAAGCCATGACAACATTAGGTAGAAATCCCTTTCATACTTAGGCTAGTTTCTAGGCTAGTTCTTTTTCTTTTCAACTTTAAAAACACTTAACAAAATACTTGAATAAATTTCCCATAAAAAATACCAAGAAAACTCATAAAAAATGACTAATAAATACTTTGGCTAATAAAAAGGGAATGGAAGCTTGTAACTTCCCTTGCTTAAGGGATGTTCGAGTGCTTGGAGCTCCCTTGCTTAAGGGTTCCATTCAGGCGTAAGTTCCCACTCTAAAAAACACAAACCAAGGAGCAACTCGAGTTTCCCTTGCTTAAGGGATTTCCTCGAAACGCTCAAAATCTCTTCTTCATCTCTTGCCTCAGAGGCATTCTTTCTCCTGCCTTCAGGGCATTCTTTCTTCTAATCGGACACGTTATTTCCGCTCCATTCCCAGCTTAAGACTCCAGAGGTCGAGCAGCGGAGTGCGAATGTAACTGTTCAACTAAAAAACACAAAAACAAACAAAAACTAAAGAGCCGAACTACGGCGCTCTGATTCCTGAAAAGGATACGTAGGCATCAAGTCGCGGGGCTTGAACGAGCACAACTATTTATAAATCCTTATTTTCCCCGTGTTTCTTTTTCATTCATTTGCATATATTCCCTTAGCATTAAACTATAGATTTATACACCCTTTAGATAACAACAAACATAGGTGGATACCATCGAGTACGATGGGCGTGAGGGGTGCTAGCACCTTCCCCTCGCGTAACCGACTTCCGTACCCTATCTCTGGTCGTAAGACCCTGTTCCTTTCCCTTGCTAGGTTTTCTGATATTCCTTTCCCTTATGGGATAAATATATTGGTGGCGACTCTGTTCATTTTTCGCGAGCGTGCGACAATTCTAACCCAGGTTCTTTATGTGATAGGTTCATCCTTGTTGCCAGCTGCGCTGTTGCTTTTAGCTGTTGAAGAAATCAGTTAAGTAAAATAAATATAATAAAATTTGGTCAGTGGTGGAGTCAAAAGTAAATTCAGATTCGGCCCCACAAAGCGTTGAATAACCAGTGAGAATAGGAGAGAGGATTGGCCGTTGTTGACTGACCAATTGGAGTACCACGCGTGCGTGTAGATTGGTCCCGCCGCCGACTGGGTCGGAGAAGTGCGGAACCCTAGGTCCGATCGTCTTCTCCGACGACTCCTCCGTTGCGCCTGCAAGAAAATCAACGAGAGAAAACGTAAAGGACACCCTGCCCCCTAATTAGACCCTCCTGAATCCATTGGTGGCATTAGTTTACCCTGAAAACCAAGCTTAGAAGAAAATAAAAAGAACACGATAACTAATGGCAGGATCTCAATTCAACATTCCAGCTTGCATGTTATGGTTCCATCCTGTCCTAAACATTCGCATAAGATGATTTGGGCTATTAGAAACATTAAACAACGCACATGTATTGAAATACGAATTAGAGAAGAATGAGTACATAGGAAAGAGCGTGATTGAACGTTTCAA
Source organism: Vicia villosa (assembly GCF_029867415.1). NCBI lineage: Eukaryota > Viridiplantae > Streptophyta > Magnoliopsida > Fabales > Fabaceae > Vicia > Vicia villosa. Next base: position 145,969,593 of record NC_081182.1, read on the forward strand.
GTCCTTACGAGCATGGAAAACCACCTTTTCTTACCCTATATATCTTCAGGAGATGCTTTGAACCTCTGGTTTGGATTGAGGACGGCAGGAAACTTTGTTTTCAATTTGCCCTAAACCTTGAGCTTTTGAAGAATTTGGAACGTGTTTTAGGAGGCTGCAAAAAAACGTCCTAATGGTCTGCACTCGTTGTTTTCTTATAGAAGAATGAATTTAGGTCACAAACTTGCTTAAATCTTCATTGAATCCATAATTGTAATCTTGAAGAAATATGATTTGTAAAACCTTCCAATTTTGCCCAATTTTAATTTAATTCTTCCAATCTTGCCTTTCACGATTTTATATTGTATATGAGGTATAATTGTGATTGGATATGATTGGAATGAAGAGCCAAATAAAATATTTGATTTTTCCTTGATTTATTTGAGTTTAAACAAAGAGAGAGTTAGAAACTTAGATTTTTGATTGATGGCGCGTAGTCGGAGGATTTGTGATTAACCCTGAAAAATCGAACACAAAGAAGAGAAGTGTCAGTGCATTAACTGATCTAAACCTTAATCGATTACAAACCCTAAATATTAACTATTAATTTTCAACAAATTAATTAATTAAAAGTATATACAAAAAATAATAATTTTTAATGCTTGAAAACAATTTTTGATAAAATTGTGGAAAAATCGAGTTTTCGATTAAAATCAATCATTAAAATAAAACATTATTTTTTAATTAATATATTTTTTAGGAAAGAAAACAAAATTAATTAATAATTAATGAAATAATTAACTTGAGAAGAATTATATAATTAAATTCAAATGAAATTAAGAAAATCTTAGCTTTGGATCCTGTATGGGCAGCCTCTGAAGGTGCACCCTGGGCGTGCATGTTCTATCCCTTGGATCTGGAAGCACAGGAGATCCAGCGGCATATGAGCGCAAGTGCATCATGAGTGCGTGTCAGCTAGGCGCACCAGATCTGAAAACAAAACATGGTTAAAAAAAATGACCCGGGCAAGATTCTAACCCAGGTTCTTTATGTGATAGGTTCATCCTTGTTGCCAGCTGCGCTGTTGCTTTTAGCTGTTGAAGAAATCAGTTAAGTAAAATAAATATAATAAAATTTGGTCAGTGGTGGAGTCAAAAGTAAATTCAGATTCGGCCCCACAAAGCGTTGAACAACCAGTGAGAATAGGAGAGAGGATTGGCCGTTGTTGACTGACCAATTGGAGTACCACGCGTGCGTGTAGATTGGTCCCGCCGCTGACTGGGTCGGAGAAGTGCGGAACCCTAGGTCCGATCGTCTTCTCCGACGACTCCTCCGTTGCGCCTGCAAGAAAATCAACGAGAGAAAACGTAAAGGACACCCTGCCCCCTAATTAGACCCTCCTGAATCCATTGGTGGCATTAGTTTACCCTGAAAACACCTGAAAACCAAGCTTAGAAGAAAATAAAAAGAACACGATAACTAATGGCAGGATCTCAATTCAACATTCCAGCTTGCATGTTATGGTTCCATCCTGTCCTAAACATTCGCATAAGATGATTTGGGCTATTAGAAACATTAAACAACGCACATGTATTGAAATACGAATTAGAGAAGAATGAGTACATAGGAAAGAGCGTGATTGAACGTTTCAAGTCCTTATGAGCATGGAAAACCACCTTTTCTTACCCTATATATCTTCAGGAGATGCTTTGAACCTCTGGTTTGGATTGAGGACGGCAGGAAACTTTGTTTTCAATTTGCCTTAAACCTTGAGCTTTTGAAGAATTTGGAACGTGTTTTAGGAGGCTGCAAAAAAACGTCCTAATGGTCTGCACTCGTTGTTTTCTTATAGAAGAATGAATTTAGGTCACAAACTTGCTTAAATCTTCATTGAATCCATAATTGTAATCTTGAAGAAATATGATTTGTAAAACCTTCCAATTTTGCCCAATTTTAATTTAATTCTTCCAATCTTGCCTTTCACGATTTTATATTGTATATGAGGTATAATTGTGATTGGATATGATTGGAATGAAGAGCCAAATAAAATATTTGATTTTTCCTTGATTTATTTGAGTTTAAACAAAGAGAGAGTTAGAAACTTAGATTTTTGATTGATGGCGCGTAGTCGGAGGATTTGTGATTAACCCTGAAAAATCGAACACAAAGAAGAGAAGTGTTAGTGCATTAACTGATCTAAACCTTAATCGATTACAAACCCTAAATATTAACTATTAATTTTCAACAAATTAATTAATTAAAAGTATATACAAAAAATAATAATTTTTAATGCTTGAAAACAATTTTTGATAAAATTGTGGAAAAATCGAGTTTTCGATTAAAATCAATCATTAAAATAAAACATTATTTTTTAATTAATATATTTTTTAGGAAAGAAAACAAAATTAATTAATAATTAATGAAATAATTAACTTGAGAAGAATTATATAATTAAATTCAAATGAAATTAAGAAAATCTTAGCTTTGGATCCTGTATGGGCAGCCTCTGAAGGTGCACCCTGGGCGTGCATGTTCTATCCCTTGGATCTGGAAGCATAGGAGATCCAGCGGCATATGAGCGCAAGTGCATCATGAGTGCGTGTCAGCTAGGCGCACCAGATCTGAAAACAAAACATGGTTAAAAAAAATGACCCGGGCAAGATTCTAACCCAGGTTCTTTATGTGATAGGTTCATCCTTGTTGCCAGCTGCGCTGTTGCTTTTAGCTGTTGAAGAAATCAGTTAAGTAAAATAAATATAATAAAATTTGGTCAGTGGTGGAGTCAAAAGTAAATTCAGATTCGGCCCCACAAAGCGTTGAACAACCAGTGAGAATAGGAGAGAGGATTGGCCGTTGTTGACTGACCAATTGGAGTACCACGCGTGCGTGTAGATTGGTCCCGCCGCTGACTGGGTCGGAGAAGTGCGGAACCCTAGGTCCGATCGTCTTCTCCGACGACTCCTCCGTTGCGCCTGCAAGAAAATCAACGAGAGAAAACGTAAAGGACACCCTGCCCCCTAATTAGACCCTCCTGAATCCATTGGTGGCATTAGTTTACCCTGAAAACACCTGAAAACCAAGCTTAGAAGAAAATAAAAAGAACACGATAACTAATGGCAGGATCTCAATTCAACATTCCAGCTTGCATGTTATGGTTCCATCCTGTCCTAAACATTCGCATAAGATGATTTGGGCTATTAGAAACATTAAACAACGCACATGTATTGAAATACGAATTAGAGAAGAATGAGTACATAGGAAAGAGCGTGATTGAACGTTTCAAGTCCTTATGAGCATGGAAAACCACCTTTTCTTACCCTATATATCTTCAGGAGATGCTTTGAACCTCTGGTTTGGATTGAGGACGGCAGGAAACTTTGTTTTCAATTTGCCCTAAACCTTGAGCTTTTGAAGAATTTGGAACGTGTTTTAGGAGGCTGCAAAAAAACGTCCTAATGGTCTGCACTCGTTGTTTTCTTATAGAAGAATGAATTTAGGTCACAAACTTGCTTAAATCTTCATTGAATCCATAATTGTAATCTTGAAGAAATATGATTTGTAAAACCTTCCAATTTTGCCCAATTTTAATTTAATTCTTCCAATCTTGCCTTTCACGATTTTATATTGTATATGAGGTATAATTGTGATTGGATATGATTGGAATGAAGAGCCAAATAAAATATTTGATTTTTCTTTGATTTATTTGAGTTTAAACAAAGAGAGAGTTAGAAACTTAGATTTTTGATTGATGGCGCGTAGTCGGAGGATTTGTGATTAACCCTGAAAAATCGAACACAAAGAAGAGAAGTGTTAGTGCATTAACTGATCTAAACCTTAATCGATTACAAACCCTAAATATTAACTATTAATTTTCAACAAATTAATTAATTAAAAGTATATACAAAAAATAATAATTTTTAATGCTTGAAAACAATTTTTGATAAAATTGTGGAAAAATCGAGTTTTCGATTAAAATCAATCATTAAAATAAAACATTATTTTTTAATTAATATATTTTTTAGGAAAGAAAACAAAATTAATTAATAATTAATTAAATAATTAACTTGAGAAGAATTATATAATTAAATTCAAATGAAATTAAGAAAATCTTAGCTTTGGATCCTGTATGGGCAGCCTCTGAAGGTGCACCCTGGGCGTGCATGTTCTATCCCTTGGATCTGGAAGCATAGGAGATCCAGCGGCATATGAGCGCAAGTGCATCATGAGTGCGTGTCAGCTAGGCGCACCAGATCTGAAAACAAAACATGGTTAAAAAAAATGACCCGGGCAAGATTCTAACCCAGGTTCTTTATGTGATAGGTTCATCCTTGTTGCCAGCTGCGCTGTTGCTTTTAGCTGTTGAAGAAATCAGTTAAGTAAAATAAATATAATAAAATTTGGTCAGTGGTGGAGTCAAAAGTAAATTCAGATTCGGCCCCACAAAGCGTTGAACAACCAGTGAGAATAGGAGAGAGGATTGGCCGTTGTTGACTGACCAATTGGAGTACCACGCGTCCGTGTAGATTGGTCCCGCCGCTGACTGGGTCGGAGAAGTGCGGAACCCTAGGTCCGATCGTCTTCTCCGACGACTCCTCCGTTGCGCCTGCAAGAAAATCAACGAGAGAAAACGTAAAGGACACCCTGCCCCCTAATTAGACCCTCCTGAATCCATTGGTGGCATTAGTTTACCCTGAAAACCAAGCTTAGAAGAAAATAAAAAGAACACGATAACTAATGGCAGGATCTCAATTCAACATTCCAGCTTGCATGTTATGGTTCCATCCTGTCCTAAACATTCGCATAAGATGATTTGGGCTATTAGAAACATTAAACAACGCACATGTATTGAAATACGAATTAGAGAAGAATGAGTACATAGGAAAGAGCGTGATTGAACGTTTCAAGTCCTTATGAGCATGGAAAACCACCTTTTCTTACCCTATATATCTTCAGGAGATGCTTTGAACCTCTGGTTTGGATTGAGGACGGCAGGAAACTTTGTTTTCAATTTGCCCTAAACCTTGAGCTTTTGAAGAATTTGGAACGTGTTTTAGGAGGCTGCAAAAAAACGTCCTAATGGTCTGCACTCGTTGTTTTCTTATAGAAGAATGAATTTAGGTCACAAACTTGCTTAAATCTTCATTGAATCCATAATTGTAATCTTGAAGAAATATGATTTGTAAAACCTTCCAATTTTGCCCAATTTTAATTTAATTCTTCCAATCTCGCCTTTCACGATTTTATATTGTATATGAGGTATAATTGTGATTGGATATGATTGGAATGAAGAGCCAAATAAAATATTTGATTTTTCCTTGATTTATTTGAGTTTAAACAAAGAGAGAGTTAGAAACTTAGATTTTTGATTGATGGCGCGTAGTCGGAGGATTTGTGATTAACCCTGAAAAATCGAACACAAAGAAGAGAAGTGTTAGTGCATTAACTGATCTAAACCTTAATCGATTACAAACCCTAAATATTAACTATTAATTTTCAACAAATTAATTAATTAAAAGTATATACAAAAAATAATAATTTTTAATGCTTGAAAACAATTTTTGATAAAATTGTGGAAAAATCGAGTTTTCGATTAAAATCAATCATTAAAATAAAACATTATTTTTTAATTAATATATTTTTTAGGAAAGAAAACAAAATTAATTAATAATTAATGAAATAATTAACTTGAGAAGAATTATATAATTAAATTCAAATGAAATTAAGAAAATCTTAGTTTTGGATCCTGTATGGGAAGCCTCTGAAGGTGCACCCTGGGCGTGCATGTTCTATCCCTTGGATCTGGAAGCATAGGAGATCCAGCGGCATATGAGCGCAAGTGCATCATGAGTGCGTGTCAGCTAGGCGCACCAGATCTGAAAACAAAACATGGTTAAAAAAAATGACCCGGGCAAGATTCTAACCCAGGTTCTTTATGTGATAGGTTCATCCTTGTTGCCAGCTGCGCAGTGGTGGAGTCAAAAGTAAATTCAGATTGGGCCCCACAAAGTGTTGAACAACCAGTGAGAATAGGAGAGAGGATTGACCATTGTTGACTAACCAATTGGAGTACCACGCGTGCGCGTAGATTGGTCCCGCCGCTGACTAGGTCGGAGAAGTGCCGGAACCCTAGGTCTGATCGTCTTTGACAAAAAAATGCTTCTGGTTGACTTTCAAAAAGGACCTATAATCTTTTGCTCCATATCTCTCAAATGAGACATTTTTGGACTTGGCATGTGAGAGAATAAATGGTAGAGAATTAAATTTCCTTTAAAATGAGCTTTGGATGGGAAATTTCTGATGTTCCATGTAGGAGTTATGGCTGGTCAAAGTTCAGTTGACTTTCATCTATAAAACCCTAATTTAGAAACTTTAGGTTTTGTTGATTTCTGAACTTTCCTTGATGAATCATGATCAATACTTGATCAAATATTGAATGATACTTCACAACGAGGATATTGACCAAAAATCAGAAATTTTGACTGTGGTTTGACCATAGTATGACTTTTAGGTCAACTGGTCGATTATTGATCGTTTGAGCAGTTGATTGATCAATCTTGTGAGTCAGAGCTTGAAACTTGGCATGAAGACCCTTTGAAGCATATGAGAAGCCATGGGATCCATTTGAGGTTTTAGAACTTGATTTTACTTTGAGAAATACAAAACCCTAGTTTGTTTATGAGGGGGTGTCTTTGAGCATTGTGCCTTGGTATGAGTTTGAATAAGAGGAATGAGGTGGGAAAATTTTGGGGTATGACAGTTGCCCCTATTCAATCTTCTTATACCTGAGGATGTAGATTGGCTTGTGTGCATGTTGGAATTTGAAGGTAGAAGAGGATTGAACACTAGAATACCCAGGAATTTGCCCTAGCTGAAGCAGGGACTTTTGTAGGAGATGGGCTTGAAGATGCCATCCAGGTGTTCGAAAAAGATGTATGATTGAGATGGGCTTAAATATGCCATCCAGTTTGATAGACTTGAGTGTCAGAATATGTCGTACGTTAGACTGTATCTGAATGATATATTTAGGATGAGTCGTACGTTAGACTGGAGGATGGGTCGTGCGTTAGACCGGATCCAATTTGCATCGGTAGATGTATGGAAAACCGTGCGTTTAGGTTAAAGGATGAGTCGTGGGTTAGACTAAATCCAATTTACATCCGTAGATATCTAGAAGGCCGTGCGTTAGACTGAAGGATGGGTCGTGCGTTAGAACGTGTCCTCTGTGTTGATAGTTGTCAGAATACACCGTATGTCAGGTCGTATCCTAGGAAGAGTCGTACGTTAGACTGAATCCTTTGTATTGAGAAATATTTGTTGGAGATTGATCGTGTCATCACCGTTCGTGGTAAATGAGATCTTGGAAGGTTGATCGTGTCAGCACCATTCGTAGTAACTGAATTAGGCCTTGGAAAGATGATCGTGTCTACACCGTTCGTAATGATAGAATTAGATCTTTGAATGTTGATCGTGTCAGCACTGTTCGTAGTAACTGAATTAGACCTTGGAAGGATGACCGTGTCTACACCGTTCGTGATGATAGATTTAGAATCTTAAAGGTTGATCGTGTCAGTATCGTTCGTAGCAACCGAATTAGATCTTGGAAAGATAATCGTGTCTACATCGTTCGTGATGATAGAATTAGATCTCTTGTCGTGTCAGTACCGTTCGTAGCAACAGAATTAGACTGAGGAGGTAATTGATCGTGTCCACACCGTTCGTGATGATGGAATTAGATCTTTGAGAGCTGATCATGTCAGTACCGTTTGTAGTAACTGAATTAGATCCTTGAAAATGATCGTGTCACCACCGTTCATGGTAAATGAATTAGATCTTTGAGCATGATCGTGTCTACGCCGTTCGTGATGATAGAATTAGATCTTTGAAAATTGGATATTTTTTTCAACTGCTTATACTTGTATCTTGGAAAAGGTAAAGTTAGTCTTTATGCAATGTCATGATGCATGTGTTATGTGATGAGTCTCTCAAAATAAATGAGAAACTTGCGTGTTATGTATGGATTCGTTATGAGGTAATGTATGCGATGTATGAATATGTTTATGACATATGGTATGTGAATATGATTTATGTTGTCTCGATTGAGATAATAAATCTCTAAATCCTTGTGATTTTGTTGTCTTGTCTTGAAGACGCTCAGTTGGAGATTTATGATTTTTTGCTTGGGGATGAAAGCGATTTGAATGATTGGTCTTGATGTACCCTGACCGGGGATAAGAGAGATGAATAACCTTGTTTGGAGAAGAGAAAAGTGTCGGGGAACCGGCAGTGTTGGAGACGTAAACTCTGTTGGGGAGCTATTTCTTTTGTTGAGAGTATTTGAAGATATCTTCTTAATGATTACTCTATGGGGATATGATCCTATGAAGTCGGCTTTGTGGGAAGGCATGGATGTCTTGAATGTTGCCCCCAATATTGTATTGACTGTCATTCCTGGATTTGTATTTGTTAGAACAAGATTTTTTCTGATCAATATTCTTAGTTTTGATGATAACAATGTATATGAATTTTGTATGAGATAGTGTGGTACTCTAATCCTATGCAATTTCCATTTCAGGAATCACATAAAGAGTATGCACAAAATCAGCGCAAGAAGCACTGACTCAGAAGGTTCAGCATGCAACATCAGAACATGCTCTGGCAAGACTTCAGAAGATGGTCAAGCAGAATCAGAACATGGTCTATTGAAGCATCAAAAGAACTTGAGATTAGAAGCAGAAGCACTGAAGTTCTCATGGTATCACGCTAAAAGCACTTCAAGGTCAGAAGACAAGAAGATGCTCTGCAATAAGCTGTTTGACTCTGATGATATTCAAACGTTGTTCATACAAACATCAGATCAGAAGCAAGTACAGCATAGCAAGCTACTCTGACTGACAAATGGAACGTTAGAAACTATTAATGGCAATGTCAGTAGATGCAGCAAAAGCAAGGCTCGAGGTAGTTGACAAAAGAGTGAAACATTAAATGCAATGTTGTACGGATCACGCAAAGCATTAAATGCTCCCAACGGTCATCTTCTCAAGTGCCTATATATAAAAGTTCTGATGAGAAGCAGAATATAATACTTTGCGCAAACTTACAGAAAAGCTCTCAAATTCAAAAGCTCTCAAACTTCGTCTTCAACCTCACTTCATTACTGTTGTAATATCTTAGTGAGATTAAGCTTAAACTTTAAGAGAAATATCACAGTTGCGATTATAGCTTTTAAGAAGCATTGTAATACTCTTGTAAGAATTGTTTACATTCATTTGTAAGAACTAGAGAAGATCAAGTTGTGATCGGATTCTCTAGAAAGTCTTAGAGGGTTTCTAAGCATTGTGTTCCTAGAGTGACCAAGTTATGATCAGGATACTCTAGAAGACTTAGAGGTTATCTTGTGTGATTAGTGGATTAAATCCTCAGGTGAGGTAATCACTCCAAGGGGGTGGACTGAAGTAGTTTAGTTAACAACAAATAAGGATAAAAATCATTGTGCAAATTGTTTTTATCTTAAGAGTTTTAAAGCTACACTTATTCAAACCCCCCCTTTATAAATGTTTTTCTATCCTTCAATTGGCATCAGAGCGCCAGTTCTAAGGTGCAAGCACTTAACCGTGTTTAGAAAAGATTCAGGAAAAGAAAAACGCTTAAGTCAAGATGGCTGGTGAAGATCCTACTCCTAATCCTACATCTACATCTTGCTCTTCTGAGCAGTACAATGGAAATGGTTAAAATGGCTACACTAGACCACCAGTATTTGATGGTGAAAACTTTGAATATTGGAAAGATAAACTTGAAAGTTACTTCCTTGGTCTAGATGGTGACTTATGGGATCTTCTGGTGGATGGTTACAAATATCCAGTGAAAGCTACTGGCGTAAGGCTTACAAGGCAAGAAATGAGTGATGATCAAAAGAAGCTATTCAAAAATCATCATAAATGTAGGACTATTTTGCTGAATGCTATCTCTCATGCTGAGTATGAGAAGATATCTAACAGGGAAACTGCCTATGATATATATGAGTCATTGAAAGTGACCCATGAAGGAAATGCTCAAGTCAAGGAGACCAAAGCTCTTGCCTTATTCCAGAAATATGAAGCCTTCAAGATGGAGGATGATGAAATTATTGAGAAGATGTTCTCAAGATTTCAAATGTTAACTGCTGGGTTAAGAGTTCTGGACAAAGGTTACACCAAGGCTGACAATGTAAAGAAGATCATCAGAAGCTTGCCTAGAAGATGGCGTCCAATGGTGACTGCATTCAAGATAGCAAAGAATCTGAATGAAGTCTCTTTGGAAGAGCTAATCAGTGCCTTAAGAAGCCATGAGATAGAGCTGGATGCCAATGAACCTCAGAAGAAAGGTAAGTCTATTGCATTAAAATCAAGTTATAAAAAATGCACTAACGCTTTTCAGGGTGAGCAAATTCTGAATAATGAGATTCAAAAGAAGAAGATGAACAAGTTACTTCCTTGGTCTAGATGGTGACTTATGGGATCTTCTGGTGGATGGTTACAAACATCCAGTGAAAGCTGGTGGTCTAAAGCTCTCAAGACAAGAGATGAGTGATGATCAAAAGAAGCTATTCAAAAATCATCATAAATGTAGGACTGTTTTGCTGAATGCTATCTCTCATGCTGAGTATGAGAAGATATCTAATAGGGAAACTGCCTATGATATATATGAGTCATTGAAAGTGACCCATGAAGGAAATGCTCAAGTCAAGGAGACCAAAGCTCTTGCCTTATTCCAGAAATATGAAGCCTTCAAGATGGAGGATGATGAAAATATTGAGAAGATGTTCTCAAGATTTCAAATGTTAACTGCTGGGTTAAGAGTTCTGGACAAAGGTTACACCAAGGCTGACCATGTAAAGAAGATCATCAGAAGCTTGCCTAGAAGATGGCGTCCAATGGTGACTGCATTCAAGATAGCAAAGAATCTGAATGAAGTCTCTTTGGAAGAGCTAATCAGTGCCTTAAGAAGCCATGAGATAAAGCTGGATGCCAATGAACCTCAGAAGAAAGGTAAGTCTATTGCATTAAAATCAAGTTATAAAAAATGCACTAACGCTTTTCAGGGTGAGCAAATTCTGAATAATGAGATTCAAAAGAAGAAGATGAACAAGTTACTTCCTTGGTCTAGATGGTGACTTATGGGATCTTCTGGTGGATGGTTACAAACATCCAGTGAAAGCTGGTGGTCTAAAGCTCTCAAGACAAGAGATGAGTGATGATCAAAAGAAGCTATTCAAAAATCATCATAAATGTAGGACTGTTTTGCTGAATGCTATCTCTCATGCTGAGTATGAGAAGATATCTAATAGGGAAACTGCCTATGATATATATGAGTCATTGAAAGTGACCCATGAAGGAAATGCTCAAGTCAAGGAGACCAAAGCTCTTGCCTTAATCTAGAAATATGAAGCCTTCAAGATGGAGGATGATGAAAATATTGAGAAGATGTTCTCAAGATTTCAAATGTTAACTGTTGGGTTAAGAGTTCTGGACAAAGGTTACACCAAGGCTGACCATGTAAAGAAGATCATCAGAAGCTTGCCCAAAAGATGGTGTCCAATGGTGACTGCATTCAAGATAGCAAAGAATCTAGATGAAGTCTCTTTGGAAGAGCTAATCAGTGCCTTAAGAAGCCATGAGATATAGCTGGATGCAAATGAACCTCAGAAGAAAGGTAAGTCTATTGCATTAAAATCAAGTTATAAAAAATGCACTAACGCTTTTCAGGGATAGCAAGAAGATTCTGAAGAATGAGAATCAAAAGAAGAAGATGAATTGTCCATGATCTCCAAAAGGGTAATCCAATTCTGGAAGAGCAAGCAAAGGAAGTTTAGGAACTTCAGAATTTCAAAGAAGCCTGAAAGAGGAGAATCTTCTGGAAGCAGAAGATCTTACAAGAAGAAGGTCATTTGCTATGAGTGCAATGAGCCTGGACACTTCAAGAATGAATGTCCAAAACTTCAGAAGGAGAATCCCAAGAAAAAGTTTCATAAGAAGAAAGGTCTTATGGCAATATGGGATGACTCAGATTCAGAATCAGAATCAGACTCCGAAGGCGATCAGGCAAACCTTGCACTGATGGCCACAGAGGATGATGGATCAGAATCTACATCAGAATCAGATTCTGAAGAGGTATTTTCTGAACTATCTAGAGAAGATCTAGTTTCCAGTTTAACATAACTTCTGGAACTCAAGGCTCATCTTAGTATCAAATACAAAAAGCTAAAAAAGCTATTTGATTCTGAAACTAAGAAGCTGGAAGTGGAAAATTCTGAACTGAAGGAAAAAGTTTTAAAATTATCCAAAGATATTGGATCTCCTTGTGATTCAGAAAAGTCCAATCCTAGTCTCAATCATATTCTAAAAGAATATGACTCGAGTTTTAGAAAGTTCTTATCTAGAAGTATTGGCAGAAGTCATCTTGCTTCTATGATATATGGTGTTTCTGGAAATAAAAGGATTGGCATTGGCTATGAGGGTGATACCCCACACAAATTTGAACTTGTAGATGATATGAAAATAACATACAAGCCATTGTATGATCAGTTCAAATCTGGCCACTCACATGATATTAGGCTCACTTCACATGCCAAAATCTTTCACGCTACATACACCAAGAAGCATGTGACACAACCTAGAAAATATCATGCTGCCAAACCTAAAGAATATCATGTTGTTCCTCCTGTTGTTTATTATGCTAAACCCAAGTTCAATCAGAACATGAGGAAAACTAACAAGAAAGGACCCAAGAAGTTGTGGGTACCTAAGGAGAAGATAATTTCTTTTGCAGATATCCTTGGCAGCAAAGAAGACAAAGCATAACATGTCATGGTACCTGGACTCTGGGTGCTCGCGACACATGACGGGAAGAAGGTCTATGTTCCAAGACCTGGTGCTTAAGTATGGTGGAGAAGTCATGTTTGGAGGAGATCAGAAGGGAAAGATAATTGGCTCTGGAACCATAAGTATGGGCAACTCTCCTTCCATAACTAATGTACTTCTTGTAGATGGATTAGCGCATAACTTATTGTCCATAAGTCAATAAAGTGACAATGGTTAGGACATAATCTTCAATCAAAAGTCTTGCAAGGCTGTAAGTCAGAAGGATGGCTCAATCCTATTTACAGGCAAGAGAAAGAAAAACATTTATAAGATTGATCTTTCTGATCTTAAGAAGCAGAAGGTGACTTGCCTTATGTCTGTTTCAGAAGAGCAATGGGTCTGGCATAGAAGATTAGGACATGCTAGTTTGAGAAAGATTTCTCAGATTAACAAACTAAATCTAGTCAGAGGACTCCCAAATCTGAAATATAAATCAGATGCTCTTTGTGAAGCATGTCAGAAGGGCAAGTTCTCCAAACCTGCATTCAAACCTAAGAATGTTGTCTCTTCCTCTAGACTGTTGGAACTTCTGCACATTGATCTGTTTGGCCCAGTCAAAACAACATCTATCAGAGGGAAGAAATATGGATTAGTCATCATAGATGATTATAGCCATTGTACATGGGTAAAGTTATTGAAACACAAGGATGAGTCTCATTCAGTGTTCTTTGAATTCTGCACTCAGATTCAATCTGAGAAGGAGTGCAAAATCATAAAGGTCAAAAGTGATCATGGTGGTGAATTTGAGAACAGATTCTTTGAGGAGTTCTTCAAATAAAATGGTATTGCCCATGATTTCTCTTGCCCTAGAACTCCACAGCAAAATGGAGTTGTAGAGCGAAAGAATAGGACTCTACAAGAAATGGCCAGAACCATGACCAATGAAACCAATATTGCTAAGCATTTCTGGGCAGAGGCAATAAACACTGCATGTTATATTCATAATAGAATCTCTATAAGACATATTCTAAATAAGACTCCTTATGAATTGTGGAAGAACAGAAAGCCCAACATTTCATATTTTCATCCTTTTGGATGTGTTTGTTTCATTCTGAATACTAAAGATCATTTTGGTAAGTTTGATTCTAAGGCTCAAAAGTGTTTCCTTCTTGGATATTTTGAATGCTCTAAAGGCTACAGAGTAAACAATACTGCAACATTGGTTGTAGAAGAATCAATCAATATCAGATTTGATGATAAGCTTGGTCTTGAAAAGCCAAAGCAGTTTGAGAATTTTGCAGATTTAGATATTGATATATCAGAAGCTGAAGAACCAAGAAGCAAAGCTTCAGAAGCTGAAAGTCTCAGAAGCAAAGGATCAAAAGATCAGGTTGCTGCATCTTTAAAGAATCTCAGAATTTCTGAAGAGCCAACAGTCAGAAGATCTTCTAGACTTACCTCTGCTCACTCTGAAGATGTGATTCTTGGAAAGAAAGATGATCCTATCAGAACCAGATCATTCCTGAAGAACAATGTTGAATGTCAATTAGGTCTTGTTTCTTTGATCGAGCCAACTTCTGTTGATCAAGCTCTAGAAGATCCAGACTGGATAATTGCCATGCAAGAAGAACTAAATCAGTTTACAAGGAATGATGTATGGGATTTGGTTCCTAGACCAAAAGGATTCAACATCATTGGAACAAAATGGGTGCTCAAAAACAAGTTAAGCGAAAAAGGAGAAGTTGTAAGAAACAAAGCCAGACTTATTGCTCAGGGCTATAGTCAGCAAGAAGGGATTGACTATACAGAAACCTTTGCACCAATGGCCAGGTTAGAATATATTCGCTTATTGATTTCTTTTGCCGCTCAACACAACATCACTCTATATCAAATGGATGTTAAGAGTTCCTTCTTAAATGGGTATATAGATGAGGAAGTCTATGTCCACCAACCTCCAGGTTTTGAAGACTCTAAGTCTCCAGAACATGTTTTCAAACTAAAGAAATCATTGTATGGATTGAAGCAAGCTCCTAGAGCTTGGTATGAGAGATTAAGTTCTTTCCTTCTAAACAATGGTTTCACTAGAGGACAAGTGGATACGACCCTCTTCTGTAAAACATCTAAGAAGGATGTTCTAATTTGTCAAATTTATGTTGATGACATTATATTTGGAACATCTAATGCTACACTTGGGAAGGAGTTTGCTAAGTCTATGCAGGCTGAATTCGAAATGAGCATGATGGAAGAACTCAAGTATTTTCTTGGGATCCAGATCAACCAAACTTCTGATGGAACATATGTCCATCAAACGAAGTATGTGAAAGAACTTCTAAAGAAGTTTAATCTTTCTGAAAGCAAGGAAGCCAAAACTCCTATGCATCCAACGTGTGTCCTAGGTAAGGATGAGGTAAGTAAGAAGGTAGATCAGAAGTTGTACAGAGGTATGATTGGATCTCTTCTATATTTAACTACTTCTAGACCTGACATTTTATTCAGTGTTTATTTGTGTGCAAGATTCCAATCACATCCTAGAGAATCTCACTTAATAGCTGTTAAGAGAATTCTGAGGTATCTGAAAGGTACTACTAATGTTGGTTTAGTCTACAGAGGATCTAAAGAATACAACTTAGTAGGATTTTGTGATGCTGACTATGCTGGAGATAGAGTTGAAAGGAAAAGCACTTCTGGAAGTTGTCAATTTCTTGGAAGTCATCTGATCTCCTGGTACAGTAAGAAGCAAGCTACCATTGCCCTATCAACAACATAAGCAAAATATGTTGCTGCTGCTGGTTGTAGCACACAGATGCTCTGGATGAAGAGTCAATTAGAAGATTATCAAATATATGAGAGTAACACTCCTATCTTCTGTGATAATACTTCTGTTATATGTTTGTCTAAGAATCCTATCTTACATTCCAAAGCTAAACATATTAAGATTAAACATCATTTCATTAGGGACTATGTTCAGAAGGGTGTTCTTTTGTTAAACTTTGTTGATACAGACCATCAATGGGCTGATATCTTCACAAAACCCCTTGCTGAAGATAGGTTTAAGTTCATTTTGAAGAATATCAGTATGGATTTATCCCTAGAATGAGAAGATGAGAAGTTCTGATTTATGGACTAGCTCTGAAATGATCTTTGTCTTTCTTATAAGAAGTTCTGAATGTAATAAATTGGAAGTTTTGATTCTGTTATCCCTAACTTTTCATTTTCTAAGTTGATTCAGAAGTTCTTTTAAAGTAAAACAGTTGTCACAAGCTTTCAAGATGGCGAACACGTGTTAACTCTATTTGGACTAGTATGCGTACAGTTGAGGAGACGCCGCCCTATGTAACTGTGCAAATCATTTCAATTTCTCACTTTATCTCTCCTAACGTCATATCTCATTAAATGCAAATTGATGTCATGTTTTTTTGTAATCATTTTTTTTCAAACACATATTGCATTTCTTTTTCAAATCCGCCCTTTTATATACCCATCTTCACATTCATTTCATCTTTTTACGCTCTATCTCTCTTCATTCATTCCTCTCTCTCTTTTCTCATTCATTGCATAAACCCTAGTTCGTAACTGAATCCCGGTATATCTCCATGAATCCTTCTTCAAGTTCCCCAAATCAAGAAGCGATGTCTTCTGCTTATCTTGTTCATCGCAAGTTTGGTTATGCTCCCTTGAAGACCTGTTCCATTCTTTCATCTGAAATGGAAGTTCTATGTGAATCTTCGGTAGATTTTGAAAATCTAAGATTACATGGTTTCAACACTGATGCTAAGACAATGTCACAAGGCTGGTCAAACTACCTTGATAGATTGGTTGGACCAATTTATCCTGCATTAGTAAAAGATTTCTGGGCTCATGCAACGGTTACCCCAAATGCAATCATCTCCTTCGTGTTAGGGCATGAAGTTGTGATAACTGAGAAGTTGATCAGAAAGTTGTACAATCTGGATGATGAAGAAGGAAGCACAGGTCCTCTACCTGGCAGAGTTTGTTGGTTAACATTTGAGAGACAAATATCTAATGCTAGTGGTATTTCATCTCACCAAACTGGTTTGTTGTAGTCGTTCTACAAAATTTGGGCTGAGATTATTCTAGGATCTCTCCATCATAGAAGGAAATCGTTAACCTCAACATACATTAATCCAGATCAGAAGTTTTCTCTCTTCTACATTGGAAGAGGAATTGAAGTCAACGTCTCAAATATTCTTTTTCAGAATTTGAAGACTTATATTAAAGAGTCAAGAGAAGAAGAACGCAAGAAGTCTCCTAACCTCACAAGAAATGTTGTTCCCTTCGCCAGAATGATTTCAGACATTCTGATAGAAAGTGACTTGCTGGATTCCCTAAGAACTATTGGAACGTCCAAGTTCTTTGGTGTCATTCAAGGGCATGTTTTAAATGGTTTTGATCTACAAAGGATGCGTCTCATTGAGAAGGTAATTTCGGTTCCAGTAATATTTCCAGATATTCTGACCAGAAGGGTTCCGGTTGAAGGCTTCGCTTCCTTGTTCAAAGAAGAACTTAACAAGGTTGTTAAGCGTTAGTTGGAAGCTTCTGTAAAAGCTCAATTTTCTGTTGGTCCTGCATGGATTCGAGGAAGAGTTCCTCCTTCTCTAGATGAACTGCAGCAGAAGGAACAAAAGAAGAAAGAAGCAAGGCTGAAGAGAAAAGCCTTAGAAGAAGAAGCTAAGCAAGCTAAGAAGCAAAAGAAAACCTATGATCCTCTCAAAGTAAATTCCAAAGAATATCAAGAGAAGCGCATAAGGGAATCTTTCCGTGCTTCAAGAACTGGAAGATCTTCTCAGAATAAGCCTCCTTCTCCTGAACCTCAAACTTCTCTCCCCATCCCAAACAGTATCCAACCTCTTCCTTCTGAACCTCAAAATCCCCTTACCATCCCAAATATTGTCCAACCACCTCCTTCTCCTGTTATTCTTAATCCACTACCCCTAAATGTCTGTCCCCTAACACCTTCTGATATTCCATCCTCATCAAACCTCCCCACAGATACTCCATCCTCATCTACCACAAATTATACACCTTCTCTATCCCATCCCTTACATTCCAGAGAATCCAGACCATACTTCCTTCTTTACCCTGACTACAAATTCATCTTCAATCCTCCTGAACCTCAACCTCACATCTATCTTGAGCTGTTCAAACATGACTTTGTCTGTAGGCTGGACATCTTGAAAGATGCCTTCTATAACGACCTTGATGATGTTTCCACTCGAAATCTTTGGAGAAGTTTTCGACATGATTTTCAGGTTGAAGCTATGGAAGTCCAGAGGGGACTTGTGGCTGCTGCACTTGGTTTGCTGGATATTTTCTAGAAGCTGATGATGGCAGATATTATTATCCCATCAGAAGCTGGAGATCTCTTGAGGAGAAGATGTATGTTGATGAGCTGGAAGATAATCCTTGTAGGGATATTGTTGTTTGGAAGCCTCAGTATCCAGTTATGATTGGAGACTTCCAGTGGTTGTTTGATCTTCTAAGGGAGAACCCTTCTGAGATGTCCTCAAATATGGTCATTCCAGAAGTTGTCTATCCTCCAGAAGTTGAAGCTCCCACTCCTCCAAGGAATCTAGCTGCCATTCTTCAAGCCCTTAAGAATAGAGATTCTGATCTTCCTGCTCCTGAGTATGAAGAAGTTGCTTATATGGAAGAAGTTGATGCTGAATATCATCCTGCTGAGAACATTCTTGTTGAGCAAAATAATGATGATGATCTCATAATGGATATTGTTGTTGAGAATGATGTTCCTCTGAACAGAAGTTGTGAAGCCTCTTCCGGTGAACACTCTCTTCTGGTGAAGACTCTAGAGGTTATTCAGAAGAATCAAGCTGATCTAGCTTCTCGAATGGATAAGCAAGAAGATACCAATAATGAGTTTCGCTCATTTATGGAGAAGCAGGCTGAGAGAAATGCTGGGATTCATGACCTTCTCGCAAAGATAGTTTCTAAACTAGGTCAGTCGTAGTCTGTTGTGTCTTAGTGTCTCTTTCTTTTTGCATCTGTTTTGTGCATGGATCTTCTCATCCCTTGTAACTTCTGAATTTTTTTCTGATGAATGAAATCCTTTATCTTTCTCTCATATTGTTTGTTTTTCATCTGAATCTTTTATGTTTTTTGATGTTATGACAAAAAGGGGGAGAAAATGTGATAATTGATTTGATTGACTATATCAGTTACTGGGAGTAAGTCTCCACATTTCTAACAGAATTTTCAAGTTCTATGTCTTTGAGAGTTTTGCAGGATTGAAGACTTTCTGAAAAGCTCAACATGAGAAGCAAAGACATGGGGAAAAGCAATTCTATATAGAAACAAGCTCATGGAAATTGAAGCAAGCTGAGTGCTGAGAAGCTTCAAGATCAGAAGCAAGAAGGAAGAATGTTCTGATATTCTTGTGATAGAATATGCTCTAACACATTCTTATTCCTTATTTGTTTTGATACAATATGTGTCTTGATTTATGATATGATACATACTTTATGTTCTGATGCATTCTATGTGTTCTGATACATAGTATATGCTCTGAAACATTTTTTATGTTTTGATTCATTCATGCTCTGACTTTTGTCGTTTAGCTTGTTTTGAAACATTTCAGGATGTAGAGATGCTCTGATGATGCTCTGGTACATTCAACAATGTTCTGATACAACTAGCATGCAATGATTCAAGAAGATATTCAAAGCTCTGAAGCTGTCCTATGGAAGCAAGAAGCTTCCAGTATTTATTTCAGGGGGGAGATTATTCATCTCAGGGGGAGATTATTAATCTCAGGGGGAGACATTTTTCACACACTATGGTTATATGCTTTTGCTATAACTGTGTATTTGTATTTAGCCATCTGATATTCTGATTGCAAATTCATATCAATTATAAATGTTTTTGTCATCATAAAAAAGGGGGAGATTGTTAGAACAAGATTTGTTCTGATCAATATTCTTAGTTTTGATGATAACAATGTATATGAATTTTGTATGATATAATGTGGTACTGTAATCCTATGCAATTTCCATTTCAGGAATCACATAAAGAGTATGCACAAAATCAACGCAAGAAGCACTAACTTAGAATAAGAAGCTAGTACAGGATAACAAGCAACTCTGACTGACAAAAGGAACGTTAGAAGCTATTAACGGCAATGTCAGTAGATGCAGCAAAAGCAAGGCTCGAGGTAGTTGACAAAAGAGTGAAACATTAAATGTAATGCTGTACGGATCACGCAAAGCATTAAATTTTCCCAACGGTCATCTTCTCAGGTGCCTATATATAGAAGTTCTGATGAGAAGCTGAATACAACACTTTGCGCAAACTTACAGAAAAGCTGTCAAATTCAAAAGCTCTCAAACTTCGTCTTCAACCTCACTTCATTACTGTTGTAATATCTTAGTGAGATTAAGCTTAAACTTTAAGAGAAATATCATAGTTGTGATTATAGCTTTTAAGAAGCATTGTAATACTCTTGTAAGAATTGTTTACATTCATTTGTAAGAACTAGAGAAGATCAAGTTGTGATCGGATTCTCTAGAAAGTCTTAGAGGGTTTCTAACCATTGTGTTCCTAGAGTGATTAGGTTGTGATCAGGATACTCTAGAAGACTTAAAGGTTATCTAAGTGGAAAACCATTGTAATCTCGTGTGATTAGTGGATTAAATCCTCAGGTGAGGTAAATCACTCCAAGGGGGTGGACTGGAGTAGTTTAGTTAACAATGAAGCAGGATAAAAATCATTGTGCAAATTGTTTTTATCTTA
Source organism: Vicia villosa (assembly GCF_029867415.1). Classification (NCBI taxonomy): domain Eukaryota; kingdom Viridiplantae; phylum Streptophyta; class Magnoliopsida; order Fabales; family Fabaceae; genus Vicia; species Vicia villosa. Next base: position 145,990,172 of record NC_081182.1, read on the forward strand.
AGAGTTTTAAAGCTACACTTATTCAAACCCCCCCTTTCTAACTGTTTTTCTATTCTTCAGTATTGATTAGGACACACCTCTGAGTATTGATCAAGATGTCGAACTGGGCTTGCATAGATTTACCCCTGCTATTAGGGACTTTGGAAATATTTGTCTCGCGAGGACTTTATGAGATGTGCACTATGGGCGTCATGCCCCTAATAATCATAGGCCCAGGTCAATGCCCCATGTTGACTGGAAAATAGCTTCAGATCTACTTGGATGCATGCCCCTGATTGTTTTTGGAATCCTCGAGATATTTCTCGGAATATCGACTTGATTGCCCCAGATTGATCGAAAAATAGTTTGAATCCCACTTGGGATGTATGCCTTTGACTGTTTGGCATTTGAGAGATTCTTGGAATCTTGACCTGACTGCCCTAGGTTAATTGGATAAACCATGTCATGCTCCTTGCATACATAAGAGACATTGCTTCTGAAGTGATTTCGTCTGTCGGGATGACTTTTAGTCATTAGTTGTACCTTGTGCAAATTCTTCCTAATGCTAACATTCGAAATTATGTAGAAAAATATGTTTAATAATGAGTTCCTGAGATGCAGTGCATATGTTTGTCTTGAGTTTTTCGAAAAACATTAAAACTGGAAATATAAAAGCGTGATGTTTATAAAAACGTGATATTTGTAAAACGGGACATCAACTCAACATTTGTGGTAAACCTTAAGGAGTCAGGATACCCTTTTTGGTGATAGTATGCTTTCAAACTAACCATGCTTCAGTTAGGACTTTCAAGGGTTGTAACGTGGCTTGGTTCACGGTTTATGAAACAAAGGATAAAAGGCTCAAAGTTTATTTGTAACCTTCCCAATCTTCGTGATGTTCTTAGATCTTATGCTCAGTTAACTTTGCGTTTTGAGTTCTAGCAGAGCTTTGAAGTTGTAACATTGACATTTTGATGATGGTTTCAACATCGGGAATTTATTTGGATAGGCAGTCCTCCTTTTTTGTAATTCTTCTTTCTCTTTTTTTTCGAGGATTTTTAGTGACCTCTTTTTTTGACATTGATTTTGTTATCCCTAACTTTTTCCTGAACTGTTTATTTTGAGGTTATAGTCAGCGGGATGTTTCGATTTTTGATAAGTATCCTTCATAGGTTTTGACTTAAAGCTTTTCTTTTTGAGGGATATTGACTTCCTGACTTAACGGTTGCGGGAACCCATCATCATTCGTGTAGACAACAGCTAAGATAATTGAGTTAACTGAGTAACTACCCTGCCCCAGGTTACGATTAAGGGTTTTAAATGAAACAAGAAAAAAAATCCTACCCCTTAGGCTCAACGGGGTTGACGAGGGATTAACATCCTTATATCTCCACTGTTTAGGAATTGAAACAATGCCTGTACATCGTCAGCATAGTCTGTATGAAAGCATACTATATGAAGTTCACAGTATCATTTTCGTCATCCTCCCTCAAAAGACTTACACCTTTAGCAGGAGTTGAGTATCGTAAAACATATGAAAGGTACAAATGCAATTTAAAATGAGTGATAGCGAAATAATTTTTTCAAGACAAACATATGCAATGCACTAATGATGATTATTGAAACAAATAATTTCTATCATAAGTCGAATGTTTAAACAAACAGAAAAGAAACTTGCAAATGAAAGTAGATCTAATGATCCAAAAGTTCATCCGTCTAGACGTCACTCAGTATAGTCATGACTAGGCATAGGAGCGGAGGTCACCATAGGAGTTTCAGGAGGGTTGAGTCTGATTTTTCCTTCATTGATCAGATCTTGAATCTTATTTTTCAATGTCCAGCAATTGTTAGTGTCATGTCCAGGACTGTTGAAATGGTATACGCATCTTGCATTGGGTTGGTAGCCAGTAGCGAAGGTGCTAGGATTCTTAGGAGTGTCCCTCAGAGTACTCGATTCGATCTTCAACAGATGTTGTATAACTTGAGCCAGCGACATATTGATCTTGACGCTTAGGTACGTCTGGCTTTCTTCGTTGTTGTAGAACTGCTTCAACAGATAGGTTGTGTTCATTATGACCTTCCTGGTTGTACATAGCATTAGCCCATATAAGGCTTCTCAAGTGGGTTTAAGTCAATGATCTTGTCGTCATTTAAGTCTTGAATCCCATGCTCCAATGGTCCACAATCTTCGGTATCATGGCTAGTAATGTTCAAATGATAAGCACATCTCGCATTGTATTTGTACCTATGAGTAGGATTGGTAGAAACTGAATACGGAGGCAATAGAGTTATCAAGCTCCGATTGAGCAATTGTTGCAGAATTTGAGACAATGGCATGTGCAATGGAGTAGACCGTGCTGCGTATTCTGGTCCTTTTTCTTCTGGGTTAACAAGGTTTTTCAACTCGTCTTGCCCCTTAGCCAAGTTCAGATTCAAAACCTGGAACCGAATATTCTGAGCCTGGAGATTTTTGACTGATTGCTCGAGATCCACTTCTGCTGAAATAAACAGTGAAAGAGAGTGGGAAGCCTATTGTTGAAACTTGTTATGCAATGTTTATGAATGTAGATGTAATGTTTCAAGGATCTTTAGGATTTTAATTAGAAACATTAGAAAGTGATTTGGTCGCGTCTTTGTCTTAAGAATTTTGACTTTTGTCTTTGAACGTTCTTCTTTGAGAATCAAGCTCACCATATCGAGTGGGTCATCGCCTCTGACTAGGGATACTTCTGAATTTGGAGGTACATGGCTAGAGGAAAATAAATCCTATTGCCCCTTGATAGGTACTGAGCCTCTGAATTGGAAGGTATGTGGCTAGAGGAAAATAAGTCCTCTTGCCCCTTGATTAGGAATTCAGTCCCTGATAAGAGTACCTGAAATCGTGCGCCCTAAATCCCTAAGATCCTTGAAAGGGTTAGTTAATCATGTTATGGTATGATGTCATGATGTCATGATGTTATGAGAATGCAATGCATCAGGCAAAGCGTAAGATAGTAAGGACAAACAAATCCTCTTAACAAAACCTGCAAGGAAGAGAAGTTTAGTAGCAAACACAAACAAGTTACACAAGTCACACAATTTCCTTAGGCTTGTCTTGCATGGAGTTTAGATCATGTTAGATACCCTTCCCAAAGGTATTTCTATGGATATGGATATTTCAGCAACAGGTTCTATAAGTTATCCAGAATTGTCAGTCTTTCTAAAGCAACCTCGAACATGATGCATTTGCACCATTCAATGATACTTTGAGAAAGAACCTATCTGAATTTTAGCATCGGGTAGCGACTAGTTCTCAACATTTGTCAAGAGTAGCCCCCCCACTACGTTCTTAAAGCCCAATATGGGTTAAAGGTAACTAAAGGTCCTCGAGCTCCGGCGCACCCACAGACACATACATAGACCTCCCTCATTTGAGAAAGGTATGCATATATCTATGGAGTCCTAACTCAAGCGTGAACTTCATATTGACTCATCTCCCACATATGTGAAAGAGGTCACCATGACTATGCCACTCCTATCTTAAGTGTACTTGAATCCGGGTATAGGATGTGTCCTTCATTTAAGTCCCAAGTACCTTTTAAAATAAAGCAAGCAAACATTTAAGTGATCCTAAACTTTAAGGTAACCCCTCTTTTAATTCGAAAGCATCCCCAGCCGAGTCGCCAGTTCTGTAATACGGTGAACTGACTTTAATTTTATTTCGCAAGGAAAATGTTGCGGTGAGCAAGAGTCGCCACCGACTTTTATTTTATCCAATTATAGAAAGGCTAAAAGAAAAGGAAAAGACCTTTTAAAATTATTTTGAGTTCGGGGGGTAGGTTATACAAAGGGAAGGTGTAAGGCACCCTTTGCATCCATGGTTATCCATGGGCTCTTAATTGCTTAGCTCACTTGTTTGTATTGTTTGTTTGAAAAGATTTTGAACAACAAAAGATTTCAAAGAAGAACTTTAGCTTGTAAATAAGCGTAGTCTTTTTTAATTCGATTTTGAAAAGAGTGGGAAAAAGATTTGAATTTGAATTTAGAGCAAGCAATTAGCAGCAACTACCCTAAGTTTTGAAAATCGTTCTTTTAGCTTTTTAGGCGAAAGGGTCTATCCATACCATGAGAGGGAAGGAAGTCTTTCAATTTGATGTTTAAGGGTCATCGAGATTATCATTCGCCACAAGACTGTCACATGCCATATAGAGGGCAAGTAGTCTAAGGGAAATATATAATAGTCATTTAACCTTTAGGCAGCAGGCGAGGATACCTTAGCAATTGGGACAATTATTCTCTATAAGGCAACCTCGAGGGAGTTTCAATAACATTGAAGGCGACAGGAAACATTGCTTTTAGGTATCCTCGGAATCGAGGGACTTGACTATTTAGTATACTTAGAAACAACAAGGCAACAATATAAGGCAACAGGCAACAAGAAGGGTTACCCTAAAGGTGTGTGGGTGAAGAATCATGTGGTTAACTTCGGTGACATTTATCTTGTAATTAGGTGATCTACGTTCAATTCATGGTTATCACTCCCTAAATTACTAACCACGCAATAATAATCAAAAATAAAATTTCCTACGCTATTACAATAAACACCTGCGGGGATAGGGGAATTAAAAGGCGAGAAAGATAAACCTAACCCTTATAGAGTAACAGAAAAATAAAGGCAAAAATTAACTTCCACATCTTTGAATGCCTTGCCTTGATCTTCCTTGAACCCTTGATTGACTCTGATCATCTGAGAATTAAACGGGCAATAATAGAGGTTAGTGTATTACAGACCCATTAACTATGGAGGCAAACCCTATTTTAGGCAAAGAGGCAAAATAAAAATTAAAATGATAATCAAACAAAGAGAGAGTTAGAAACTTAGATTTTTGATTGATGGCGCGTAGTCGGAGGATTTGTGATTAACCCTGAAAAATCGAACACAAAGAAGAGAAGTGTTAGTGCATTAACTGATCTAAACCTTAATCGATTACAAACCCTAAATATTAACTATTAATTTTCAACAAATTAATTAATTAAAAGTATATACAAAAAATAATAATTTTTAATGCTTGAAAACAATTTTTGATAAAATTGTGGAAAAATCGAGTTTTCGATTAAAATCAATCATTAAAATAAAACGTTATTTTTTAATTAATATATTTTTTAGGAAAGAAAACAAAATTAATTAATAATTAATGAAATAATTAACTTGAGAAGAATTATATAATTAAATTAAAATGAAATTAAGAAAATCTTAGCTTTGGATCCTGTATGGGCAGCCTCTGAAGGTGCACCCTGGGCGTGCATGTTCTATCCCTTGGATCTGGATGCATAGGAGATCCAGCGGCATATGAGCGCAAGTGCATCATGAGTGCGTGTCAGCTAGGCTCACCAGATCTGAAAACAAAACAAGGTTAAAAAAAATATGACATGGGCAAGATTCGAACCTAGATTCTTTATGTGATAGGTTCATCCTTGTTGCCAGCTGCGCTGTCGCTGTTAGCTGTTGAAGAAATCAGTTAAATAAAATAAATATAATAAAAGTTGGTCAATGGTGGAGTCAAAAGTAAATTCAAATTGGGCCCCACAAAGCGTTGAACAGCCAGTGAGAATAGGAGAGAGGATTGACCATTGTTGACTAACCAATTGGAGTACCACGCGTGCGCGTAGATTGGTCCTGCCGCTGACTGGGTCAGAGAAGTGCCGAAACCCTAGGTCTGATCGTCTTTGACAAAAAAATGCTTCTGGTTGACTTTCAAAAAGGACCTATAATCTTTTGTTCCATATCTCTCAAATGAGACATTTTTGGACTTGGCATGTGAGAGAATAAATGGTAGAGAATTAAATTTCCTTCAAAATGAGCTTTGGATGGGAAATTTCTGATGTTCCATGTAGGAGTTTTGGCTGGTCAAAGTTCAGTTGACTTTCTCCTATAAAACCCTAATTTAGAAACTTTAGGTTTTGTTGATTTCTGAACTTTCCTTGATGAATCATGATCAATACTTGATCAAATGATGAATGATACTTCACAACGAGGATATTGACCAAAAATCCGAACTTTTGATTGTGGTTTGACCATAGTTTGACTTTTAGGTCAATTAGTCGATTATTGATCGTTTGAGCAGTTGATTGATCAATCTTGTGAGTCAGAGCTTGAAACTTGGCATGAAGTCCCTTTATAGCATATGATAAGCCATGGGATCCATTTGAGATTTTAGAACTTGATTTTACTTTGAGAAATACAAAACCCTAGTTTTTTTATGAGGGGGTGTCTTTGAGCATTGTGCCTTGGTATGAGTTTGAATAAGAGGAATAAGGTGGAAAAATTTTGGGGTATGACAACAATCAATGATATAAGTTTGGGGTTGTGATTGGTCACCATTTCTATTAAGTTTCTGACGTTTATCCGACATAAACTCATCATTTCGGTAACACATTCGGTTGTTTTATTGCTTTTATGTTAAATTTATCATGTTTATTAATTTATAGTATTGCATAGCATTTTGTTTAAAGTTTATGTCAAAAGAGCATCTTTATGCCTTTGTTTGGTAGTGTTAGTGTTTCAGGTTGATGTGTTTGATCAGAGGAAACAATGGACGCAATTAGGGGACTTTGGAAGGCAGAGAGATGGAAGTTTAAGAGGAATCAGGAGGAAAAACACGAGCACCCGTGTGAAAAAACACTGCCCGTGCTTTTGGGCCTGATGCAAAATTCCAAACCACGTGAATCCAAAAATAAACACGGGCACCCGTGTGAAAAAACACGGCCCGTGCTTTTGGGTGCGGACAAAAACTTCACTTTTTGATCAATTTCACTCTGTCTTGTATTAAGGGTACTTTGGACTTTTTGTTGACACTGAGACTGATATTGAAGCTACTTAAACGAAGTTTATGTAAGGAAAAAGGACTTTTGACATACGGGAGAAAAGAATACGATTGAAGATTGGAGAAACTATGGGTTTGGGAGAGAAGAAGATCTTCATGAACGGAAGCAATTGAAGATTCAATCTCCTCCAATTTCTTGTAATGTCTTTATTCATTATGTTGTTTTCTTTGAATACTATGAGTAGCTAAACCCCCTAATGCTAGGGGGTGTCCCTGATTAAAATTTGTGATGATTTTGAATTCTGAATATCAATAATATATTTATCTTTCACGTTCAGTTTAATGGTATAAGGTTTTTAACGCTTTCCTCGTCGGACCAAAAGGATTGATATATAACTAACAATTAGGATGGACCTCCATTGTTAGGGTTTTTGTATCATTATACTATAGTGTTAGAACAAGATTTGTTCTGATCAATATTCTCAGTTTCGATGATATCAAGTATATGAATTTTGTATGAGATAATGTGGTACTCTAATACTATGCAATTTCAGTTTCAGGAATTATATAAAGAGTATGCACAAAATCAGCGCAAGAAGCACTGACTCAGAAGGTTCAGCATGCAACATCAGAACATGGTCTGGCAAGACATCAGAAGATGGTCAAGCAGAATCAGAAGATGGGTCTATGGAAGCATTAGAAGAACTTGAGATCAGAAGCAGAAGCACTGAAGTTCTCATGGTATCACGCTCAGAAGCACTTCAAGGTCAGAAGACAAGAAGATGCTCTGCACCAAGCTGTTTGACTCTGATGATATTCAAACGATGTTTACATAAACATCAGATCAGAAACAAGTACAAGATGGCAGGCTATGCTCACTGACAAAAGGAACGTTAGAAGCTATTAACGGCAACGTCAGTAGACACAGCGGAAACAAGGCTCGAGGTAGTTGACAAAAGAGTGAAACATTAAATGCAATGCTGTACGGATTACGCAAAGCATTAAATGCTCCCAACGGTCATCTTCTCATAGTGCGTATACATATGAAGTTCTGAAGAGAAGCAAGGTTACTGATTTTGACGAACTCTGAACCAAACTTGCACGAACGCTGTTCAAATACAAAAGCTCTCAAACTTCATCATCAAGCTCACTACATTGCTGTTGTAATATTTTAGTGAGATTTAAGCTTAAACTTATGAGAAAAATCACAGTTGTGATAATAGCTTTATAAGAAGCATTGTAACTCTTAAAAGAATTTGTTTACATTAAGTTGTAAGAACTAGAGTGATCAGGTTGTTGATCATTATACTCTAGCAAGTCTTAGCAGTTATCTAAGCAGTTTGTTCCTAGAGTGATCAGGTTGTGATCAGGATACTCTAGAAGACTTATAGTGTTTCTAATTGGAAAACCATTGTAATCAAGTGTGATTAGTGGATTAAATCCTCATGTGAGGTAAATCACTCCAAGGGGGTGGACTGGAGTAGTTTAGTTAACAACGAACCAGGATAAAAATCATTGTGCAAATAGTTTTTATCTTACAAGTTTTTAAAGCTACACTTATTCAAACCCCCCACCTTTCTAAGTGTTTTTTCTATCCTTCAATTGGCATCAGAGCGCCGGTTCTAAGGTGCAAGCACTTAACCGTGTTTAGAAAATATTCAGGAAGAGAAAAACGCTTCAGTAAAAGATGGCTGGTGAAATTCCAACAAACACACCTACATCTACATCTGGCTCTGTTGAGCAATACAATGGAAATGGTAACAATGGTTATACTAGACCACCAGTATTGGATGGTGAAAACTTTGAATACTGGAAAGATAAACTGGAAAGTTACTTCCTTGGTCTAGATGGTGAATTATGGGATCTTCTGATGGATGGTTACAAACATCCAGTGAAAGCTACTGGCGTAAGGCTTACAAGGCAAGAAATGGATGATGATCAGAAGAAACAATTCATAAATCATCATAAATGTAGGACCGTTTTGCTGAATGCTATCTCTCATGCTGAGTATGAGAAGATATCTAACAAGGAAACTGCCTATGATATATATGAGTCATTAAAAATGACCCATGAAGGAAATCCTCAAGTCAATGAGACTAAAGCTCTTGCTCTAATCCAGAAATACGAAGCCTTCAAGATGGAGGATGATGAAAACATTGAGAAGATGTTCTCAATATTTCAAACGCTAACTGCTGGATTAAGAGTTCCAGACAAAGGCTACACCAAGGCTAATCATGTAAAGAAGATCATCAGAAGCTTGCCCAGAAGATGGGGTCCAATGGTGACTGCATTCAAGATTGCAAAGAATCTGAATGAGGTTTCCTTGGAAGAGCTGATCAGTGCCTTGAGAAGCCATGAGATAGAGCTGAATGCAAACGAACCTCAGAAAAAAGGTAAGTCTATTGCATTAAAATCTAATGTTAAAAAATGCACTAACGCTTTTCAGGCTGAAGAAGTAGATTCTGAAGAATCAGAATCAGAAGAAGAAGATAAACTGTCCATGATCTCCAGAAGGGTAAATCAACTCTGGAAGAGCAAGCAAAGGAAGTTCAAGAGCTTCAGAAGTTCAGAGAAATTTGAACGAGGAGAATCCTCTGGTGGCAGAAGATCTGACAAGAAGAAGGTCGTCTGCTATGAGTGCAATGAGCCTGGACACTTCAAGAATGAATGTACAAAACTTCAGAAGGAGAATCCCAAGAAAAAGTTTCATAAGAAGAAAGGTCTTATGGCAACATGGGATGATTCTGAATCAGAATCAGAATCAGACTCTGAAGGAGAACAAGCTAACTTTGCACTGATGGCCACAGTGGATGATGGATCAGAATCTACATCAGAATCAGATTCTGAAGAGGTATTTTCTGAACTATCTAGAGATGAGTTAGTTTCCAGTTTGACTGAACTTCTGGAACTCAAGGCGCATCTTAGTATCAAATACAAAAAGCTGAAAAAGCAATTTGAATTTGAAACTAAGAAGCTGGAATTGGAAAATTCTGAACTGAAGGAAAAAGTTTTAAAATTATCCAAAGATAGTGGATCTCCTTCCGGATCAGAAAAATCCATTCCTAGTCTCAATCATATTCTAAAAGAATATGACTTGAGCTTCAGAAAGTTCCTATCAAGAAGTATTGGCAGAAGTCATCTTGCTTCTATGATATATGGTATTTCTGGAAAAAAAAGGTTTGGCTTTGGCTATGAGGGTGATACCTCACATAAATTTGAACCTGTTGATGATTTGAAAATCACATACAAGCCATTGTATGATCAGCTCAAATTCGGCCATGCACATGATATTAGGCTCACATCACATGCTCAGAGTTTTCATACTGCTCACACCAAGAAGCATGTGAAACAACCTAAGAAATATCATGCTGCCAAATCTAAAGGATATCATTCTGTTCCCCCTGTTAACCATCATGCTAAACCCAAGTTCAATCAGTACTTGAGGAAGACTAACAAGAAAAGATTAAAAAAATTATGGGTACCTAGGGATAAAATAATTTCTGTTGCAGATATCCTTGGCAGCAAGGAAGACAAAGCACAAAATGTCATGGTACCTGGACTCTGGGTGCTCGCGACACATGACGGGAAGAAGGTCTATGTTCCAAGACCTGGTGCTTAGATCTGGTGGAGAAGTCAAGTTTGGAGGAGATCGGAAGGGCAAAATTATTGGCTTTGGAACCATAAGTATGGGTAAATCTCCTTCCATAACTAATGTACTTCTTGTAGAAGGATTAACGCATAACTTATTGTCCATTAGTCAATTAAGTGACAATGGTTATGATATAATCTTCAATCAAAAGTCTTGCAAGGCTGTAAGTCAGAAGGATGGCTCAATCCTATTTACAGGCAAGAGAAAGAACAACATTTATAAGATTGATCTTTCAGATCTTGAGAAGCAGAAGGTGTCTTGCCTTATGTCTGTTTCTGAAGAGCAATGGGTCTGACACAAAAGATTAGGTCATGCTAGTTTGAGAAAGATTTCTCAGATTAACAAACTAAATCTGGTCAGAGGACTCCCAAATCTGAAATATAAATCAGATGCTCTTTGTGAAGCATGTCAGAAGGGCAAGTTCTCCAAACCTGCACTCAAATCTAAGAATGTTGTCTCTACCTCAAGGTCGTTAGAACTTCTGCATATTGATCTGTTTGGACTTGCAAAACAGCATCTATCAGAGGGCAGAAATATGGATTAGTCATCGTAGATGATTATAGCCGCTGGACATGGGTAAAGTTCTTAAAACACAAGGATGAGTCTCATTCAGTGTTCTTTGAATTCTGCACTCAGATCCAATCTGAGAAGGAGTGCAAAATCATAAAGGTCAGAAGTGATCATGGTGGCGAATTTGAGAACAGATTCTTTGAGGAGTTCTTCAAAGAAAATGGTATTGCCCATGATTTCTCTTGTCCTAGAACTCCATAACAAAATGGAGTTGTAGAGCGAAAGAATAGGACTCTGCAAGAAATGGCCAGAACAATGATCAACGAGACAAATATGGCTAAGCACTTCTGGTCAGAAGCAATAAACACTGCATGTTATATTCATAATAGAATCTCTATAAGACCTATTCTAAATAAGACTCCTTATGAATTGTGGAAGAACAGAAAGCTCAACATTTCATATTTTCATCCTTTTGGATGTGTGTGTTTTATTCTGAATACTAAAGATCATCTTGGTAAGTTTGATTCTAAAGCACAAAAATGTTTTCTTCTTGGATATTCTGAACGCTCTAAAGGCTACAGAGTATACAATACTGAAACATTGTTTGTTGAAGAATCAATCAATATCAGGTTTGATGATAAGCTTGGTCTTGAAAAGCCAAAGCAGTTTGAGAATTTTGCAGATATAGATTTGACATATCAGAAGCTGTAGAACCAAGAAGCAAAGCTCCAGAAGCTGAAAGTTTCAGAAGCAATGGATCCGAAGATCAAGTTGCTGTATCTTTAGAGAATCTAAGAATCTCTGAAGAGCCTACAGTCAGAAGATCTTCTAGACTCTCCTCAGCTCATTCAGAAGATGTGATCCTTGGAAAGAAAGATGATCCTATTAGAACCAGATCATTTCTAAAAGTTAACATCAGAAGCAGTGATCAGAATCAGAAGGTGTAAAGTTCTATTCAGAATAACACAACTGTCATCAAGAAATTTCTAATGGTAAACACGTGTCTGTACGGTCAGTAAAAGCGTGAGGAATCTGATGGGACGCCGCCCTAGGTAACTGTGTCAAATCATTTCATTTACCACGATCTCTCACCTAACGTCACTTATCATTTAATGAAATTGATTTCTTTTGATTCTGTAACTGTTCTTTTTCAAAATTTTATTGTATTTTTTTTCAAATCCGTCTCTATAAATACATTTCAAATCATAATGTTTATCCTTTTCATTCCCATTCTCTCATTCTTCTTGCATGCATTTTTGCAAACTCTTCAGTCTCTTCTCAAACCCTAAGCGCAAACCCAATTTTTGTTCTTCAAACTTAAGTTCTGTTTCAATGGCCGCTTCATCATCTCACAATGTTGACTCATCTGTACCTCTCCATCTTCAAGAAGAAGATCAGCAAATCACTCCGGTTGTTGCATGTTCTATTCCCAAGAAGGATCTGGAAGTTATTTGTGAACTAATGGTAGACTTTGATAGTGTAGAAGAGCATAACTTTCGTCTTAAGGAAGACATCATTTTTCAAGGATGGGCCTCATTATTTTCTGAGTTCTGTGGACCAGTTTACCCAGATCTTGTAAAGGAATTTTGGGTGCATGCAGTTGTTGCTCCTAAATCCATTCTATCTTTCGTCCATGGGAAGTTCGTGGTCGTTACTGAGAACGTCCTGAGAATGATGTTCGATCTAAGAAACCCTGAGGGTGTTTTTGAAATTGATCAAAGGGATGATTGGGATGTTGTGTTATCTACTCTTTACACAGATGTAAAGGAAACAAAACGTGTCAGGGACATGAGGGATCTCTATAAAATCTGGACAAAGATTCTCCTGGGATGTTTCTACCACAGGAAAGGAACACATGCTGCAGATTTTGTCAACAATGAGCAGAAATACATTCTGTACTGCATCGCTACTCAGAAGAAGGTTGATATTATCTACATAATCTTCAATCATTTGTGGAATGCTGTAAGGGATTCCAGGAATGCCTTCAGAGTGAAGAATTGTACTATCATTCCTTTTGGAAGGATCATCACAAATCTTCTAGTTCACTCCAAGATTGTTGAGAACCTAGAAGCTGAAGGCACCATCAGTGACCTTGTCGTCACCACTGGAAGTTGCTTGAATGCTCTCACCTTGAGAAAGATGAGTGTCATTGATACTATTATCAAAACTCCTCAACCTCTTCCTGGAGCAAGAAGCAGAAGAGATCCCATTCTTGCTGAGTTTGAACCCTTCTTTAGAAGTGAAGTACCAGGTGTCAAAACCAGTTACCTGAAGTCACTCAAAGAAGATGAAGGAGTAAAAGATCAAGAAAAACGCGCTCCTACTAAAGAAGGTCGCAAGAAAACTTCTACTACTAGGGCTACTGACTCAAAAGGTGTTTCAGAAGCTGCTCCTAAAGTTGCTGTAAAGAAGGAAAGAAGAACCAAGAGAAAATTTGATCATCCTTCTGTTAATCAGGTGAAGGTAATTCAAAATGTAGCTGCTGCTACTATTGAAAAAGTTGTTCCAGAAGAAATGGTTGCTGAGGTTGTTCGGGCTGTCTTAATTGAATTTGAAGAAAATAAGAAGAAGAATGCTGAGAAGAAGAAGAAGAAGAAAGTAAATAAAGATGTTGAAACTGTTAAAGCTGTTGAGAAGAAGAAAACAAGAAAAAGGAAATTAATAAATAATGCCTCAGATGAAGATGAGGATATTCAAGAAGCTGTGAATCAGCAGGAAGAAATCCCTCAAGGACAAATAACTCAAGTAGTTGTAGGTCAGAAGGTTGATGATAGTGAGAAGGAGGCTCTGGAATCTGCCAGAAGAAGAGAAATTTCTCGAGGAAATGCAAAGATTGTGATAGAGCAGAAGAGTAAGAAGCAGAAGAAGCTTGAAGCGGTAGTTGAAGCTGTTCAGAAGGTATCAAAAGGTATACATCTCTCTAAACCTGATTCTGTTCCTGCTTTATGTTCACAAGTTGCACCAATAACTATTGCTCAAACCCCTGAACCAGTAAATCAACCAGAAAAAGCCCCATCAGAATCACCCATACACATTCGTGTTCTCACACCTCATTCTTCTCCTATAACCAAAACTCTTACTCCTCCTCCCTCACCCATCCCAGATATTCCCATTCCTTCTTCTCCACCCACAACCAACCTTGCTTCTGACCAGGCCCTTGATAATCCTGTTCTTAATATACCACCCCTACAAACTCTCTTTCCACCTCACACAAATATATCCACTTCTCAACCACCTCCTCATGCAAACTATGAACCCATTCCATCCACTTCGCAAAACAACCCTTGTGTTTCTGATCTTCCAGATTCTGCATCACATGAACAATTGCTCCGTGATTGTAACTACACTCCCAAGACTCGACCTGAAGCTGAAATGGTAGTGTTAGATTCTGACAATGAAGCAGAATCTTCTTATCGGTTGGATAGAGAACCTCAACCATATTTTGTCCCAAACCCAGATTCCCCCATAACCAAGATAAAATCCCGCAGAGAATATCCTATTGGTGTAATTTTTGAATTGGTAAAGAGGAATCTCAGAAGAGTTTTTGATACTCTCAGAATCATTGAAAGTTCTGGCCTGAATGATGTTGCTATGCGAAAGTTCTGGAGAATCTTCCGAAGAAAAGCAGATGCTTGTTTTGAAGAGCTTCAGGAAGTTTGTGTAAAAGCTGCTCCACGGCCTTGTGGAATTCTGAGAAGTTATGAAGACTTCTGGTTCGCTCGTCTCGGAGGGAGATATATCTTTGAGGAGAAGCCGTTCGTGGATGAACTGGAAGAAGCTAGAATTGCTGCTGCAATGGAAGCTAATCCTTGCAGGGAGATTGTGGTCTGAAGACCTCAATTTCCTATTCTGATTGGAGACTTCAGGACTCTCTTTGAATTTCTGAGGGAAAATCCTTCTGAGGAAGACCCAAGCTTGGTCATTCCAGAAGTTGTTGATCCACCAGAAGTTGAAGGTCCTTCTGCTCCTAGGAATCTTGCTGCCATTCTTCAGGCTATTGAGAATAGAGATTCTGAGGTTCCTGCTGCAGAGTATGGAGATGCTTCTATGGAAGAAGCAGATGCTGAAGATCATGTTGCTGAAACTATTCCTGTTGAGGAAAATCCTGCAAATGATCTGACTATGGAAGCTGCGGATCAGAATGCCATCCCTCTAGACAGAAGCTGTGAAGCTTCTTCTGATGAACCTTCCCGTCTTGCAAGGACTTTGGAAGTCATTCAGAAGAACCAGGATGAGCAAAGAACGATAAATGCTGAGTTTCGTGCTTTCATGGAGAGGCAGAATGAGAGCAACAATGGGATTCATGATATGCTGGCCAAGATCATGTCAAAGCTAGGGTCATCTTAGTCATTGAGTCTTAGATTGTTTTCTTTTGTTTTGTTTCATTTGTTCTTCTATGCATCTTCCCTTTCCCTCCCTCTTGTACTTCTGACAATCTTTTTTCCTGTGCTTAATGAAATTATCCTTTTCTTCTATGTGTTTGTCGTGTTTTTTTCATCTGAATCTTTTGTGTTTTTGATGTTATGACAAAAAAGGGGGAGAAAATGTGATAAATGATCTGATTTATTTTATCAGTTGCTGGGAGAAAGGCTCCATATCTCTAACAAAACTTGCAAAGTTCTATGTCTTTGAGTGTTGTTTTGCAGGATTTGAAGATCCTCGTTAAAGCTCAAACATGAGAAGCAAAGACATGAGGAAAAGCAATTCTATAAAGAATCAAGATCAGAAGCAAGAAGGAAGAATGTTCTGATATTCTGATGATAGAATATGCTTTCATTCTTATTCCTTATATGTTCTGATGCATGTTTTTAGTCTCAAAATATGCTCTGAAACATTGTGAATTGTTTGCTCTAATACATATTATATGTTTTGAAACATATTCTATGTTCTGATTCATTCATGCTGACTTTTGTCGTTTAGTTTGTTCTGTAACATTTCAGGATGTAGAGATGCTCTGATGATGCTCCGGTACATTCAACAATGTTCTGATACAATCTAACATGCAATGATTCAAGAAGAAATTCTAGCTCTGAAGCTGTCCAATGGAAGCAAGAATCAGAAGCTATGAATAGTCTGAAGATCTAAGAAATTCAAGTTCTAAAGCTGTCCTATGGAAGCAAGAATCAGAAGTTGTGAATGTTCTTAAGATCTAAGCATTTGTGAACGTCTCAACTGAAATACTCAGGGAAGTCTTTTAATTTATAAAAATTCTTCTAGTATTTATTTCAAGGGGAGATTGTTTATCTCAAGGGGAGACATATTCACACAATGTCTATATGCTTATGCTATAACTGTGTAATTGTCTTTAACCATCTGTCTTTTCTGATCGCAAATTCATATCATTTATGTATGTTTTTGTCATCATCAAAAAGGGGGAGATTGTTAGAACAAGATTTGTTCTGATCAATATTCTCAGTTTCGAAGATATCAAGTATATGAATTTTGTATGAGATAATGTGGTACTCTAATACTATGCAATTTCCGTTTTAGGAATTATATAAAGAGTATGCACAAAATGAGCGCAAGAAGCACTGACTTAGAAGGTTCAGCATGCAACATCAGAACATGGTCTGGAAAGACACCAGAAGATGGTCAAGCAGAATCAGAACACGGGTCTATGGAAGCATCAGAAGAACTTGATATCAGAAGTAGAAGCACTGAAGTTCTCATGGTATCACGCTCAGAAGCACTTCAAGGTCAGAAGACAAGAAGATGCTCTGCACCAAGCTGTTTGACTCTGATGATATTCAAACGTTGTTTACACAAACATCAGATCAGAAGCAAGTACAAGATGGCAGGCTATGCTGACTGACATAAGGAACGTTAGAAGCTATTAACGGCAACGTCAGTAGACACAGCGGAAACAAGGCTCGTGGTAGTTGACAAAAGAGTGAAACATTAAATGCAATGCTGTACGGATTACGCAAAGCATTAAATGCTCCCAACGGTCATCTTCTCATAGTGCCTATATATATGAAGTTCTGAAGAGAAGCAAGGTTACTGATTTTGACGAACTCTAAACCAAACTTGCACAAACGCTGTTCAAATACAAAATCTCTCAAACTTCATCATCAAGCTCACTACATTGTTGTTGTAATATTTTAGTGAGATTTAAGCTTAAACTTAAGAGAAAAATCACAGTTGTGATAATAGCTTTATAAGAAGTATTGTTACTCTTAAAATAATTTGTTTACATTAAGTTGTAAGAACTAGAGTGATCAGGTTGTTGATCAGTATACTCTAGCAAGTCTTAGCAGTTGTCTAAGCAGTTTGTTCCTAGAGTGATCAGGTTGTGATCATGACACTCTAGAAGACTTAGAGTGTTTCTAAGTGGAAAACCATTGTAATCAAGTGTGATTAGTGGATTAAATCCTCAGGTGAGGTAAATCACTCAAAGGGGGTGGACTGGAGTAGTTTAGTTAACAACGAACTAGGATAAAAATCATTGTGCAAATAGTTTTTATCTTACAAGTTTTTAAAGCTACACTTATTCAAACCCCCCCTTTCTAAGTGTTTTTTCTATTCTTCATATAGTAGATATCACCTAGGACTAGGGATACCCGATAGTAATCGGAATATTCTTGATAATTCAAAGGTTTGATTTCATCATAATTTGCTAAGGAATTAGACTTTAAGATGAATGTTCAAAGGTTTTCCCACTAAGGACTTAGGAGCAAACACCCTTAAGAACCGATAATTGATAAGTTGGATTTTTTTATGAAACAAGGGTTCGGAATTGTTACATGTTAATGCACACACCTACCCTGGCATGTTACTCATATTTGGCTAAATACATCTTTTACTTTTATTTGCAATTGAATTCATAATTTCTAAATCAAAAACCCCCAAAGCCTTTTGTTTAATTGAATTAAAATATAACTCTGTATTGGTACGCAGTCCTTGAGATCGAGACTTTGGGATTTTCCATTATTACTACGTTGGCAGATTAGTACACTTGCTAATTTACCGATCAATGGTATAGAAGTTACTTGGGCTGTATTCAAAAGAGAATTTTTGAGAAGGTACTTCCTTGAGGATGTTAGGGGCAGAAAAGAAATTGAGTTTTTGGAGCTGGTTCAAGGTAATATGACGGTACTAGAGTATGCTGCAAAGTTTGTGGAGCTGGCAAAGTACTATGTCAACAACAACAATGATGAAGCTAGTGAGTTCTCAAAATGTGTCAAATTTGAGAATGGCCTTCGTGATGAGATAAAGCAGGGTATTAGGTACCAGAGGATTCAGAGGTTTATTGACTTATTGGATTGTAGCAGGACTTTTAAGGAGGATAACATCAAGCTGAAGTCATCTCACTCTCGCGAGTTAGTTGATAGAAAGGGTAAGAAGCCTATGGATAGAGGTAAGCCATATGGTAGAGGTAAAGCTGCTGAGTGGAAGAAACCTAGTCGAGGAGATTCCGGTGCTCATATCAGATGCTATAATTGTGGTGAGATGAGACATCGTAAGAACGAGTGTAAGCTTGATCAGAAGAAGTGTTACAAGGGTGACCAAGTGGGTCATATTGTTGCTGATTGTAGGAAGAAGGTTGTGACTTGCTATAAATATGGTGAAGAGGGTCACACCAGTCCGAATTGTACCAAGCCAAAGAAGAACCAATCAGGAGGAAATGTTTTTTCTTTAGCCGGGTCAGAGACTACTCCAGAGGATAGATTGATTAAAGGTACGTGTTTCATTCATGGCACACCTTTAGTTGCGATTATTGATACTGGAGCAACTCATTCTTTTATTTCTTTGGATTGTGCTAAGAGGTTGAATCTAGAGATATCTGACATTAACGGAAGTATGATTATTGACACTCCTGCGCCGGGTTTAGTAACTACTTCGTATGCATGCTTGAATTGTATGGTTGACATTTTTGGTAGGGAATTCGGGATGGACCTAGTGTGTCTCCCATTGAAAAAAATTGATGTAATCCTGGGAATGAACTGGTCGGAATTCAACCGTGTTCATATCAACTGTTTTGCAAAGACGGTAATATTCCCTGAAGCGGTTAGTGCTGACGATCTGGAAATGATAGCTAGAAAGGTGAATGATGCTATTGAAGATGGTGTAACTATGTTTATGTTGTTTGCATTGATGGATTTGAAAGAGAAAGTGGCGAGTAGCAAGCTACCAGTGGCATGTGATTTTCCAGAAGTTTTTCCGGAAGATGTGAACGAGTTACCACCAGAAAGAGAAATAGAATTCGCTATTGAATTGGTTCCAGGTACTAGTCAAGTGTCGATGGCACCGTATCGTATGTCGCCGTCTAAGTTGGTTGAATTAAAGAAGCAGTTGGAAGAATTTCTTAAGAAGAAATTCATTCGTCCTAGTGTTTCTCCATGGGGTGCGCATGTGTTGCTAGTAAAGAAGAAAGAGGGTTCGATGAGGCTGTGTGTGGATTACAGACAATTGAACAAAGTTACTATCATGAATCGGTATCCACTGCCGATGATTGATGATTTGATGGATCAGCTGGTCGGAGCGTGTGTATTTAGTAAAATTGATCTGAGGTCTGGGTATCACCAAATTCGTGTGAAGCATGATGATATTCAAAAGAATGCTTTTAGAACAAGGTATGGACAATACGAGTATTCGGTAATTCCGTTTGGAGTTACTAATGCACCTGGTGTTTTTATGGAGTATATGAACAGGATCTTTCATCCTTATCTCGATAAGTTTGATGTAGTTTTTATAGCTGATATCCTGATATATTCTAAGAATGAGGAAGATCATGCGGAACATCTCAGAATCGTGTTGAGACTGTTAAAAGAGAAGAAGATTTTTGCCAAATTATCGAAGTGCAAATTCTGGTTGGAGGAAGTTAGTTTTCTATGACATGTAATCTCTAAAGATGGTATTGTTGTTGACCTTACAAAGATAGAAGCGGTATCTCAGTGGGAAGCACCGAAATCAGTGTCAGAGATTTGTAGTTTCATTGGTCTTGCAGGAAGGGTCAGGCTTTTATCTAGGATTCAAAATGTGAAGAAGGGTTCCAAGAGTTGAAGAGGAGGCTGACTAGTGCTCCTATCTTGATTTATCCGAATCCGGCAGAACCATTTGTGGTTTATTGTGATGCATCGCTGATGGGTTTAGGTGGTGTATTGATGCAGAATCAACAAGTAGTCGCGTATGCGTCAAGACAACTGAAAGTGCATGAAAGTAATTATTTGACCCATGATTTAGAGTTGGCAGCTGTGGTATTTGTTTTGAAGTTGTGGCGACATTATTTGTATGGTTCGAGATTTGAGATGTTCAGTGATCATAAGAGCCTGAAGTATCTCTTTGATCAGAAAGAGCTAAATATGAGGCAGGGAAGGTGGTTAGAATTCTTTAAAGACTATGATTTTAGTTTGAATTACCATCCTGGTAAGGCAAAAGTGGTTGCTGATGCATTGAGTAGGAAGACTTTGCATATGTCTATGCTAATGGTTAGAGAATTGAATTTAATCGAACAATTCAGAGACTTGAGTTTAGTATGTGAAAGTACTCCTACTAGTGTTAAATTTGGTATGCTAAAGTTGACTAGTGGTATTCTTGAAGAGATTAGAGAAGGTCAGAAAGCTGATGTTGAGTTAATTGATAAGTTGACTTTAATTAACCAAGACAAAGGCGGTGTATTTAGAATCGACGAAAATGGTATACTGAGGTTTGGTGATCGAGTTTGTGTTCCTGATGTTGCGGAACTTCGAAAGAGTATTATGGAATAAGGACACCGTAGTGGAATAAGTATTCATCCTGGTGCTACCAAGATGTATCACGATTTGAAAAAGCTATTTTGGTGGTCTGGAATAAAGAAAGAAATTACTGAGTTTGTGTATTCTTGTTTGACGTGTCAAATGTAAAAAATTGAGCATCAAAAGGCATTTGGGTTTATGCAACCGATGTTTATTCCTGAGTGGAAGTGGGATAGCATATCAATTGATTTTGTTTATGGTTTACCGAGAACTGTCAAGAATTATGAAGCTATATGGGTTGTGGTGGACAGGTTGACGAAGTCTGCACACTTTATACCAATAAGAATGGATTATCCGATGGAGAAGCTGGTTCAGTTGTATATTGAGAAGATAATTAGCCTACATGGTATTCCTTCAAGTATCGTGTCAAACATAGATCCAAGATTTACGTCTAAGTTCTGGGAAGGTTTGCAGAAGGCTTTAGGTACTAAGCTGAGATTGAGTTCTGCTTATCATCCGTAGACGGAGGGACAGACTGAGAGGACGATTCAATCATTAGAAGATTTGTTGCGTGCTTGTGTGTTAGAAAAAAGGAGGTACTTGGGATAGTTATCTCCCTTTGATTGAGTTTACCTACAACAATAGTTTTCATTCGAGTATTGGTATGGCTCCGTTTGAGGCTTTGTATGGTAGAAGATGTAGGACGCCGTTGTGTTGATACGAATCTGGTGAGAGTGCTGTGATTGGTCCAGAAATTGTACAACAAACTACGGAAAAGATTAAGATGATACAAGAGAAGATGAAGGCTTCTCAGAGTCGCCAGAAGAGTTATCATGATAAGAGGAGGAAAACACTTGAGTTACAAGAGGGAGATCATGTATTTATGAGAGTTACTCCAATGACGGATATTAGTCGGGCATTGAAGTCAAAGAAGTTGACTCCATGTTTTATTGGACCGTTCCAAATTTCTGAAATAGTGGGAGAAGTAGCTTATCGTATTGCTTTACCACCGATGCTTTCCAATTTGCATGATGTATTTCATGTGTCTCAGTTGAGGAAATACATTTCGGATCCGTCCCATGTGATCCAAGTAGATAAGGTGCAGGTGAAAGACAACTTAACATTTGAGACGTTGCCTGTGATAATTGAAGATCGAAGGCTGAAGCAATTGCGTGGCAAGGAAATAGCTTTGGTCAGAGTAGCTTGGGGAGGACCGGTTGAAGGAAATTTTACTTGGGAGTTAGAGAGCCAGATGAGGGATTCTTATCCGGAACTCTTTACCTGAGTTATGTTTTCGAGGACGAAAACTCTTTAAGTGAGGGAGAGTTGTAACACCTGTATAATTTTAATTTTAATTTAATTCAAATATTAGATTAATAATTATAATTATTATGGATTTTATGAAAATAATGGAAAAATGATGGTCAATGGCATTTGGGCCATGTAAGATATTAGTAAGAAGAGGGGGTGTGGTGTAGTAAAGCCCTTACTAATTTAATATTATTTTTCATAAAATAATTAGAATTGGGAAAGAAGAAACAGAACGTGAAAAGAGACAAGTTGGAACACGAAGAACGTGAAAGAGGAACAAAGAGGAAGAAACCAAAGATCAAGAAATTTGGCTAAGGTAAGGGGAGACTCTTCCAATTATCATCTCTTATTGTGATTATGGATGATAGTGCATGGTTAGTTGTGTTGTTGAGTCAATTTGATTTGTACGTTAGAGTTAGGTTTTCGGGTTCTATGAATTGATTTGGGAATTGGGTTTCTGATATGTAAATTGATATAGGATGATAGATTAATCTGTATGAATGAATCCTATGAATGAAAACGTGAAAATGGACTGTTTTAGACTCAAAATCGTGGACTGGTATGAGTAGAAACGAGTGAGAATTGGACTGTTACGAAAATGCAGAAATTATGGAAATTATTGGTTTCGCGTATGGAACAGTGTCATACGCGTATGGGATGAGGTCATACGCGTATGAGGGACAATCCCCAGGGGCTATACGCGTATGATACGCAGGTGCCCTGTCCCAAATATCATGTACTTGTGATTTGCGTATGAGGATGCTCATACGCGTATGAGAAATTTAAAAGAAGAAGTTGATCTTGGTGATACGCGTATAGCAAGGCTGATACGCGTATGAGGTTGATTCTAGGAAAAATCTTGTTCTGGTGAGACGCGTATTGACAAAGGGTGATACGCGCATGGGATTGGTGATACGCGTATGGCTTCTGTGTGTGAAATTTATGTTTTGTGATTTTTCTGGAAAGTTCAATGAGGCGTAACTTTCGATTTCAAGGCCTGTTTTGTGTGTTGTTCGAGAATGAGTAAACCTTATGATGTGGTTTTGTGGTTTACTGATGATTTGAATTGTATTGAATGATATTAATGTATATATGTGAACATGCTTATGCTTATGATGATGATGAATGATGATGAGGTGAGTAAAGATGATGCTACTCATAAAATGATGATGATAAAAGTATGTTATATATATATATATATATATATATATATATATATATATATATATATATGTGTGTGTGTGTGTGTGTGTCTGTGTGTGTGTGTGTGTGTGTTTGCATTCATTCATAGTCATTTGATGAGGGTTGATTCCTAATGATGAGAGGATTCAGTGAAGGGCATAATTCCCATTGTGTGGAATTTGTGCTGGCAGGGCCGTATTTGGATGATGATAGATCGGTCGGTGGTTGATTTCCACTGGTGATGTTTGGTACCACATGCATAGAGTTATTTGCATTCATATGCGTGAATTTTATAACATGATTGAATGTATTTCATTATTATGCTTTGGTGATATGTCCGTTGTGTGAATGATGTACTATCTGAATATAGATGAATTGGGTGAATGATATAACTATGGATGTATTGTTATTTATAATGCAATAATATTTGTTAATTGCAAATGAGACTCACCCTTACACTATATTTTTTAGATTGAGGATAACGGCTTCGACTTGGTGAGGATTAGCTCATGAGTTAATGTGTCAGTTAGCGACGGGTCATGCTCTGATAGATGTAACACTGGGGAACGCTGTTTTTAATTTATAACATTAACTCTGTTTTCTTTAATTTATTTTGAAGATTGAAATCATTAATGATGTAATGCTAGTTGATGATTTATTCCGTTGTGTAAACGTGAGTTTTTGGATTATGAGTTGTGTTAAGGTGTTTTTCTTTAGTGAATGCATGACTTACGACTGATGATGTTTATTTTATTATGAATTGTGACGCCCTTGTGCATGTTACTCTGATTTGAAATTGTTTAATTTCCGCGGGGTTTAGAAGGGTGTTACATTGGGAACGCGCAACACACAAACACACACACACACAACCAATTGGGCTATAACGATGTAGTCGTTAGTAATGCGCTCCCATTTGATTCTATTTAAAACAAGCCCAGAAACTCAAATTTTCCACCAAACCAGCTTCATCTTCTTCGTGAAGCAACATCAAGAACAACAATGGTGGATTTTCGATATCATCAAATATTAATCAATTTTAACAAAATAAAATATCAAAATGATCAGAATTCAAACACGAAACTAACCATGTGATTAAAAACAATTAAAACACAATCAAACATATGAATTTATGGATTTTTCATATGAACCCTAATTTTAAGTTTTCAAATTAAACTCTGAATTCAAACAATTAGTCCCTAACACGTTAGGGCTATCATTCCTTACATGATTATGAACAGACAGGTATCAAGAAATGATCAATACAATGCTCAAACAAGTATGCACGAATTCAAGGTTCTTACCTCTGAAAATGAGGTCGAGCAGAGTAATTGGAAGTACCTGGGAGTGACGTAGAGGATCCAATTAGCTTTAGTGATCCACCAGGAAGCTTTTGCAATGCCTAGAATAATCTGCAACTGCCTGCAACTCCAAACACGATTTTACCTATAAGCACGAAAAGTTATGACTAGAACTCTTGGTTCTAGTTGTTACAAATCAAAAACAGATGATTGGATATCTTCCAAATGTTGTTTAGAAGGTACCCAACACAAAAGTGATTGGTTTGAGTTTTGGCTAGTGATGAGCTTAAAAGCTTTGAAAATGGAATAATAATGGTGATTTTTGGTTAGACGCCTTTTGGTAGGCTAAGGAAGGTATGGACAACTTCTAACTAGTATTTAGAAGTTGTTCAAACTCTTGTTTGGCACCCATAAATTGTGGAACTCAAAATGACTCTTAAAATGCAAAGATAATAAAGAGAATTTCAAGTTGATAGGTCACTTGGAGAATTCTGGTGTAATTGATCAAGAGAGTGATACAGATTTAGAGGCAATATTTATGGTTTGTGAAGGGAAAAAACTCAAAAGTTTGAAGTTCACATGTGATCTTGTACCATCTTGCTTGTTTGTGAAGAAATGAGAATGCTATGGTTCCCATGGAAGGTAAAAAGCTTTAAGCATGCTTGGGATGCTTTGATTTGATCTTAGAGAGTTTGCTTGTAGGTTTTAACTTGCTTTTGGTACCGAAGAAACATTGTAGTGTCTCAAGGAGAGTGGACTTTGTGATTAAAGTAGCTTTACTAGAATGGAAGTGTTAACTTTGTGCCATTAATGGAATGATCACTTGGATAATATCTTAAACACTTGGATTATAGCTCAAAAGCAAGTGTAATCTTCTGATTATGGTGCTTTGAAAAAGTTATATGGGCTGCAAGAAAGGAATCTTTGCATTTGAAATGGATTTGGTTCATAACTTCTTCATCTTCATTCTTGAATTCAACTGTTCATAGTGCCTTCTTCACAAAATCATATCTCATGGATGGAGCCATGGATTTTCATGCTACTTATCTCTTTAGGAAGCCCTTCCTACATACTTCAATTCAGTTATTGAAAGTTTCCTCAAACTCCTTTTGGAACATTGAGAAAAATGGCCATAAAGTTAAGAAAAAATCCAATTAAATCCAAGTAAATCCAAGTATGAAGAAAAACTCTCTGAAGCAATGTCTCATATTCATTTTTCAGAGTTCATTACATTGTACTTAATATTAGTGAAATATCACAATTGTGATTACAGCTTTTTAGAAGCAATACTATACACTATCAACAAAAGTTACGTGGTAACTGAATCATTGAGAGACCAGCTGGGTCAGAAGTCTCAAGAAGTCTGGGACTAGTTGATTATTATAAGCTAGTTAGTCACAAACAGTTGGTTTATGCAGGATTGTTAGTCACCAGCAGTTAGGCTCATGCGTTGTATTGTGAGTCACGGAAGGTGGTCGTGCAAGTGTAATCAAGTTCTGCTTATAGTGGATTAAGTCCTCATTGAGAGAGGAAAATCACCTTGTTAAGGGTGGACTGGAGGTAGCCTTATTGAGAAGGTGATCCAGGATAAAAATAATCGTGTTCTGTCTATCTTTCCATCATCAATTTTATTAAAAAGAACCACTTTTTCAACCCCCCCCCCCCCCTTCTAAATGTTTTCTCAACCTTCAATTGGCATCAGAGCTCCTGGTTCTGGGTGCAAACACTTAATCGTGTCAGAAAAAGATCTAGAAGGAAAACACTATGGCAAATGATCTAAACAACATTGTCTATACAAAACCTCCTGTGTTTGACGGAGAGAACTTTGAATATTTGAAAGACGGGATTGAAAGTTTCTTTCTAGCACAAGATCGTGATTTATGGGATATTGTAGTAGCTGGTTACAATCATCCAGAAGATGCAGGTGCAAAGATAAAAAGGAAGAACATGGATGATAAACAATAGAAAGAATTCAAAAGTCATCACAATGAAAGAACTATCTTGCTAAGTGCTATCTCTCAGGCATAATACGAGAAAATCACCAACAGAGATACAACACATGATATATTTGAGTCACTCAAGATGACTCATGAAGGCAATTCTCAAGTGAAATAAACGAAAGCCCTGTCTTTAATCTAGAAGTACGAAACCTTCAAGATGGAAGAAGATGAGACCATTGAAGCCATGTTCTCAAGACTTCAGACCTTCACTGCTGGTCTAAGAGATCTAAACAAAGGATACACCAAAGCTTATCATGTAAAGAAAATAATCAGAAGTCTATAGAGAAGATGGGGGCCAATGGTTACAGTGTTCAAAGTAGCAAAGAATCTTGACGAACTATCCCTGGAAGAACTCATCAGCGTGTTAAGGAGTCATGAAATTGAGCTCGATGCAAATGAGGCTCATAAGAAAGGTAAAACTATAGCTCTTAAATCTGTTAAAAATATGAAACTAATGTTATGCAGACTAAGGAAGAATACTCAAGTGAATCCAGATCAGAGGAAGAAGACGAACTGGCCCTTCTATCCAGAAGAGTAAATCAACTATAGAGGAGCAAGCAAAGTAAGTTCATAAACTTTAGCAGACGAGAATATAAAGGAGAAACCTCTGAACATAGAAGGACGAGCAGAAGAATAAATGTGTGTTATGAATGCAATGAACCAGGACACTTCAAAAGTGAATGTCCTAAATTGCAAAAAGAAAGGCCTAAGAAAAGATTTGAAAGGAAGAAAATTCTGATGGCTACTTGGGATGACTCTGAATCATCTGAAGATGAATACAACTCAGAAGATGAACATGCCAACATAGCATACATGTCCACCACAGAAAATGACTCAGACTCAGAAGCTGAACTCACTAGAAAAGAACTTGAAGAAAGCTTATCAGAACTCTTAAAAAGACAGAATAAATTAAGAACAAGATTTAAAAGGCTAAAAATTAAACTATTAATTGAAATAAAGAAACTTAAATAAGAAAATACTGAACTTGTAGATAACAATACACAGTTAATAGAGGAAAGGGAAACAAACACCCTTTATTAAGGCAGCATCTTAAAATCTGATATTCTGAAAGAATATGATGCGAGGGCAAGGTGAAGTTTTCATGATGTCAAAACATTGTGAATCAACTACAACTTAAGTGGACTCATAGAAACCGAGCAAATGCAACCAAGACAAGTAATTTTGGCTACAAGACACTAATAGGTCGACTCATAGACACAATAGGTCGACCTACTACAAGCTGCTTCTGAAAAATTCTATGTAAGGGATGAATGCGTCGACACTTTACATGCATAGGTCGACGCATGGAACTTTGATGAAATCTCGGGTATGCGCACGCTGAATCTTCAGGTCCACGCATCCATTTTTTGTAATTCAGGTGCAAGAGCAAAATGCGTCGATGCATTGATGGAATAGGTCGACGCATAGCATTTTGAGGAATTCACGGGAATGCGCACGCCGACCCTTCAGGTCGACGCAAGTGTCATACATTGTTCATTTTCATGTGCAATACATTCAATAGGTCGACCTATGCAGAGAGCAGGTCGACCTGTCGCTTATTAAACTGGATTTTTGCTGTTTTCAAGTTAGCCTATGCATTGTATGTGGTATAAATACTCAAGTGATCATTCTCAAGCATCTCAACAAGAAACGTGAAATATTGACTCAGCTTCTTCTCATCTTCAACCTTTCTCTTATTGATCGAAAATCACACATAATCATCTTTTTCGATCGGAGTAAGGAACGTGTGTTGATAAGGTTCAACGGTAGAGATTTGTCTTGTTCGAGATTCCATGGTAGACATTTTTCTTGTTCGAGTGAAGAGTGTTGAGGGTGTTTCTTGTGTAAAACCTTAGGGTTTTTCCTTCTTCATCAAAGTTTAGAGTACGAAGGTTTTTGGAGATCGGTTCGCTTTAAGAAATCAATTCAGCCGTGCATAAGGGATTGAGGGATTGAAGATCCGCTCAAAAAACTTGCTACAACCGGAGGATTGAGAAAGGAACGATCGGGGTCTTGATCGTAGAAGATCATTGACATTGACTTGATTCAATTTGAATCAAGGGGAGGATCGAATTATATTCAATTTTACTGCATTTGTGTAGTTGTTGATTGGTACATTCTATCCTTGTTAAACATTTTGCAATCAAATAAAACTTTCCTAATTTCATTTGAAATTAGGGGCAGACGTACTCCTGCGAGGATGATAGAGGAACTGCCTTAACAAATCTCGTGTTCCTTATCGCTTTTACTTTTATCTCGTTTCTATTTGTTTTCGTTGATTTCAATTGTTGAGCAAAAACTAAGGTTTGGTAAATATCGATCACCAAGTGTTCGATAAAATTACTCAACCAACTTTTGTTCAAATTTTAGAGTAAATGTTCATTGTGAGTAATATACCATCTAGTGTGCAATTAACAAAATTAATATATTCGTTAAAACATAATTCGTTATTTGTCAATTTTCATCCGTAAGGTTTATCGCACATATCCGGTCCCGGATAACGTAATCGCTCTTAGACGATTAAGTGATTCAGGGAAGTCACGTTTCAAAAGCTAAAATTTTCTTAAGTTTAAAAAGGTAGTCTATTCACCCCCCCCCCCCCCTCTAGACCATTCCTATCGTCTAACAAGTGGTATCACGAGCTCTAGTTCATTCTAGTGCTTGATATAACTTTTTAGAAAATGGAGAGAGGTCAATAAGGGGTGTATAATAAAAGCGCCTGTTTTCACTGGAGAAAACTATAGTTATTGGAAAGACTGTATGTGCATTCATATCAACTCCGTTGATAGAAAAATATGGGATGTCATCATCAATGGTCCTATGGATATCACCATAACCAACGATGCAGGCATCACAAGACCTAAACCTCAAGCACAATGGGATGAAAAAGATGAAAAGAATTACGGGTATGATTGGAAAGCTAGAAACATGATTATAGCTTCCTTAGGGGTCAATGAGTACCTTCATGTATCGCATTTCCAAACGGCTAAGGCAATGTGGGATGCATTACAAGTCGCCCATGAAGGAACTAAGGATGTTAAACTAGCTAGAATCAATACCTTAATGCAAAAGTTTGATCTCTTTCATATGAAGCAAGGTGAAACCATTACGGATATCTTCGGAAGAATGAAATTAAGCACTCGGACAATAATCTACTTGATTATAGACGTCAATCAAAGCCTAACAAGCAAGATGAGTATAAGAAGACTAAACCTAGAGGATCTTTTTACAATTATGGTAAACCGGGTCACTACAAACCGGATTGCTCTTCGTTAAAGAAAGATAAGACAAAGAGTAAACCTCAAAAGAAGCAAACAAAAGGAAGAAGAGCCTATATCGCTTGGAAAAGTGATAGTGACTCATCTAGCAAAGAAAGCTCAAGCAATGAAGAGGAAACTGTCAACCTATGTCTCATGGCACATCAAAAGAAGAAAAAGATTGTAAGTCATGAGAAATACAATAATGTTGATGCTATGTCTTACTTTGAATGAAAGCATGCCTTTGATACTTTGCATAATGAAGCTAAGGAAGCATTTCAACGCTTGGCTTCAAATAATAGAATTTTCAAATATCTTGAGAAGAAAGTTTCCGATTCTGAAAAGGAATTAGAAACTCTCAAGGAATCTATGATCAAAAGTATCAAAGACACAAGCGTTGTTGACAAGAGTCCTTGGTTTAGATAGGGAGGATGTGAAACTTGTCACATTTGGCAAAAAGAAGTTAAATCCATCAAAGCCAAATTAGACAAGGCTTCACAACCTAAAATCACATATGCTATTGATCGATCACATTTCAAAAATAGTATGATTAATCCGTATCAACGATACACTTATGTGATATACGATCAATCTAGTAAATGTGATGACCACTCAAACTCAAGATGTCTATATTGTTGCAAAAGGGGGCATACCATTAAAAAATGTCACTTTAGGAGATTCTTGGTTCCCAAAGGCATTTTCAAATGGACTCCCAAGAGCAACCTTTGTTTCACTCACACACAAGGACCCAATGAAAATTGGGTACCTATTTCCCTTGTTTAAATTTGTAGGTGGAATGTCTTGAGCCATCCGAGAGAAGATGGTTTCTAGATAGCGGATGCTCAAGACATATGATGGGTGACTTATCTTTATTCTATGACTTTGTGGCTAAGAAGAAAGGATTTGTGACCTATGGTGATAACAACAAGGGAGTAATACTCGGTAATGGTAGTGTAGGTAATCCCTCTTCTACTACTATCTCTGACATCCTTCTAGTTGAGGGCCTTAAACACAATCTTAGTAGTATCAGTCAATTAAGCGACAAAGGATACTCGATATCATTTTCTAAAGAAAGTTGCATAATTAGAAATGATGACAAGAAAGATGATGTGTTCAAAGGCCTGAGGGTAAATAATGTATACATGCTTGATCTAAATGATGTATCCTTGATTGAATCCAAATGTCTAGCAACTATGAGTGAAGACTCATGGTTGTGGCATAGACGTTTAGCTCACGTCAACTTTGATTTTCTAAATAAAATCGTCGCAAAAGACTTAGTACCCGGACTACCTAAAATAAAGTTTTCCAAAGATCACTTATGTGATGCGTGCCAAATGGGGAAGCAAACGAGGATCTCTTTTAAATTTAAAAACATTATTTCAACTACAATACCTCTTGAACTTCTCCATATGGAACTCTTTGGACCATTTAGAAGAAAAAGTCTAGGTGGAAACTATTATGGGTTTGTCATAGTTGATGATTTCTTTAGGTATTGTTGGACGATTTTCTTAGCAAGCAAAAGTGACACCTTCTCCGCGTTTGAGAAATTTGCCAAGTTATTCCAAAATAAATTGAACACTAACATAGTATCCATCCGAAGTGATCATGGGGGTGAGTTTGAAAACCATCTCTTTGAAGAGTTTTGTGGTAATCATGGCATTAATCATAATTTCTCCGCACCACGAACTCCCCAATAAAATGGAGTTGTGGAACGTAAAAATCGTGTGTTGGAAGAACTTGGGAGAACTATGATTAATGAACATGGGCTTCCAAAATATTTTTGGGCCGATGCCATAAATACGGCTTGTTATGTTTTAAATAGGATCTTGATACGACTTATTCTAAACAAAACACCGTATGAACTCTTGAAAGGAAGAAAACCTAACATTTCTCACCTTCATGTATTTGGATGTAAGTGCTTTGTTCTAAATAATGGAAAGGAAAATCTTGGCAAGTTTGATGCAAAAGCGGATGAGGGTATCTTTCTAGGATACGCTCAATCTAGTAAATCTTATAGAGTATACAACAAAAGGTTACATATTGTTGAAGAGTCTGTACATGTCGCTTTTGATGAGCCTTGTCCGAAAAATATCGGAAAAGGTAGTGTTCTTAATGGTGCAGGTGTCTCAATTGAGAGTTTACTTAATGATCTGGATGCCAAGCTTGAAAAAGATAAAGAATCCCTCTTACCCAAGAATAATGAAGAGGAAGTGGATCAAACACCTAAAGAGAAAGTGGAAGACCAACCAAGCGAGAAGAGTGATCTTCCTCTTGCATGGAAATCTTCTAAGGACCATCCTATGGAGAACATTCTAGGAGACATAACAAAAGGGGTGACAACACAGTCAAGGATAAGTAACTTTTGTCTTTATTATTCTTTCGTCTCTCAAATTGAGCCTAAAAACTCCAAAGATGCATTAGTCGATGAGCATTGGTATTTAGCTATGCAAGAAGAGCTAAACCAATTTAAGAGAAATGAGGTTTGGGACCTTGTCCCTCCTCCGCAAAACTATCGAGTAATTGGCACTAAATGGGTGTTTAGGAACAAACTAGATGAAAATGGTATCATCACTCGCAACAAGGCCCGTCTTGTTGCTCAAGGGTATAGCCAAGAGGAAGGGATCGACTATGAGGAGACCTATGCTCCAGTCGCCCGA
The DNA here is from genome assembly GCF_029867415.1 of Vicia villosa. Classification (NCBI taxonomy): domain Eukaryota; kingdom Viridiplantae; phylum Streptophyta; class Magnoliopsida; order Fabales; family Fabaceae; genus Vicia; species Vicia villosa. Next base: position 146,022,492 of record NC_081182.1, read on the forward strand.
CTTGAGGAAATACGCTTGTTAATTACATTCGCATGTTCACAAAACTTTAAGCTTTATCAAATGGATGTTAAGAGTGCATTTCTAAATTGGTTCATTAATGAAGAGATCTATGTATCTCAACCTCCCGGGTTTGAGAACATTGATTATCCTGATTATGTTTATAAACTTAAGCGTGCCTTGTATGGTCTAAAACAAGCTCCTAGAGCTTGGTACGAGCGGCTCAATAACTTTTTGATTAATCAAGGTTTCTCAAGAGGGAAATTTGATACCACCCTATTCATTAAGATACATGAAAAGCATTCCATATTAGTTCAAGTGTATGTTGATGATATTATCTTTGGTTCTACTAATATAACTCTTGTAAAGGAGTTTTCTAAGCTTATGCAGGGAGAATTTGAAATGAGCATGATGGGTGAACTAAACTACTTCCTTGGACTCCAAATAAAGAAACTAAAAGAAGGAACGTTTGTGAGTCAAACTAAGTATTGTCAACAGCTCATCAAACGGTTTGATATGGCAAAGTCCAAGGCCATTGACACTCCTATGCCTACCGCAGTAAATCTTGATCGGGATGAACATGGTAAGCCGGTTGATGTAAAAAGGTGAAGAGGTATGATCGGTTCCCTACTTTACCTTGCCGCTTCCCATCCCGATATTATGTTTAGTGTATGCTTGTGTGCAAGATATAAATCATGTCCTAAGGAGTCTCACTTAAACGTCGTTAAGCGCATACTTAGGTATCTTGTCGGTACAACTAAGCATGGCTTATGGTTCTCCAAAGGAAGTGATTTCTCGTTGTTTGGATATTCTGATTCCGACTTTGCCGGATGCAAATTGGATAGGAAAAGTACTAGTGGAACATGTCACTTCTTTTCAAAGTGTGATGTGGGGTGGTGTTATGAGTACTACTCGTGGGCAGTGAGGAATTAATATATCGGGAGCCTACGTAGAGGACATGTATTGATTTGTATGTTGGATTTAGGATCTAGTGGATGTAAGGATGTTGTACCGGAGAATTATAACCCTTTTGAATAATTTTCGAGATGATGAATATGTTATTGTGGTTGTACGTAGTAAACGAGTATGTATTCGGCGAAGTTAAGACGATGAGTTGATACTGTATGATGCTATAATAATTTTGTGTTGTTGTAAGGTGTTATGGTGGATTTCCAGATATAATGAGGAATTATACTCTATGAAGGACGAAGTTGATTTAATTCTTAGAGAATAATGGGACCCAATTTGAGCTATTTGTAAGCGATGGTACATAAAGACTGATGAGTATGATTATAATTACTTGTGTGTACTCGTTCTTATGGTTAGAATGTTTAAATATGGGAAGTAAATCAGGAATTTGTTTTTGAGTGCGAGTATGTATTGCTAAGTGGTAGATTAGTACCATGTATGATAAAGAATGATTCTTGAACGAACGAGTAAAGAGAACGATAATTGGGTAAAAATAAGAAATCTAATTGGTGATGATGATTGTAATGAGTAATCAGAATAGTGCAGCAATAGCGGAGTGTAACATGTTGGATAATTGCTGGTGTGACTTGAGAGGAGTCAGATAGTTGAAATTCAATAATATAGGAATATGATTATTGAGTTTCTTGAAGGAAGCAGTTGGTGAAAAGTGTAAGTATTATTTTATCGCTTAGATGGAAAAGTGTGTCTAAGGTTGGTATGTTCGGTAGATGGAATGCATTACTGCAGTGTTGATCAGGTGTGATCATACCATGAATTGTGTAATTATATTATTCAGTTAATGGGCGTATTGTATGGGTCTCACCTCGACGTTTCATTGTCGTTAACCTTTTGGAGACATAGCGAGTGGTACACCTTTGGGGTGGTCGAATGCAACGTAAGAGCTGAGATTGAATGCATGAGATATGCTTTTTGTTGGTTATGTCAGATGAATTTTGAGGATCAACTATGGAAATGTTACCTAGGAACAGGAAAGTCAGATGAAGGACTTCTATCCTAAACTCTTCACTTGAGGTATGTTTTCGAGGACGAAAACTCTTTTAGTGGGGGAGAGTTGTAACACCAATATTATCCGTTTATTAATTTAATTTGGACTTAAATTAATTAATTGGAATTTTGGTATTTTAATTTGGATTAACTGGAAAATTATGGAATAAAAACTATTGGGCTTAAGGTGTAATGTTAGTAAAAGAGAGGTGTTATTTGGTTAGGCCTTTTACTAAGTTGTGTTTATTTTATTTTATTTTTCATAAAATAAGAAAAGAGTCAATTGGGAGAAAAAGAAGAACACGTGAAAGAGCAAAGAAGAGAAGAAGATGAAGAAGAGGAAGAAGGGAACCTTCAAGAACTCCGATCGAAGGTAAGGGGGGACTCTTCCTTTTGGTATCTATTATGTGATTATAGGTGATAGGACTGATTAGGATATTATTTGATTCAATTGGTTGTATTGGGATTGGGATTGTTAGGTTTGGGAATGAACTAGTTTGGGAAAATTGATGATATTGCAGGAAATTATGAATGGAAAAATGTGTTTTAATGATGTTTGATGATGTGTGATATTGTCTGCGATGCTTTTATACCTTTATGTGATGTTTGGAATGCATTTTGGGTGGAAAATGAGTGAGATCGCAGGTCTGTTGTAGAGATGGAAATTCTGCAAAATTGCACGTCCGCTAAGCGGAGGTAGGTCTGCTAAGAGAAGGTCCCAATGTAGTTCGCTTCTTCCTCACGTCGTTGGTGGTCCGCTGAGCGGACCCTGCTGTGTAGAAAATTTTCTAAACTTAGAAATTGCGTATCTTTTGATCCATGTATCCTTTCTCGATGCCATTTTAGGCGTTGTAAAGCAAATTAAATATTTTATATGATGAATTGGTGATTGGGCGGTGGCTCGACTTATTTTTAAAATTGATTTAATTGCTTTGTGAAATGAAATATTGTGCATATATGTGATTGTGAAAATATGACAATGTTTTGGTGAGATAATAGATGAATTGTGATTATTGTTATCGGGATTATGTGTGATATAATTGTGGATGGGTTGAAAACAAATATATCATTCGGTGTTGCCTTGGGAGTTATTGGTGATGATATTTTTCATTTGGATCCAGTGGTGATGTTGTGACAACATGCTTATAATGTTGATAATATGTGTGTAACGTGATCATGTGGTGATTGTTGTGATCGTATGATGATGGTTGATTTGTTTTGAATGATGCATAATACATGTACATACTTGTTGGTGATAAGTATGTTGAGTTGTGTGAGACGATGTGGTTCATTGGATCGGTGATGTTTTTGAGTAAGTTATATGTGTGCATTCATTCATGTTCCTTCGGTGATGGATCTCGGAGAGGTATGGATCAATGGTTGACATAATTCGCATTGTGTGGAATTTGTGTCGGTAGGGCCGTATCTCGGTGATGTTTAGATCGGTCGGGTGGATTAAGTCCACGATTTATTGGTACCACATGTATAGTGTCAAATGGTCCATATGCATATTGATATAACATGATTGAATGAGTTTCAGTGTTATATTTTGGTGATGTAATTGTTGGTATGGTTACTTAATGACTGTATGAAAATCTGAATATAATGAAATTTGGGTGAATGGTAGGCTATGATGTTGTGTTGCTCATGAATGCATAATATTTATTGATTGTGAATGAGACTCACCCTTACATGTTGTCATTTTTCATATTGAGGATAACAACTTTCGACTTGGTGAGGATTAGCTCATAAGTCAGTGTGTTTAGTGTAGCGTCAAGTATCATGCTCTGATATTGTAACACTGGGGAACGCTAGTTTTTGAGGTTATAAGTTTATACTTTAATTGTTTGTTTTTGGTTTATTTTATGGGACATGGTATCAAAGATGTTGTGCCTATCCGTTTGATTAATTTTCTGCTGTGTTGACATGAAATGTTATGAACTATTGATGAATGTTCCTTAGTTAATGCATGACAATGAAGTATGTTATTTTGTGTTTTAAATCGATTCGTGGCACCCTTGTTTCATGTTACTCTGGTTATTTATTTAATTTTCGCGGGGTTTAGAAGGGTCATTTTGAAACACCCTAGTTAAGTCATTTTGTTCACCACTTTTGATCATACTTTGACAAGGTAGTCAGAAGCTTCATTTCAACTCAAACTCGATACCATTGTGTAGCTCTTAGTCCCCTGAATCTTTATGTAACACCCCAAGTTCTACCCCTCAATTATAAGCGAAAATCAGAGTGCATTTAAAAATATTCATCAAGGATGGGATGTCACATTTTGACTTAACCAAACAAACATACTTATATTGCATTTAATAATGATACATAGCATTCAGAAACATAACTTCATTCACAACTTCTTACTTTAACTTATAAACATCTTTCAATTCAACTTAAAACAAATGTCATCATGGAATACAATAATTAAATAATAACGACTAATTTCCCTGAGTGCTACGTATCAGAGCAATGGACACCAACTCGACTTGCCATAAAGCAACATAAAGATTTCAAGAAGTCACTTCGAACATCCACAGCTAATCTTGACTACCTACCCATTTCCCATGGTAAGGGAAATATCAGGAAAGGGGTGAGATATATTACAATATAAAGGAATGCATTATAAATAATATAGGAGATATAGATCATACATAATTTCACCACTTCGCATCACCTAACATCTTACAACAATTTTCATCGCAAAACAACTTATCAATATAATACAACTTTCAAAACGACAACAATGTTATTATCAATTAAGACAACATATTCAAATTCACAATTATACTATCATCACGTCACAACAACATATCATCGTCTCAACAATTAAAATCAGGTAATCAACTTATGAAATGGCAACAATGTCAACAATCAACCATGACAATATATGCAATTCACAAGTAAGATTCCAACACATTACGACAAACATATCTTCATCAAGTCACAACAACATAATCAAATAAGACTCAAATCCAATTCACATGCGACTCAACTTATGCAAATGCATGTGGTACCATTTGGAGTATAACTCCCACGTCTCAAAATTGCCATTGGGCACACGTCGCTATTTTCCATTAAGGCATCTTCGCTTTTGCCATTAAGGCCACGTCTCTTTTATGCAATGGATGTGAGTTAATGAATGCAACATCCACACAAACACAACATTTACAACACGACATCGTCTAAATCACCTTAGAAAATTATCACTTAAATGTCGAACTTCAACAACAAAATCATCATCATTCATAAGAACTCATCACTTTACAATCACGTCGCTATTTTGCACACATCATACAACAATACATCACTTTGCAATTACGTCTCTATGGCATATCATCATACAACATTAATTCACTTCACAATACATCACAATACAACTTATCAACATTGACCCTAGGGTCTATGACAACAACAACAATTTCCACATTCTAGCAACAATGAAAACAAATCCATCATATTAACAACAACAACTGTAAATTCATCATATTATTGGCAACAACAACAAATTCATCATGTTAACGACAAACATCAACAATTCGAGTAATGACATAACATGATTAGTTCAACTTCTTAATTAAAAGCATGTTTATTTATTATTTCAGCAAAATACATCATTATATCATCATAAGGAAAGTACATATCATCATCTCAATAGCACGGTATCGTCATAAGAAAAACATACATCAAGTTATACTGCAACATGGTTATTTCAATTCATAGCAAAGAGCATATTTCATACGTTAACCCAACATAGTTCATCACTTAATCCTAATAAACATAATAGGATACTATAACCTATGAATAATTTCATTGCATCATGGTATAGTTCATTGCTTTAGCTTTCTAATGCTTCGAACGGCGCATAAAACAGAGTTACGGATCAAAAGTTATGACATTATAAAGTTTCACAAAAATTCATGTTTACTGCAAGGGAACGGGTTCCCCAATCTGGAAACCGGGTTCCCAGACCCTCTGTCCGTTGAAAAGTGCATTTTTGGATTTGGGAACCGGTTCCACCCTTTTGGGTATCGGGTTCCCCTGTACCAAAACCCCAAAAACTCCATATCTTGCTACTACGAAAGCCCACTTTCAATATTCAAAATCCCCCATTTTCCCAACAATCCCATCACATTTATGGGTCAACTTATACACCTATGATAGCACTCAATTCATTACAACTCTCATTATTAATTCCTCTCATACAACACCCATTAACCCATACACAATCCATACATCAATTGAAAGCAAATTATCACACATACAAAGTTCATAAACACATTTCTAACCATGGGTTCACATACCAACATCATCAATCATACTTAGAATCACAATTTCATGGAAATCTACCATGAAGCCTAACAAGTTCAAATCCAATTTCCACACAATCATGGATAACAACATACAATCAAAACCCATCATATACACCTCTATCAATTCCATCAAATGCCACACAAATCATTCATCAACAACATCAAGATTACAATTCTCACACAAACATGGATATTCAATTAAGAAGTCTAATCTCTACCATATCCATCATTATGCCAACCCTTAGAGAGTAAGAACCCCACACTTACCTTAGAAAAAGCTTCACCTTCTTCAATGAAGTCCTTCCTCTTCATGCCATAGCTTTCATCTTTCTTCCCCTCTTTCTCTTCTTTCTCTTCTTTTTCCAAATGAGAGTTTTGTCTCTAAAACCCTTACTCTCTTAATATGCTTCTTTTCTTAATTGATATTAACCCACAACCCATCCATTGTGTTATATTTCTTCCACTTAGGCCCAATTCATAGTATTCCTCTAATTACTCAATTAAGCCAAATAACACACATAATAAATAATCACATAACATAACGAATATTATTCCCGATAATATTCCACAACTATAATTGATCCATAATGCAAATAATACCATCTCGCAATTGTATTTCTCCGACTAATCCGATCATAACTTAACTGCTCAAATCAACACATTAATCCAATCACGCCTTTAGAATAATACCGATAAATTCTGACTCCAACTAATTCCAACGAATAAATCCTTGATTAATTTAATTAAATAATTTACTAAATTCGGGGTGTTACAACTCTCCCCCACTTAGAATATTTTCGTCATCGAAAATCCATCCGACATAACCATCCTCAACTTCGCTTCCAACTCTCCAATTCTCAGTTGCGTTTGACAACACTTCGATTACCAAAACAATTCAATCTGACTTAAATCTAGCGTCAATTATCTGACATCTCTACAACATACTTGTTAACAACTTTCCAACCACCTCAGGAATCTCCCGGCTCATTAATACTTATGGTAGCAACAACTATAACACGCTTAAACGTGGATATACAATCTCACTTCATTAACTTCGCAACAGAGTCATCACTGATCAACAATACCTTGACATATGATTCTTAAGGTAGTAACACTCATATGCTTGGGTTTTCAACACCATACCATTATCGTAACAACATCCACATTAGAACACATATGTACTTTTATTCCCATAATTATGCACGTCAATCGTCAACAAACACCAACAACTTTGTCTCCGCCTCGTTGTATCACTCTTATAGTAAAATCAACATAACCAGCATACTCAACTTAGTCATAGTACGAGATATCATTTCTTATTTACAGAATCCAACAACAATATCACGACAACAGAAACAAAATCACTATAACGTCAACTTAACAAGATTACTCGACGAATACACCCAACTCCACCATCAACTAACATCCTTTATATCATCCTTATAAACTCGGCAAGTATTCACAAGAAAATACCATATTTCCGGTACATCGTTCTCATCTCAACAACCCACCAAATTAAACATGCAGATCAAGACATATCATTCTCCTAGGTTTCCGATACCTAGTTCTTCACCTTTAACAAACACACACGCATAGCAACTGCTCCACCTTACACATCCGCTGCGCAACTCTCATAATCCATCTTAAGTCACCGTCCATGTTAAATATTTCGGTCAATTACATGGTTCACAAGTCTTAATCTAGTTCAGACTTCCTTAAACATCCATCACAAAATCGATGCTCACTCGACATTCTTAATTCTTCACTTTGCGATGTTATCTCGCCTATAAACTAGCTCCTCCGACTTGTTCATTACTTCTCATCTATTCTTGGATACTTTTCTGTTAACTCACACCAAACAGAGAGTAACTATCTTCACGACATAACATTTATCACTTTACGCACTATCACCGGGATCCATCATCGAACGCATATGAATGTATATACACATATACCATACTTAAAATCATCACTGATCCGATGCACCGCATTGTCTCATCATAACTCACCATTTTCATCACCGAATAAGGATTTACATGCTGCACAATCATTCAATTATTCACATATATTTACATCAAATATATCACTCAATCATCACTGTCATATTATCACAGCAATCATGATAATAGTCACAACAAATCTATCACCGCATCAACACATTGTCACATTCAAGAATATATGCACACAATGTTAAATTCAATCATACATGTCCACATATAACATATAATCATCACCTTAATAATAATAACGGTTCATTCACCATCACACTAAAACATTGTCATGTTTACACAATTCCATATACGCACAATGTATATCACCGAAGCAATTAAATAATCTTTTTAAAAATAATCCAGGCCACCGCCCATCTCACCAATTCATAATATAAAATATTTAATTTTCTTCACAACGCACAAAACGGCACTAAGAAAGGATTCACAGATCAAAAGATACGCCATCTTAAAGTTTTAGAAAATTCTCACACAGCAAGGTTCACTTAGCGATGCAAGGCAGAAGCGAATTCCTTCAGACCTCTGCTCAGCGGACCTCTAGCGACATTAGACAGAAGCTAACGAGGTCGGGTCCTCCGCTCTGCAGACCCCCCTCTGCTCAGCGGACCTGCGATTTTATAAATTCTCAGGTCTGTAACAGACCTGCGATTTCACACCCTTTTCACTCAAAAACGATTCCAGACATTATATACAGGCATACAATCATCATATGTATCATCATACATCATCATACCTAAAAAATAACGCATTATAACCATCAATCATAGAATTTCATCAAGTCAATCCAAATCATAATACCCTAACCTAACAATCCCAATATCTAATTGAATCAAACCATACATCAATCTACCTATTACCTAAGACCACATAAGAGATACTAAAAGGAAGAGTCCCCCCTTACCTTATGTTTTCGGATTCCTCAAGCTCTTGCCATGGCTTTTGTACTCTCTTCCCTTAGGTTTTCCTTCTTCTCTTGCCTCTTCCTCTTGTTTTCACGATCCATCTAAATAAAGCCTATTCTCTCTATTTTTCTTCTTTTATCCAACATACCCTAAATCATAATACCAACAATTCTCTTCTCTAATTAAAATAAACCAAATAATTCTTATAATAATATTCATTCTATTATTTTGCTAATAATAATTATTATAAAATAATTATTCTCCAACTACACTTCATATTCTCAACACACCTCAAGTCCAACTAATCTTTCACAAGACCTTAATTATTATAAATCTTAAGGCACTACCCCACACCAAAACATCTAACTTCATTTCTTATAAATTCTAAGGCAACTACCCTTATCCAAGGTATCAAAACATCAAGAAATCATAGATAACACAAACACTAACACATCATATAATTACAACTAATCGAAAATAATTCTAAGTAAATCTGGGGCGTTACAACTCACTTGAATATTTTTGTCCTCGAAAATCCTCTTAATACAAATCACTCTGGATATGATTCCTGCATCCTTCTTCTAATTCCTACCTCATGTATGATACAACAATTCATAACATCAATGGCGAAAACAACACGAATGCTACTTAAGTAACATATTTTACAACTTAACATCACAACACAAAGAGTAACCAACTTAGGAATTCTCCGGTTTAAGATCCAGAACACAACAACTTAAACACGACATCAACGCAACCAACCTATCAACATCATTTTTACTCACGTATGAACAACTGCACTACACCATGCATTTGCTGCGCACTCCGATTACTTGTAACGTATCAACTCTACCAAGTTTACTCCAACTTTCAATCACCAAAACCGACATAATAAATATTTTTGACTTAACTCTTCGAAAGTTTTATTCCAACAGGTATTCTACGCTCTCGTAGTTACCGAATACTTCAAACTTAGATACGTAAGACAACACCTAAGACTATTCAACATAAACGTACATATTCGTGTTCATTCATCAATGCACGAATACAAAGATGATAAATGCAAATCATAGAGACCGACTCACGACTCTATGCAAATGCAATGCGGGTACCGACTCAATTATCTCAAGTTCACTCAGGAACTTATTAGAACCATCGTTCATTACTTAATGTAACTCACCGTCGAGCATATGATGTTCACCCATTGCTCACACCCCACACGGGCACACAATGTTTATGGATTGCTCACACCTCACATAGGCACACAATCCGATTGCTCGCACCCCACATGGGAATACAATCACTTGTAATAATCGCTCACACCCCACATGGGCACATGATGTTACAACAGATTCTCATTAGAATCACACAACACAAGAATGTACATCATGTTGCTTCACATGCAAAATGACTCAAGACACTCTTGAAATGCATACATATTCACAATATATATTCATGCATTCATCGCATACTATCACATACAATCCACATACATTCATATAAATTACGCCAAACTGCAACGAACTCATTCACAATTAACATGCATTTACCTTTAATTTAGAAAATGCATTTATTTGCCAAAAGGCAACAATTCACAATGGATTCCACAATCTAGGATTCACTCCTTAAGGCTACCCACAACACATCGTATAATTCTTTAAAAAATAACCATTGACAAATCAGATAATACTCAACCATCAACGTACATACTATACTAGTTGTCATGACACATCTATCCATCAATTATAATTCCGTCTACTATCAATAATAGATTAAGAGTGATCAGTTCCTCAATTTGCCAATAGACAGTCGGTAACCATAACTGTGGCCTAGATAATCATTACCCAACGACAATAGCGTACTTCAACTTGTGCCCAAGTTCATAAGCACAATGTTCCGCCAATTCTCTAAGGCCTGCCATGTCTTCTTAGTTTCCTCAATTTCAACCTCGCTAATGATACCAAAAAAAAAACATTCAAATCCAATACACATTCTTATACACGCTTGTAGCGCCACACAATTATCAATTAAACATCCTCCTAACATCGGGAATTTTTACTACATCAAGTACAATCCGATTCGGTTAGCTCCAATTGAAACTTTCATTCAAGTTAAGAATTTCAACAATACTAACCAACCAATCTTCTTTCTTTTATTCTCAGAACCTTTATAATCCACCTAGTTTCACACTTAGTCTCATTCAATTCACAACTCAACATTATTATCGCGATCTCTCTTGAATTCATTCTCCTCTCAACCTTACCATCTCATAACATCGTCACTATAATCATTCTAATTCAACATAAGTTGCATCTCTATGCATTTTTCGATATCGTCGCATTCCTACAAACACCAATGTTTCATCAATATTTTACATTCTTCTTCACCTTTTCAATTTTTAGCAAGAACCACCCAACCTCAAACATAATTTCAAATCTTCCAAGCACAAAATTATATTCCAAAATAAAGGGAAATTCGTGTAGATTCCTGAACATCAAGAATCGCTCAAATCCGAGTTACGAGTAAAAAGTTACCATCCTTGCAATGGGACTGGTTCAGAATTCCCGTATGCAGAATTTTCCAAAAAGTAAGCATCAGACCCAATATTAAAACACACTTTTCTCCCTCTTCACAAACTTCCTAATGACAAATCTTATGGGCAAACTATAGAGAATGTTGTAAGCTTTCCAAAAAGTCCAGAATTGCTTCAATCTGAATCACAAATAAAAAGTTATGCCCCTTTTACAGACAGCTGCTCCATAATTCAAAAAAAATCAGAATTTTGAGATTGATGAACATAAATTCCATCTCCCTCGCTTGCTTCCAAGATCTACCAATATCCTTTCTTTTCATCCAACTACGAAAATCACCCGACTATAATCCAACAATACTCAAGACATACCATCTACAGAATTAATCCATCAGCTATCATTTCCATTGGAATAATTCCTCATTCTCAATCAATTCACCGTCCATAATTCTATGCACATCTCAAACTCGACTGATACAAATTCATGAGTCCATAATCTCACCGATTCGCAACAACATTGCTTCAATAACGTTTGCACTATTACCATTAACATCACCTTGAACCAACTTCTACATACTAACAACATGTCCGAGAGACAAACCTTTCAATTATTTCTTCCATTCGTTCAACTCTGACACTGACATCCCGTGCAGTACCAACAAACATGTCTAGCTCTCAGAACAGGCGTAACCGCAACTTCACCCCTTTCCAACATCATCCTGTCACAATTAAATATTGTACAGCTATTGCAACCATCTTTATAACAAATTTTATCTCGCTAGCTTTCTGACGCTTCAAACGGAACTCCAATCAGATATACAGAACTCCAGTTATGAATTTTCGAAGTTTCATAATGATTAAGCAATTTTCCTGCACTTTTCTTACCGAAATTCCGCTCCAAAACTCATCTTCCTCAAATCAATCATATTCTTAACATCCCATTATCACATTTATTCGCTTCCAAACTTCTTATATATTGAACAATACATTCCATCGCCAAAGTTCGATTTCTGAAACATCACGACAGCAATCCTCTTTGCAAACTTGCAACTGAATCTCTTTCGAGAAGCAAGGCTTCTCCCCCACTTCGCTCAAACCAAATCCTACAACAAAACAAACAAGTACCAAGAGTGATTCACTCACATGTCGCGTAGCAAGGGATTATATGCCAACAGTATTCAACTGTCGCGCAACTCAATTGACTCGACACTTGGCCGGACGGACCGACCTGCTCTGATATTAACTAGTAACCAAAATCTTAAATCCAAGTCACCTTCGATTCGTGAAACAACAAACTCCCTCAACACTTGCATTGTCGCTAGCAGCAATACAATAACACCTTACAACTGAACATATCCGAGAAGCATAGCTTCTCCCCCACATAGCTTCAAACCAACTCCTGCAGACAAACGATCAGAAGAACAACAAGTACCGACAGTGTTTCACACACTCGCCGCATACGTGGGAATAAAGAGCATTAGACAACATTGGCCGGATAGACCGACCTGCTCTGATACCACTAATGTAACACCCCAAGTTCTACCCCGCAATTATAAGAGAAAATCATAGTGCATTTGAAAATATTCATCAAAGATGGGATATCACATTTCGACTTAACCAAACAAACATACTTATATTGCATTTAATAATGATACATAGCATTCTGAAACATAACTTCATCCCACAACTTCTTACTTCAACTTATAAACATCTTTCAATTCAACTTATAACAAATGTCATCATGGAATACAATAATTAAATAATAACAACTAATTCCCCGGAGTGCTACGTATCAGAACAATGGACACCAACTCGACTTGCCATAAAGCAACATAAAGACATCAAGAAGTCACTTCGAACATCCACAACTAATCTTGAGTACCTGCCCATTTCCCATGGTAGGGGAAATTGTAATGCCCGTTTTATTTCTGTATCGTATTTAATTGTGTGCTATGTGGTTTATTTAATTATTATGTTTTAATTAAGTGCTTAAGTGATATTTATGTTATTTATTGGGATTTAATAGTAAATAGCATAAGTTAGTGAGTTAGGTGACTTATTGGGCCTAAGTTGGCATTAGTAAGTGAAGGGTGTTAATTAGAGCCCATTAGTAATTGAGAATTAGTGAGGGTTTAGCAAAACAAGAGAATTGAGGGGAATTGAGAATTAGAACACATTTGGCAAAGTTGTGAAAGAAGAGAAGAGAGAAGAAAAGAGGTGAATCTCTAGGTTGAAGATAGAGTTGGCTTCAATCCAAAACATAAGGTAAGGGTGGGATTCTTTCATGCTAAAGGGATGTATGATGATGTTTAGGGTGGGTTTACCTGATATGCTAAACCATGGATTTTAATGTGTAGAAAGTTAGGGTTCTATGATGAAATTGCATAAATCTTTGGTTGTAAACATGTTTTTATGGATGATTGATGATGAATAATGATTGTTGATGCCTTTGTATGTGTTTAATTGATGTTTAGAATGGGTTTTGAGTGGTGGATGTGAGGTTTTGCAGTTCTGTCACAAAGGTGATTTTTCTGCATAATCGCGCGTTTGCTGAACGGGCTTAGGCTCGCTAAGCGGATGTTGTTTGTTTTTGAAAATTAAAGAGAGCTTGTTAAGTGGATCCAGTCCGCTAAGTGGAACCAGTCCGATAAGCGGAAATCAGATTTTGGTTCGCAACTGTTTCGAGCCGCTTAAAGCGAGGTTATTAAAATTGTATTTCCATAAGCGTGCTTAAAGTTCGCTAAGCGGACCTTGTTGTGCAAAATTTGTTCAAACTTTGACATGATGTATCTTTTGATCCGTAATTCGATTTTAAGTGCCGTTTGAACCTCCATGAAGCTTTAATTAGTGTCTATCTACTGCATATGCTTTACAAAACTTTGGAATTATTTTATTAAGTCTTCCTTAACTTGTATGTTGCTATGTTGATGATGTTTTGAGTAGTTGAGCAATTAATGTGTTAAATATCGTGGATAATTGTTGGAAATGCATTGAATTTCCGTGATTGATAGTGTTGTTATTATTGATGTTGTTGATGTTGGATTTCAATATTGATTAATTCGTTCAAGTCGATTATGTCATTTAAGATGATTAGGTTGTTTAAGTGTGAATGTGGATGTGCATCATTGAGTTGCATCCATTGCATCGTTCAAGTTGGCCCAAGTGGCAAATGTTTAAGTTGGCCTATATGGAAAATATTTAAGTTGGCGCAATGGCAATTGTTTAAGTTGGGAGTTTTACTCCAATGGTATCACATGCATTTGCATAGTTCGAGTTGCATAAAGTAAAGACGCATGATGAGTTGTATTTGAATGTGGTGATTATGACGTGGATGTTAAGATGTGTTGATGAGATATTTGCATTATTGAATCTGTGTGGTAATCAATTTTATTTGTCATAATTGAACCATTGACATTACTACCGTTTGCATGTGGTTTAAGTGATGGAATTGTGGTATGTGATATATGTTGAGAAGTGGTGATATATGTATGATATTTACTTTGCTTTGAATATTATCATACGTTTCTTTATAATGAATGATATCTCCCCTTCTATTTGAATGTTACCCTCTGTTGGTAACATGCTGGTAATGACATGGAGTAGTTGTTTACCTTTTTGCTCGTGTCAGCATGTCTATGCTCTGATACGTAGCACTCGAGGGACGTTTTGCTTGTTTGATCATGTCGTGTTATCTTGTTGTTTCTTCTTGTTACCTTTGGATATTGTGATCTCTTAGTGGATTATGTTGTTATGTCCTATAGAGATACGTTGGATTTTTTTCCCCATGACTGGCATGTATGATTTGGATAAGTCGTTGATGTTGTTCCGTTGCGATGTTATTACCATTTGAGTATTGATGTTTAATGGATGCGAGTTTCCTCCTTATTACTTGCTATGTATCTATATGTGTGAGCATGTGTATGATTAGGTTTAAGTCAAAATTGTGACGCCTCAAATGTGATGTTTTCTTCAAGATTTTTGTACTCTGATTTTCCTGTATATTTGCGGGGTAGATTTGGGGTGTTACAATAGTGGTATTAGAGAAGGTCGGTCTGTTCATCCAAGTGTCGTGTCGTAGTGTAGCCTAACAATATTGTATTATTGTTTGTGTTGATTGTTTATGTGTTGTAGTGAAAAGTTGAGATGGCTGGAAGGAATCATGTTGTGATTGCTGCTGCTTTGGAGGCGATGGCCCAAGCTTTGGAGCATCAGCCGAATGTTGGTGAGAATGCTGCTTCTCGCAATTTGGCTACCTTCAAAAGAGAGAACCCTCTTGTTTTCAAGGGAACTCATGATCCTGATGGCGCATTGACATGTCTAAAAGAGATTGAGAGAAACTTCTGTGTGATGGATTGTACTCCTAATCAGAAGGTTCGATATGGGACTCATATGCTAGCAGTCGAGGTGGATGATTGGTGGCTAGAGACCCGTAGGAGGTTGGAGGCTAGTGGCGAGGAGATCACTTTGGTTGTGTTCCGCATGGAGTTCTTGAGGAAGTACTTTCCTGAGGATGTCTGTGGCAAGAAGGATATTCAATTCCATGAGCTGAGGTCAGGGAATAAGTCTGTTGTGGAGTATGCTGCTAAGTTTGGTGAGTTGGCTAAGTTTTACCAACACTATGATGGGCCGAATGGAGAGTTTTCCAAGTGCATTAAGTTTAAGAATGGTTTGCGTTCAGAAATCAAGAAGGCAGTTAGTTATCAGAACATCCGTGTCTTTACTCATCTGGTTGATAGTTGTCAGATTTATGAGGAGGACACCAATGCTCATTATCGTATTATTAATGAGAAAAGGGGCAAGATTCAATAGAGCCGTGGTAAGCCTTATGAATCTTTGAGTGGAAAGGGTAAGCAGAAAGTTAGTGATGGCAAGAGAACTAGTGAGGGGACGCTTCTGCTGGTATTGTATGCTTCAAGTGTGGCAAGGTTGGCCACAAGAGCACGGCGTGTCATGTTGAGGCTAAGAGATGTTACCGTTGTGGGAAGTTTTGTCATGTGTTGTCTGAATGCACGCATATGGATATGGTGTGTTTCAACTGTGGTAAAGAGGGACATATTGGAAGCAAGTTTAAGAAGCCCGAGAAGGAGCAATCTAGTGGAAAGATGTTCGCCTTGTAGGGTGTAACACCCTTCAAAACTCCGCGGCAATTTAAATAAATAATCAGAGTAAAAATATAAACACAAGGGTGCCACAATTATTTAAAAACAAATAAACCAACTATGGTCAAAAGTCATGCTTCATTAGGAAACGATTTACCAACATAATCATGTTTATCACAGCGGAATAAGAAAAACATCGTCAAGTACAACCAAATGGAAACACAATTCATCATCAAATAAAATAGAGTAATCTCATAAAACTCTAAAACTATCGTTCCCCAGTGTTACAAGACCAGAGCATGACCGACACGACCGAACATAAACGGATAAACTCTACGAGTCATCCTCGCCAAGCACTAATGCCGCTACTCCCGAATTTGAAAATGACAACATGTAAGGGTGAGTCTCATTCGCAATTAGTAAATATTATGCAATTCATAAGCAAAAAGCATCATAATATACCGTTCATCCAATTATACATATTCAGATTCACATTTATTATTCATCAATTCACGCAATAATATATTACAACACATAACACAGAAATCCATACAATCATGTTATGACAAAATGCATATGAGACAACTGACACTATGCATGTGGTACCAATAAACTGTGGAATCAATCCACCTAACCAATCTACGCCTCATCGAGATACGGCCCACCGACAGAATTTCCGCATAATGGGAAATATATCCACCAACGATCCAAACATCACCGGGATCCATCATCGAATGCATATGAATGAATGTACACATATACCATACTTAAAACATCATCGATCCGATGCACCGCATTGTCTCATCATAACTCACCATTTTCATCACCGAATAAGTATGTACACGCTGCACAATCATTCAATTATTCACATACATTTACATCAAATATATCATTCAATCATCACTGTCATATTATCACAACAATCATGATAATAGTCATAACAAATCTATCACCGCATCAACACATTGTCACATTCAAGAATATATGCATACAATGTTACATTCAATCATACATGTCCATATATAACATATAATCATCACCTTAATAATAATAACGGTTCATTTACCATCACACTAAAACATTGTCATGTTTACACAATTCCACATACGCATAATGTATATCACCGAAGCAATTAAATAATATTTTTAAAAATAATCCAGGCCACCGCCCATATCACCAATTCATCATATAAAATATTTAATTTTCTTCACAACGCCCAAAACGGCACTAAGAAAGGATTCACGGATCAAAAGATACGCCATTTTAAAGTTTTAGAAAATTCCCACACAACAAGGTTTGCTTAGCGATGCAAGGCAGAAGCGAATTCCTCTAGACCTCTGATCAGCGGACCTCTAGAGATGTTATACAGAATCTAACCACATCGGGTCCTCCTCTCAGTGGACCCCCCTCCGCTCAGCGGGCCTGCGATTTTACCAATTCTCAGGTCTGCAACAGACCTGCGATTTCACACCCTTTTCACCCAAAAACGACTTCAGACATTATATACAGGCATACAAACATCATATTTATCATCATACATCATCATACCTAAAAAATAATGCATTATAACCTTCAATCATACAATTTCATCAATTCAATCCAAATCATAATACCCTAACCTAACAATCCCAATATCTAATTGAATCAAACCATACATCAATCTACCTATTACCTAAGACCACATAAGAGATACTAAAAGGAAGATTCCCCCTAACCTTATGTTTTAGGATTCCTCAAGCTCTTGCCATGGCTTCTAGCACTCTCTTCCCTTAAGTTTTCCTTCTTCTCTTGCCTCTTCCTCTTGTTTTCACGATCCATCTATGGCGATGCGAATGCTCCATGGCCCCAATTTATGCAACAGATGCAACAACAGCAGAATCAGTTCATGCTACAGATGATGCAACAGATGAATGGCGGTCATAATGTTCCAATGGTTGTACGCGAAGCTGCAGGTGGGACTTATAGGGATTTCATTCGCATGAATCCTCAGAAATTTCATGGCGGATTAGATCCTATAAAAGCGCATGATTGGGTGGCCAATGTGGAGGGAATATTTGAGATCGTGCATTGTAGTGAAGAGAACAAGGTGGTGTTTGCTTCTCATTCACTGAAGGGTCCAGCTATGAGATGGTGGAAGAGTGCTTCTGCTTTGATGACTATTCAGGAGGTACCTAAGGAATGGGATAATTTCAAGACCACTTTTATGGATAAAATACTTCCCTAGTTCACTCAGGACTAAAAAGGAATTGGAATTTCAACAGTTAAGGTAGGAGAATACGTCAGTGGCTACTTATGTTGAGAAGTTTGAAATTTTGGCTGCTTACTCTAGGCAGGCCGCGTATGCTCCAGATGAGAGTTGGAAGGTGGACCAGTTTCTGTTTGGTTTAAGGGCTGATATTTCACATAGTGTGTCACAGAGAGAGTTCACTACTTATACGGAATTGTTGTGACAATGCTTTGTGGCTGAGACCAGTTTGAAGAAAGTTCAAACTGAGGAAGATTTAAAGAGGAAGAATCAGAATGAGAGAGGGAGGCCAAGCCAACAAATTCGGCCTAGGTCACAAGTTTTCAAAGGGAAGCAAGTACAAGGTTCTCGGTCTAGTGCACCTCCGGTGTGTCGTGTTTGTGGTAAGAATCACTTTGGAAGGTGTAGCCTTGAAAGGGTGATGTGTTTTCATTGTCAGCAAGAAAGGCATATGGCTAGGAGTTGTCCTCAAAATAGGAATCAAATGCAAGGAAGAGGTACTGGTCGAGTGTATACCTTGGATGCTAAGAAGACCAAGGGTGATAACTTTTTGATTGCGGGTACGTGTTTCATTAATGGGCATTTTTGTTTTGTGCTATTTGATTGTGGAGCAACACACTCTTTTGTGTCATTGCAATGTATGAAGCGACTTGGGTTGCGAGCTACTTCTTTGTTTCCTCCTATGGCGGTTACTACTACTATGGATGAGATGGTAGAGACACCGTTAGTGTGTGAGAATTGCGTCTTATCTGTGGGTGGTAGAAATTTCCAGATTGATCTTATTTGTTTACCACTTAAGAAATTAAATGTTGTTTTGGGAATGGATTGGCTTTCTGCTAATTCGGTATTCATTTGGTGTGAAGAGAAATTAATCATTATTCCATCTGAGGAAGCTACCCCGAAGGATGTTTTGACTACTATTTTGGAAGGTACGGTAGGTATGATTAATTTCTTATTTGAGAAAGAGAAGTCAGTTATGTTGGTTCTCATTGAGGAGAAGGGTGACAAATTAGAAGTTTCACATATTGCAGTTGTTAGTGAATTTCCTGATGTTTTTCCCGAGAATGTCACTTATATTCCTCCCGAAAGGGAAGTGGAATTCTTTATTGACCTGATACCGGGAATGGCCCTAATATCCGTTTCTCCGTATCGGATGACACCAATTGAATTGAGAGAATTGAAGGGGAAATTGGAGGAGCTGATGGCTAAACATTTTGTGCGACCTAGTGTCTCGCCGTGGGGAGCTCCAGTGTTGTTAGTAAAGAAGAAGGATGGTGGAATGAGGTTATGTATTGATTACCGCCAGTTGAATAAAGTCACCATCAAGAACAAATACCCTTTACCAAGGATGAACGACCTGTTAGATCAATTGAAAGGAGCCTGCGTGTTCTCGAAGATTGATTTACGGTCGGGTTATCACCAAATCCGTGTGAAGAGCTCAGATGTGCCAAAGACTGCCTTTAGAACCCGTTATGGTCACTATGAATTCTTGGTGATGCCTTTCGGTGTGACGAATGCTCCAGCTGTTTTCATGGAGTATATGAATCGGATATTCCAGCCTTTTTTGGATCAATTATTGGTAATATTTATTGATGACATTCTTATCTTTTCTCGTACTCCACAAGAACACAAAGAACATCTGAGGATTATTCTGTCGGTATTACGAGAGAAACAATTGTTTCCTAAGTTGAGCAAGTGTGAGTTTTGGATGACGGAGGTAAAATTTCTTGGTCACGTCATATCTCAAGGAGGTGTGGCAGTGGATCCGTCAAAAATTTAGGCAGTAATTAATTGGGAGAGACCGAAGAATGCATCAGAAGTCCGAAGTTTCTTGGGTTTAGCTGGTTACTACAGGAGATTTGTTAAAGGGTTTTCTCAATTGGCCCTACTGATGACTAGACTTACACGAAAGGAGTGTCCTTATGATTGGGATTCGGGGTGTGAACAAAGCTTCACGAGCTTGAAGGAAAGATTGACGACTGCTCCTGTTTTAATCGTTCCTGACCTAAATAAGTCCTATGAGGTATTTTGCGATGCTTCCAAGAAAGGATTAGGAGGTGTATTGATGCAGGATGGTTAGGTGGTAGCATACACATCTCGACAGTTGAAAGTTCACGAAGAGAACTATCCAACTCATGATTTAGAATTGGCTGCGGTTGTATTTACCCTGATGGTGTGGCGTCATTAACTGTATGGAGTTCATTTTGAAATGTTCAATGACCACAAGAGTTTAAAGTACCTGTTCGATCAGAAGGAGTTGAACATGCGTCAGAGGCGGTGAATGGAATACTTGAAGAATTATGATTTCGACTTAAAGTATCATCCAGGAAAAGCAAATAAAGTGGCGGATGCATTGAGTCGGAAGGTGTTAAAGAGGGCCGAATTGATGATGTTAGAATATGCATTATTGGAAAGGTTTCGAGATCTTAATCTTCAATTTGATTGGACCCAAAATGGAGTGATGATGGGGAACTTGAATTTTAATTCCATTTTGAGAAATGAAATTCAACAAGCGCAAGTGTCAGATGCTAAGTTACAAGAGGTGTTGGTTCAACCAAGATTTACACGAGCTATGGATGGAATGATTATGTTTAATTAGAGGATTTGTGTTCCGGACGATGCATTGTTGAGACGAAGGATTTTGGATGAGGCTCATAAGGGTGCTTTCACTATACATCCTGGTTCTTCAAAAATGTATCAAGATTTGAAAGAAGATTATTGGTGGTCCGGAATGAAAAGAGATATCGCGGTGTACGTGTCGAAGTGTGCGGTGTGCCAACAAGCAACATCAAAGACCAGGTGGATTGTTACAACCACTAGAGATTCCAATATGGAAGTGGGAGAGTATTTCAATGGATTTTGCGGTTGGATTACCTCGTACTCAAGGAGGATACGGTTCTATTTGGGTGATTGTAGATCGATTGACGAAATCTGCACATTTCTTAGCTGTGAAGACAACTTACAAGGCAAGTCATCTTGCACGGCTATTTATTGCAGAAATTGTTAAGTTGCATGGTGTACCCTCTAGTATTGTGTCGGATAGAGATCCAAAGTTCACTTCAAGGTTTTGGAGAGCTTTCCAACAAGCTATGGGATCTAGGTTGTGTTTGAGCACGTCGAATCACCCACAAACAGACGGTCAAACGGAGCAAACTATACAAACCTTGGAGGATATGTTAAGAGCTTGTGTGCTTGAAAGTAGAGGAAAATGGAAGGAGCTTTTGAACCCTTACCAAGCCGCATCGTGGGAAGAGAGACTAAAATGTTGAGAAACAAGGAAATTCCTCTTGTTAAGGTTCAGTGGGATGTGACGCATCCGGGTGATGCTACGTGGGAGCTTGAATCGGAAATGCGGGATGCTTAACCTCACCTTTTCAGGTAATTCTTAAATTCGAGGACGAATTTCTATTTAAGGGGGGAGTGTCGCTACCGCGAAAATTAACAGAGTCGCCACTAACATATTTATCCTGAAAAGCAAGGGAATGCCAGTAAACCACAAAACAAAACAACGGTCTCACGACGAGACAAAAAGGGTAAGGGAGTCGATTACGCGAGGGGAAGGTATTAGCACCCCTCGCGCCCATCGTACTCGATGGTGTCCACGCCTGTGACTAGATCTATGGGTGTGTAAGCAAATCTACGCTAATTTGGACTAAAATGAATGCAGAATGTGGGGAAAAGAAAAGATTATGCTCGCACAGGCCCTACCCCGCTACCTACGTATCTGTTTTGCAGAATCAGAGCTACCGTAGCTTGGCTAACTAGTTTCTATTTGTTTTGTGTTTTTTAGGTGAACGAGTTACATTCACACTCCGCTGCTCGACCTTTGGAGACTTATGTTTGGAATGGAGCGGAAATAACAAGCTCTTAAGAAAAGAAAATCAAAGAGTGTGGTTTGTGTTTTAAAGAATGCATGAGGTAAACCTAAACTAAGGGGGAAAGCTTGCTACCTAATGTTATCATACAAAGGGTACAAGTCTAAACTAAACTAACAACCTATGGGGAAAAAGGCGAAAGCAAACAATAACATCACACAAACGATCTCCGCTCGTAAAGCAAACAAACCAACGGCACTGGACGAATGGTAGAAAAGCGGTCTCGCAAGAGCCAAGGGGAGCAACTCAACCCAAGTCAACCAAGCATTAGACCTCGCGAAAATGATCGGGCCATAGACAAGAGGAGCGGGTCCCTCTCGGCAACCAAGTCGTCACAGATCGTAAAGGAAAATGGTGCATGCGTACACCGAGCGTCAACGTCGAGCGACGCGAGCTATAGGAAAGGCGGGGGTCCGACTGCATGAACCCTTTTCCTGACATACTCGGTAACAAGATCTTGTTCAGGTTCAGAAGCGAGCCACGCGCAGCGCGCGCATACTGAACAGACTCGATGAGACTAGGCGGGGGTTGATTGCTAACCCTTTCCGCATGCCTTCCATGAGGACCTAACGGAGTGCCATATAGGACTTATTACACCGTGACTCCCTGCCGCAAAGCACAAATGTAAACACACCAACAAAAATAGAGCCTCTTTCGAGGGCTTGGCCAGATGCATGTCTAAGTCCTACTTCTCATGTTAAAGGATGATGTGAGAAAGCGATAAAGTGCAAGAAAAATAAAATGAAAAGGGATCAATACCAAACGGATGATGATCCGTAAATTGCAGCAAAGAGAGCAAGGAAACTAAGGATCCTGCGAGCGAGCTAGCAAAGCAAAAGCAAATAGTCAGCACACCGATTAGCTATGAAAGCACACAAAGGTCGACATGCGCGTCGAGCATAATCACAATACACCTACAAGAGGAACAAGCAAACCAAACAAGAAGATATAAAGTAATAGAGACGTGTCTCCAGGATGAGAACACGAAAGGAGTGAATGAAATCGTGTTCCGCAAATAAAGCGGAACACTCACATAATAAGCATCGATCGGTGACCGTCCAAAAGCCTCGCACACTAACACACAAGTTAGAGATAACAACATATCGCAATCGGAATTGCACTATTGCTATAAACCAAAAGAAACGGGCAAGTAATGTTAACATGAAATGAAAGATGAAACATCAAATAGAAATCAAACATAAATTATCTACAAATTAATGAAAACCAAGCATCTAGCTAGATAGTGCATCTCATAAGCTTTCCGACAAAATAAAGAACGTGCAAATCGGAGTTACGAGTAAAAAGTTACGAAAGATTGAAATTAGGAAAGAAAAGGAAGAAAAGCAACTAAGGGAACCGGTTCCCCTATATGGGAACCCGGGTTCCAGCACACAATCACACACATGAACCGGTTCCCCTAGACTAGGAACTGGGTTCCAGGGCATTCTGCCCAAGTCATGAACCAAACAAAACACAGCAGGAACCGGTTCCCCCAAACTGGGAACCGGGTTCCAGAACCCCCTGCCAGCTTTCAAATGCACATCAAACTACCAGGAACCGGTTCCTCCGGACTGGGAACCGGGTTCCTGGGCACGCTACCAGGTCCAACATTGCCTTAGATTGAGTAGGAACCGGTTCCTCCATTCTGGGAACCAGGTTCCACTGTATGAAAACCAATTTTTATCATTTTTAAAAGCTTGGGAGCCATTCCCACTCAATCTAAACCAAAGCCAAACCCAATATACCAGGAAAATCCATCAAGATTGTACGCAATGCATAGTGAAACACATGTTGAAACAAGGCACAAATGTAAGGCAATTAGCAATAGTAAGCATATAGGAATATCCAAGTCAAATATCGACACAAAGAGCATTACAAGCGACAAGTAGACAAGCAAACAAACATTGAGCACCAAATCAACAAAGCCAAGCATGTATCGATTCCACAATTAAACACCATGCAACATCTTATGGAATGAGAGCCATGAGTTCACCAATCAAATGAACCTAATGTCAACAATTATGCTAAGTGCGACGCGTCAATCACGTTCAACATTCGAATATCATCACCAATGATCACATTAATGCAACAAAGGCCACAAGTATTAACACATGCACAAGTTATCATGTTATATAACAAGCTTAAATCATGACCTAAACATTTAGTAAGGCAATTATGAAGCAAAAAGTTGTCACATGCATTTATACAAACACTTTGAGTGCGTCGCAAGTAACATACATGAACATCAACAATTATGCACACAAAATTACCAACAATTCATGGATCAAAGGCTATAACGTCACAACTCATTAAAATTGCCAAGAATCTGAATGAAGTTTCTCTTGAAGAGTTGATTAGTGCTCTGAGGAGTCATGAAATTGAGCTAGATGCTAATGAACCTCAGAAGAAAGGTAAGTCTATTGCGTTAAAATCTAATTATAAAAAATGTACTAACGCATTTCAGGCAGAAGAACAGGATTCTGAAGAATCAGAATCAGAAGAAGAAGATGATGAACTGTCCATGATCTCCAGAAGGGTAAACCAACTTTGGAAGATCAAACAAAGGAAGTTCAAGAACTTCAGAAGTTCTAAGAAGCCTGAAAGAGGAGAATCTTCTAGAAGCAGAAGATCTGACAAGAAGAAGGTCACTTGTTACGAGTGCAATGAGCCTGGACACTACAAGTATGAATGTCCAAAGTTTCAGAAGGACAAACCCAAAAAGAAGTTTCATAAGAAAAAGGGTCTTATGGAAACTTGGGATGATTCAGATTCATCAGAATCAGAATCAGACTCTGAAGGCGAGCAGGCAAACATTGCGTTGATGGCCACAGTTGATGATGGATCAGAATCAGAATCAGATTCTGAAGAGGT
This sequence comes from Vicia villosa, assembly GCF_029867415.1. Classification (NCBI taxonomy): domain Eukaryota; kingdom Viridiplantae; phylum Streptophyta; class Magnoliopsida; order Fabales; family Fabaceae; genus Vicia; species Vicia villosa. The sequence goes on from NC_081182.1 coordinate 146,048,310, forward strand.
ATTTCTGAACTCTCTAGAGAAGAGCTTACTTCCAGTTTAGCAGAAATTCTTGAAATCAAGGCTAAACTTAGTATCAAGTACAAGAAGCTGAGAAAGCTCTTTGTATCTGAAACTAATAAGCTTGAATTAGAAAATTTTGAACTTAAAGAAATTTTTTTAAAACTATCCAAAGATGCTGAGTCATCTTCTGGTTCATAAAGTTCTATTGCAAGTCTGAACAATATTCTTAAAGAATATGACTTGAGTTTCAGGAAATTCTTATCTAGAAGTATAGGTAGAAGTCATCTTGCTTCTATGATATATGCTGTCTCTGGAAACAAAAGAGTGGGCATTGGCTATGAGGGTGAAACCCCATACAAACTTGAACCTGTGGATGATATGAAAATCACATACAAGCCATTGTATAATCAGTTCATGTTTGGCCACTCTCATGATATTGGGCTCACATCACATGCCAAAAGCTTTCACATAGCACACACTAAGAAGAATGTGACACAACCTAGAAAATATCATGCAGCTCAACCTAAGAATTATCATGTTGTTCCTCCAATTGTTTATCATGCTAAACCTAAGTTCAATAAAAACTTGAGGAAATCTAACAAGAAAGGACCCAAGAAATTGTGGGTACCTAAGGACAAGATAATTTCTGTTGCAGATATCCTGGGCTGCAAAGAAGACAAAGCATAGCATGTCATGGTACCTGGACTCTGGGTGCTTGCGGCACATAACGGGAAAAAGGTCTATGTTCCAAGACCCGGTGCTTAATCCGCTGGAGAAGTCAAGTTTGGAAGAGATCAGAAGGGCAAGATAATTGGCTCTGGAACCATAAGTAATGTTAACTCTCCCTCCATATCTAATGTACTTCTTGTAGAAGGATTAGCTCATAACTTATTGTCCATAAGTCAATTAAGTGACAATGGTTATGACATAATCTTCAATCAAAAGTCTTGCAAGGTTGTAAGTTAGAAGGATGGCTCAATCCTATTTTCAGGCAAGAGAAAGAAAAACATTTATAAGGTTGATCTTTCTGATCTTGAGAAGCATAAGATGACTTGCCTTATGTCTTTTAGTGAAGAGCAATGGGTCTGGCACAGAAGATTAGGCCATGCAAGTTTGAGAAAGATTTCTCAGATTAACAAACTAAATCTAGTCAGAGGGCTCCCAAATCTGAAATACAAATCAGATGCTCTTTGCGAAGCATGTCAGAAGGGCAAGTTCTCCAAACCTGCATTCAAATCTAAGAATGTTGTCTCTTCCTCTAGGCCGCTAGAACTTCTGCACATTGATTTGTTTGGCCCAGTCAAAACAGCATCTATCAGAGGGAAGAAATATGGATTAGTCATCGTAGATGATTATAGTCGCTGGACATGGGTAAAGTTCTTAAAACACAAGGATGAGTCTCATTCAGTGTTCTTTGACATTTGCACTCAGATTCAATCTGAGAAAGAGTGTAAAATAATAAAGGTCAGAAGTGATCATGGTGGCGAATTTGAGAACAGATTCTTTGAGATTTATTTTAAAGAAAATGGTATTTCCCATGATTTCTCTTGCCCTAGAACTCCACAACAAAATGGAGTTGTAGAGCGAAAGAATAGGACTCTACAAGAAATGGCCAGAACCATGATCAACGAAACCAATATGGCTAAGCATTTCTAAGCAGAAGCAATAAATACTGCATGTTATATTCAGAATAGAATCTTTATAAGACCTATTCTCAATAAGACTCCTTATGAATTGTGGAAGAACAGAAAGCCCAACATTTATTACTTTCATCCCTTTGGATGTATTTGTTATATTCTGAACACTGAGGATCATCTGAGTAAGTTTGATTCTAAGGCACAGAAGTGTTTCCTTCTTGGATATTCTGAATGCTCAAAAGGCTAGAGAGTATACAATACTGAAACATTGATTGTTGAAGAATCAATCAATATCATATTTGATGATAAGCTTGGTCTTGAAAAGCCAAAGTAGCTTGATAATTTTGCAGATATTGAAGTCTGTGACTCAGAAGCTGGAGAACCAAGAAGCAAAGGATCAGAAGATCAAGTTTCTGCGTCTTTAGAGAATCTCAGAATTTCTGAAGAGCTAACTATCACAAGATCTTCAAGACTCACTTCTGCTCACTCAGAAGATGTCATTCTTGGAAAGAAAGAAGATCCTATCAGAACCAGATCATTCCTTAAGAACAATGCAGAAGGTCAATTAGGTCTTGTTTCTTTGATCGAGCCAACTTCTGTTAATCAAGCTCTAGAAGATCCAGACTGGATAATTGCCATGCAAGAAGAACTAAATCAGTTTACAAGGAATGATGTATGGGATTTGGTTCCTAGACCAAAAGGATTCAACATCATTGGAACCAAGTGGGTCTTCAGAAACAAGTTAAGCGAAAAAGGAGAAGTTGTAAGAAACAAAGCCAGACTGGTTGCTCAGGGCTATAGTCAACAAGAAGGGATTGACTATACAGAAACCTTTGCACCAGTGGCCAGGTTAGAATCTATTCGCTTATTGATTTATTTTGCCACTCAACATAACATCACTCTATATCAGATGGATGTTAAGAGTGCTTTCTTAAATGGTTATATAGATGAGGAAGTCTATGTCCACCAACCTCCTAGTTTTGAAGACTCGAAGTCTCCAGAACATGTTTTCAAACTAAAGAAATCATTGTATGGATTAGAGCAAGCTCCTAGAGCTTGGTATGAAAGATTAAGTTCTTTCCTTCTGAATAATGGTTTCACTAGAGGACAAGTGGATACTACTCTCTTATGTAAAACTTTTAAGAAAGATATCTTAATTTGTCAAATTTATGTTGATGATATTATCTTTGGAACCTTTAATGCTACACTTGGGAAGGAGTTTGCTAAGTCTATGCAGGCTGAGTTCGAAATGAGCATGATGGGAGAACTCAAGTATTTTCTTAGGATTCAAATCAATCAAACTTCTGATGGAACATATGTTCATCAAACGAAGTATGTGAAAGAACTTCTGAAGAAGTTTAAACTTTCGGAAAGCAAAGAAGCCAAAACTAATATGCATCCTACGTGTATCCTAGGTAAGGATGAGGTAAGTAAGAAGGTAGATCAGAAGCTCTACAGAGGTATGATTGGATCTCTTCTATATCTTACTGCTTCTAGACCTGAAATTCTATTCAGTGTTTGCTTGTGTGCAAGATTCCAATCAGATCCTAGAGAGTCTCACTTAACAGTTGTTAAGAGAATTCTGAGGTATCTGAAAGGTACTACTAATGTTGGTTTAGTCTACAGAAGATCTAAAGAGTACAACTTAGTAGGTTACTGTGATGCTGATTACGCTGGAGATAGAGTTGAAAGGAAAAGTACTTCTAGAAGTTGTCAATTTCTTGGAAGTCACCTAATCTCCTGGTACAGCAAGAAGCAAGCAACCATTGCCCGCTCAACAACAGAAGTAGAATATGTTGCTGCTGCTGGTTGTAGCACATAGATGCTCTGGATGAAGAGTCAGTTAGAAGATTATCAGATATATGAGAGAAACATTCCTATCTTCTGTGATAATACTTCTGCTATATGTTTATCTAAGAATCCAATCTTACATTCGAAAGCTAAACATATTGAGATTAAACATCATTTCATTAGGGACTATGTTCAGAAGGGTGTTCTTTCTTTAAACTTTGTGGATACGGACCATCAATGGGCTGATATCTTTACAAAACCCCTTGCTGAAGATAGGTTTAAGTTCATTCTGAAGAATATCAGTATGGATTTATGCCCAGAATGAGAAGATGAGAAGTTCTGACGTATGGATAAGTTCTGAAATGTGTTTGGATTATCTTCTTATAAGAAGTTCTGATAGTGATCATTTAGAAGTTCTGATTCTGTTATTACTAACGTTTCATTATCTAAGTTGATTCAGAATCTCTTTTAAAGTAAAACAGCTGTCACCAGTTTTTCCAGAAGATGAACACGTGTTCACTCTACTTGGACAAGCATACGTGCAGTTGAGGAGACGTCGCCCTAGGTAACTGTGCAAATCATTTAAAATTTCCCATTTATCTCTCCTAACGTCATCTTTCATTAAATGCAATTGATTCCATGTTTTCTGTAATCATATTCATTCAAACACGTATTGCATTTCATTTCAAATCCGTCCCTTTATATACTCATCTCCACATTCATTTCAACTCTTTACATTCTCTCTCTTCATTCATCTCTCTCTCTCTCTTTCATTGTTTGCATAAACCCTAGTTCTAAACTGAATCTCAGAGAAACTTCATGCTTTCTTCGTCAAGTACTCAAAGAAGAAAAATGTCATCTGCTCATCTTGTTCAACACAAATACGGTTACGCTCCTTTAAAGACATGCTCTATTCCTTCAACTGAACTGGAAGTTCTTTGTGAATCAATGGTAGACTTTGAAAATCTAAGGGAACATGGTTTCAATACAAATGCTAAAACGATGGAACAAGGTTGGTCAAACTACCTTGAAAGACTGGTTGGACCAGTATATCCTGCTTTAGTAAAGGATTTCTGGATTCATGCAATGGTTACTCCAACAGCTATCATCTCCTTCGTGTAAGGGCATGAGGTTGTGGTAACTGAGAAGTTGATCAGAAAGTTGTATAGTCTAGAGGATACAGAAGGAATCACAGGTGCTATTCCTGGTAGAGTTGATTGGGAAACAGTTGATAAAGAAATATCTACTACTTCTGGTTTTGCAACTCATCAAACTACTTCGTTGAAGCCGTTCTAAAGAGTTTGGGCTGAGATTGTTTTAGGATCTCTTTATCATAGAAAGCGATCTTTTACCTCTATGTATGTAAATTAGGATCAGAAGTTTGTTCTTTTCTGCATTGGAAAAGGTACTGAAGTTAATCTCTCAAGCATTCTATTTCAACATTTGAAGACAAATATTGAAGAATCACGAGATGAAGAATGCAAGAAGTATCCAAATTTCAAGAAGAACACCATTCCACTTGCCAGAATGATTTCAGACATTCTGATAAAAAGTGACTTGTTGGATGTTCTGAAAGTTGTTGGTACGCCCAAGTTCTTTTGTGTCATTCAAGGACACATTCTGAATGCATTTGACTTACAAAGGATGCTTCTTATTAAGAAGGTAACTTTTGTTCCAAGAATATTAAGAGGAGGACTGCCATTTGTCGACTGCTAGAGGAACAAAAAGGTGAACAAACTGTCTTCTTGAGGAAGACTGCCATTTGTCGACCTCCCGGGGAATATTAGAAGTGAACAAAATATCTTCTTAAAGAAGACTGCCATCTGTTTACTCTAGCTGAAGAATCCTTAAGCAAAATAACTATCTTCTTAAAGAGGACTGCCATTTGTCTACTTGTTGAGGAACTTCTGGAAGTGAACAAACTATCTTCTTTAAGGAAGATTGCCATCTGTTGACGCTGTGGGGGAATCCAAAAGTAAACAAACTATCTTCTTGAGGAAGATTGCCATCTGTCGATCTGCTGGAAAATCCGAACAAACTATCGTTTTGAGGAACATTGCCATTTGTCGACCCTTTTGAAGAGGTATTGAAGGTGAATAAACTATCCTTTTTGTCAAAGATTTCTGTTTGTCGACCCTGGCTGGGGAATCCCAAAAGTGAACAAACTATCTTCTTGAAGAAGACCTCCATTTGTTGTTCTCTTGGGAAATGTCAAAAGTGAACAAACTATCTTCGTGAAGAAAACTGCCATTTGTCGACTCTGACCAGGAGAAACAATGAGAGTGAACAAACTATCTCCTTGAGGAAGATCGCCATTTGTTGACTTGTTGGAGATTACCAAAAGTAAACAAAATATCTTCTTGAGGAAGACTGCCATTTGTCAACTTACTGGGGAATCCCGAGATGAACAAACTATCTTCTTGAGGAAGATTGCCATTTGTCGGCTTGTAGGGGAAACTTAAAGTGAAGAAACAGTCTTCTTGAAGAAGACTACCATTTGTCGACTCTAGCAGTGGATTTTTTATTAAAATGTAAATGAACTGTCTTCGGCGGAAAACTGTTGTTCATCTACTCTAAGGGGAAATACCCGGTGTACGAACTGTCTTCATGGAATGTTGTTGTTCGTTGGCTCCCGTGGGAAGTGTTCTGGTAGATGAACTATTTTTGTAGAAAACTGCTATTCTTTAATTCTGCCAGAGTATTTGCTTGGGGAAGTGGATGAACTGTCTTCGTAGAAGGCTTCCATTCATCAACTTAGCAAGAGATCCGCTGGGGAAATAATCCATGAATACCGCAGTACTGTTGAGGGTAACACTTATCCGCTCGGTTGGCGATGCGCGAACTATGAGATCAAACAAACTTCTCGACTGAGAGTGCCATTTGTTTGATGGACACGAACTCTCTAGGGAGGCGTGTAACAATGGGGTTGATCAGCTGGTAAGTGGTCAGCAACTTAGCTGAGGAGATTTGTTGATTGATGATCATGATGAAATTGTCGTCTTAGTTGATGATGTTTGACTTGGATGTGCCATGCTGAACTGGCTGAAATTGTGTAGCTAAAAATAAACCGTCTTTACTTGAGTTGTTGTTTGTTTGTGGTGAATTGCGTGGCAACCCCCGCCGGGGACTTGTAATGATTTGCGTGGTAATCCCCACCGAGGAACTTGTAATGAATTGCGTGGTAACCCCCTCCGGGGACTTGTAATCAATTGCGTGGTAACCCTCGCCGGGGACTTGTAGTAAATTGCATGGTAACCCCCGTCGGGGACTTGTTAGGAAAGAGATGTGGCAGATATGAGATACGTCTCTTAAATTTGTCGCCTAGATCTGACTAGGGATCTTTGCTGAAGATTTGCTGACAGCAATAAGTTGCTATAATTTTGATGAAGATTCTCTAACAAGGGTGACGCTTGTCTGTTGATGGGAGAATCCCTTGCTTAGGAAAACCCAAATTGAAGTTTATGTGACTTAGGAAATAGTATGATCAAAGTCTAACTAGACTATGCTGACCGTGCAGACATATGATATGATGCGTGAAGCATGCATGAATGTTATTATGATTGTGAAATGTAAAGTGAATGTGAATAGAATTGTCGCGGATGTGAAATTCTGTGATACGTCTTGAATTTGTGTTGATCAGAAGATGTCTTCTTCTGGAAGAATGTATCTTGCACTCCGTTGGGGGGTACCGGGTTGTCGGTTGTCCGCTTTTTGAAGTGGAATGAAATGATTTGAAGTGAAAATCCGTCATCAGGAGATGTTTGTAAAGTGACCTCATGGGGAAATTTTATTCCCGGAGTCTCGACCGTTCACGGAGCAACTGTTGGCATTCTTTCTATCGTTTGTAAACCTTAGAAAGAAGTTTCACCTTTACTTTGCAAGTAAATTCATTTTATTTTGAAAACGTTCGTTTCAAGAAAATGACTGTCAGACTTAAAAATAGCAATTTTAAGAAACTGAATAAGACTCGATTGCAAGGAAAAGGCACAAGGCTTGAATTGTTATTTATGGAAATGGTAATCAGTCGAAGGCGTGATTCCATGGAGTATTTACAAAGTTGAAAATTGGTAATTATCGGGAAAAGGACTACGTTGAAACGTGACGACCGTTATCTTTCCCTTCCACTCTGAGTTGCGCTGTATTCGTGCTTTGTAGAAGATGACCTACTGATGATGAATACTCCGCTATGGATTTTTTAGATGATCAATTTTGTCCTGAACACAATTACTTGCCATATATCCCTAACTTTTGCGTAGATTACCCCTTTCGGGTTTTAAATCTACCGGATTGATTTAAGTTTTTTTATGTCTCTAACTTTTTCCTGAATCGCCCTTTCGGGTTTTCGATTCACCGAGACGCTCTTTTTTGCCTAAGTCGCTCTTTGCGAGTTTTTAACTTAGCGAGTTGTTCTTTTGATTATTTAGGCGAAGTATTTATTGACTGCGTCGATGTTTACAGGACGGGTGAATTCTTCTCCATCCGTAGTCGTGAGTATTAAGGAACCTCCTGAGAAAGCTCTCTTGACCACGTATGGGCCGTCATAATTTGGAGTCCATTCGCCCCTAGAATCTGTGAGAAAAGATTGAATCTTTTTGAGCACAAGGTCGCCTTCTTTGATTGTGCGAGGTCGGACCTTTTTGTCAAAATCTTTCTTCATTATTTGTTGATATAGTTGTCTGTGGCATAAAGTTGTCATATGCTTTTCTTAGATTAAGTTCAACTCATCGAATATGTTTTGACACCACTCGGCTTCTGTTAATTTTGCATCCACCAAGACTCTCATTGATGGGATCTCCACCTCTATGGGTAGGACTTCCTCCATGCCATATACAAGGGAGAAAGGAGTTGCTCCAGTCGAAGTACGTACAGACGTACGGTAACCATGAAGAGCAAACGCGAGCATTTCATGCCAATCTTTGTAGGTGACGACCATTTCTGAATGATCTTCTTGATGTTTTTATTAGCTGCTTCTACAGCTCCATTCATCTTTGGTCTGTAAGGAGACGAGTTGTGATGTTCAATCTTGAATTCTTCACAAAGTTCCTTCATCATTTTGTTGTTCAAATACGACCTATTGTCAATGATTATCTTGCTAGGAATGTCGTAGCGACAGCTGATGTGATTCTTGATGAATCTAACGATAACTTGTCTTGTGACGTTTGCATATGAAGCTGCTTCAACCCACTTGGTGAAATAGTCTATGGCTACCAAGATAAAGCGATAGCCCCTTGGCTCGATCATTCCGATCATGTCGATTCCCCACATGGAGAAAGGCCAAGGGAAGAGAGTGTGTTGAGAAGAGATGGTGGCACGTGAATTCTATCGGCGTAGATTTGACATTTCTGACACCTCTTTGCATACTGGTAGCAATTTGACTCCATCGTCAACCAATTATATCCTGCTCTCAATATTTTCCTTGTCATGGTGTGTTCGTTGGTGTGAGTACCAAAGGAACCTTCATGGATTTCTCTCATGAGTGTTTCTGCTTCGTTTTTGTCAACGCATCTGTGCAGAACCATGTCAAAATTTCTCTTGTAAAGAACATCTTCATTCAGGAAGAATCTGCCAGCTAACTTTCTCAAGGTTTTTCTATCTTTCTTTGATTCCCCAAGAGGGTACTCTTGCCTTTGAAGAAAGTTTTTGATGTCGTGATACCATGGTTTATCATCGATGATTGCTTCTGCTGTGAAAACATGAGCGGGCCTATCCAGGCACATAACATCAATTTGAGGAATGTCATTCCAATGATTTATCCTAATCATGGAAGAGAGTGTGGCTAATGCATCAGCCAAATTTTTTTCTTCACGAGGAATGTGATGAAAATCTACTCTGTCGAAGAATGGTAACAACCTTCTCGCGTAGTCTTTGTATGGGATTAGCCCAGGTTGGCGTGTTTCCCATTCTCCTTTGATTTGATTGATGGCCAAAGCAAAATCTCCGTATACATCAAAGTGTTTGATTCTTAGATCCACGGCTTCTTCGAGACCCATGATGCAAGCTTCATATTCGGCCTCATTGTTTGTGCATTTGAAAGTTAATTTGGCGGTAAATGGAATATGGGTACCTCGAGGGGTAACAATGATTGCCCTAATTCCTCGTCCATAAGCATTGACGGCTCCATCAAATATCAAGCCCTATTGGGATCCTATCTCAGGCCCTTCGTCTGGTAGTGGCTCGTCGTAATCTTTCATCTTGAGGTACATGACGTCCTTGTCCGGAAAATCAAATCTGATTGATTCATGATCATTGAGTGTGTGGTGATCCAAGTGCTCATCTAGAATGCTCCCTTTCACGACTTTTTTAGCGTGATACTCAATGTCGTATTCTGATAACAACATCTGCCAACGGGCAATTCCCCGGTCAAGGCAGGCTTCTCAAAGATGTATTTGATTGGATCCATCTTGGAGATCAACAAAGTAGTATGTCGAATCATGTATTGGCAGAGACGCTTGGCAGCCCAGGCTAAAGCACAACAGGTTTTCTCGAGCATGGAGTAGCGGGATTCACAGTCAGTGAATTTCTTGCTTAGATAGTAGATGGCATGCTCTATTCTTTTTGTCTCGTCTTGCTGTCCAAAGACACAATCCATGGAGTCTTCTAAGACAGTTAAGTACATTATCAAAGGTCTTCCTTCCACTTGAGGAGACAAGATGGGTAGTTCAAGAAAATATTCCTTAATGCTGTCAAACGCTTTCTGACAATCGTCTGTCCAAACGCAACTTTGATTTTTCCGTAGAAGCTTGAAAATTGGAGCACAAGTTGCTTTCATGAGATATATGAATCTCGAGATGTAATTCAGACGTCCAAGAAATCCTCTAACTTGTTTCTCGGTTCTGGGTGAAGGCATTTCTTGAATTGCCTTGACTTTGTCTGGATCTACTTCAATTCCTCGTTTGCTGACGATGAAACCAAGGAGTTTTCCAGAGTAGACACCAAAGGTACACTTGTTGGGGTTCAGTCGCAGCTGAAACTTCCGTAAGCGTTGAAATAGCTTTGACAGATTCTGTATATGATCTTCCTCATTTTCTGATCTAGCAATCATGTCGTCCACATAGACTTCCACTTTGTTATGCATCATGTCGTGGAAAAGTGTAGTCATGTCTCTTTGATAAGTTTCCCTACGTTTTTAGTCCAACAGGCATAACGCGGTAGCAGAACGTTCCCCCGGGGTGATGAAAGTTGTTTTCTCCATATCTTCAGGTGCCATTTTGATTTGGTTGTATCCCGAAAATTTGTCCATGAATGAGAAAACGTTGGATTTTGCTGTAATCCCAACAAACATGTGTTTACGGTGATTATCGGTAAACAACCGCTAGTCCTCCAAACTATAAAATATACTTTGGTTACTCGCAGGATCGACTAGATTGATCCTAGGACATCGTCAAACAATTGTCTTTTGATATGATTTGGTTCATATTTGTTTGTTCTTGCTTCGAAAACTCGTTTGTGATATGATCATATGACTATTCATGTGAAACAACACTTGTTATACATGTTAATATAACTTCGATAAAGAAAACGTAAAAAAGCATGTAAACTGCAGAAATATAAAGTGCAAGAAAATAACGTGCAAGAATGTTAAGTGCAGAAACGTAAAATGCTTCGAAATGAAAGTTAAACGAAAAGATAAAGGAATTGAAAAGATACTTGAATAAAGAAAGATACAAATGTATTTAAAATGGTGTTGGTGTCATACGTACATTTCTCAGCGAACTCGTTCTTTTAACACTTGATACTTGAGTTATTTGTGAGTGATTTGTACAAAATGAACACCCGGAATCCTAACATTAAGACCCTTATTTATACTAATTTCAACCCTAACGGTCCTACACTAATCTGATGCCACGTTGCTCACATGAATCCCTGGGATGCCATCTGTCCTTGTTCGGTTACACAGACTATTTCGAAATTCAAATCCTCCCTCTTGAATCTTCTTTCGATACGTGGCAACGTGATCAGAACCGAGAATGCCACGAAAATACGTTAAGCTTCAGTACCCTTCGTATTTCGTAAAACGTTTAAGTCTTCAAGACAATACACTTCGAATTAGCTCCAATTCTAAGCATCTTCACTCCAACTTAAACAACATCCTCGAAACATGGCCATCAGTAGCCATTTTTAATCTCAGAAGTGGTTATCAGTAACCATCTTTCTTCGAATTCTAACTCTTCAAAGAATATTTTCTCTAAACGAAATCTCCGGCCAACAACATGTCAATACGCGGTAGAGGAAAATCATCCTTAGGGCTAGCTTTGTTCAAATCTCTGTAGTCGATGCATATGCGTACTGTCGCCCTCGGTTTTTGGCCATACCTCTCGCGGAGAGATACGCGAACTGACTCTTTTTGTTTCCGCTTTTGTATTTGAAAATCAGAGAGTCGCCACCGACCTTTTATTTTATCCAATTAAGGAAAGGTTTATAAAAGAAACAGAAAAAAGACCTTTAAGAAATTCTGGGTAAGGGGGTAGGTTATACAAAGGGAAGGTGTTAACACCCTTTGTATCCATGGTTATCCATGAGCTCTTTAATTTGCTTAGCTCACTTGTTTTCAATTGCTTTTAAATGCTCGTATGTGGTTTCAAATACCTTTGTAAATTGAATTTTGTAATGATCCTTGTGCGGATGTATACAAAGTGTTTTTATCTTTCAAAAGATTCTTTGGAAAAAAGAGCGTTAACTTCGTAATGATCCTTGTTTGGATATATACAAAGTATTGTCTTTTTGAAAGTTTTATTTTGAAAAACAATGATATGTGAGAGATTTGTTTGTTTTGATTTGAGCAAGCAAATTAGGAGATCTACCCTGAGTTATAAGGTCTTTATCCTATTTCCTTTAAAAATCTATCCTTTCACCGGATATAAACAAAAGTTCGATTCTGTGCGTTTGAAATGATAGAACTTGACTTTGATTTTGAAAAGAATGAGAAAAGGGATTACCTTATGAGGTGCAAGTGTGATTTGTGTTTGGATTCAGATATTTTATCTTTGAAGTTAGTGATTTAACAGTTCAATTTTATCTTCAGCACACACGCAGTTTATATGTGCGGGAATTTAAATGCGGAAATGTAAAATGCGGAAAGTAAATCTACGCTATTACATCAATTGTGCGGGAAATGTAAACTACGCTATTTACATGGATTTGACAACCTATACATTTATCTAGGAATTTAAATTGCAAGAAAATAAAGGAATGTTTTTGATTTTTTATGATTGATTTTAATTATAATTAATGCATGATTAATTAAATTAAAATGAGGAAAAAGATGAAAATAAATTTCAAACCTAAAAATTAAGTTCAAAATATGTTCAAAATGCTTTTTAATTAATTTTAAAACAAAACTAATTTTTTTTTGGGATTTTTGAAATTGATTTGAAATTTATTAAGTTAATTAATACATAATTATACAAATAATTACACAAATAATTAAAACTTAAAGAGAAAATTATTCTAAATATGTACAAAATTAGCTTATAATATATAAACAATATTTAATATAAAGAACAATTTTTTTATGATTTTTGATTGGTTGAAAATAATTAAAAGATAAATATATACATATTATCTAATTAATTATACAAAATATTTAAATTATGAAGAAAAATAAAATATTTTTATATCAGAAAATAAAATATTATTTTAGAAACTTAAAAATATTTTTTGTGTATTTTTTGGATTTTTAAAACTATTTTTAATTAATTTAACAAAGAAATTAAAATAAAATAGAAAATAAAAAGATAGTAATCAGATGTGGAAATTAAATAAAGTCCATGGTAAGGATGAGTGTTTTGATGCGTTGGATTGAGAGATGGATGGATCTGATGGTGAAAAGCATGAGGGACCATAGCACGTGACACACCTGCAAAACACTTAATCCAAGGTCAGTTTAAAAAAACACGCGCGCGCCCTCCAGCCAATCAGAGGACGCCACGCATCATCTTCTTCCCCAGGATGGATCTTTTACACCTTTCATTTGCAGGTGGTGTAAAAACTCCAACCTTTTACACCTGTTGAAAATAGCGAATGCAAGCAAACATCAATATAAATTTGGCGCGATGCCATGGTTTAGTTCGTCTTGTTCACGTGAGTTTAATGGTACTATTTAGAGTTTATGATTTTGCATGGATCGTAAAGCCCTTAATTTAAAAGTAAGAACCCTAAAATGGTGGTTCTTCGTATAGGTGTCCAAACTTCAATTAAGTTTCCAGAAATGATTAGGACCTCAAACTAAACTTAAATATGAATCTACATCTTGCTAATCATGCATGTGTGATGAGATTTTTGTAAGTTTTAGTTCGAGCAAACCGTGAGGTATCGTGGACGATTCTGAGTGTTTCAAGGCTTGAAACTGATTGGAATAGTTTCAGTGATACTTGAGGAAGGTGTTTGAATGTTTAGTTTGTATTGAAACTGACTTGAATTCAAAATTCGAATTTGGAATTTCTTTGAAAATTTTAAGTGATTACAAGTATGGTTACAAGCATAGATTCTGTTCTAAATTCGTGTCTCTCTATTTGTGAAGTAAGCTAAGCTATTTATAAGCCATGTTGTGCTTAGAATCCAAGCCAAGAAGCATTGATTGCCTTTGTTGAATTCTTGATTTTTAAATATTAAAAATCTTTGAATTGTTGACCAAGTCTTGCTCCTCTTCAATTCTCTTGCCTTGTACTTCAATCTTCTACAGAAAATTAAAGATTCCTTGATGACTCATGCTTAGAAACTAAGCTATGCATTATCCTTCCATTTTCCATTTTCATTTAATCTTAAAATAGGATAAAATTAAACCAAAAATGAATAAAAATGGTGTGGGCTTTGTCTTGGTCGTGGGAGGCCCATTATATCATGGTAAACATGTTTGAACCATGAAAACTTGGCCCCATTTGGAAAAAATACATTTTGGAGCAATGTTGGTTTTATGCATTTTCCCAAAATTTAGCCAACTTCAACAAGGTGTAAATCCCTCAATTTTTGTCATATGAAGGAGATCTTGCACTTTTTGGAAACCTCAAAGAGTCCTCTAACCAATGTCCTTGGTCTCATGTCAAAATTAATTTTGATGCGCCTTGTGTGTCCTTTTGAAAAAAGTGTCTTTTTGTTGACTTTGAAAATGACCTGTAATGTCTTGGTTCATATTTTTCAAATGGTGAACCTAATGACCATGGGATCAATTTCATTTGAAAGATAATTGAATTTCCTTCAAGATGAGCTTTGGTTTGAATTTTTTGGATGAAGGATGAGAGAGTTATGACCAGTCAAAGTTCAGTTGACTTTTTAGGAGAAAACCCTAATTTTGAATCTTAGGGTTTTGTTGATTTTTGATCTTTCCTTGATGAATTATGATCATCCAATGATCAAATGATGAATCCTTTGACAAAATATGGATGTTGACAAAAAATTTCATTTTTGACTGTCTGTTGACTTTTTTGGTCAAACGGGTCGTCTGTTGACTGTTTGAGCTGCTGACGGTGCGTCTGAGTGAATTGAAGTTTGAAAATTTGTATGATGGTACTTTGAGATTTATGGAGGTCCATGAAATCCATTTGAGGTCTCAAATACTTGTTTCTCCTGAAAAAAACAAGAAACCCTAATTAGGGACTGTTTGTGTAGGAGACAGTTAAGCGTACCTGATTTTTGTGCAGTGCTGAGTCTCTGCTAATCATGTGATATTCAGAAGATTTATAGAACAAAAATCTTGGAATTTTGAAATTGCAAAAGTTTGATTTGATTGATGGCACAAAACACGGAGAATTGTACTGTCAGCAGTTTGACTGTCAACTGACTGTTCGGGTATTAATGTAGCAGTTAGAGTGAAAAATCAACAGTCAAAGTTAATTTTATTTTTGTTGTTTTTGTTTTATGTGAAAGATGAAAGTTTATTTACATGACTTGTTAAAAACACAGACATAATAAATAACTAATATTTACTGTACGCGAGCAAAATTACCGATAATAACCCTGAGAAACATTTAATGCACAGAAAAATAAATATTTAACTGGCAGAAAACACACAAAATATTATCTGAATAATTAAGCAACAGTATGACAAATAGTACAACATTTAATACTGACAGTACAAATATTACATACTATAATGAACAGTACGACGAGTAAACCGTACATTTAAGAAATAGGAGATACGACAAACTTTAAGAATGACGATTGATAACCCATGCTACAAACAACGACATGTAGATGATTGGGAGTGCAAGCATCCCAGGTCCACAGTTTTCAGGGCTATGTAGACAGAAGAAAGACATGATTACCACCACAACGGTGATGACCATAAGAAAACACGTTTCCATCCGCTTCGCCATTTTGTCGGGGAAGAAGAAAGAATGAATATGAAGTAGAAATTTGAGAGATGAGTTGGAATTTGATGTGAGATTTTATGGAAAAAATGAGAGGTATTTATAGAATGAAAAGAAGGATAGAGACGTTGGGGAATGAAGTGATTCCGTACAAAAAGGAAAATTTGAGTGGAAGTAAGATTTGAAAGAAAGTGTATGATGGTGTTGGGAAAAAGAGATGTATAGAATAAAGTTAGGATTTGATTTTTTTTGAAAAAAGAGATTTGAAGAGATTTTTAAAATAATGGAATATGGTACAAAAGTTAGTGGGAAACAAAAATTAATAATAATTCACTTGTTTACCAGTACAGTTTGAATCCTCGACTCTGCGCTTGCAAAAGATTTAGTTCTGTACCAATTGCGTTAGTACTATTTATCTGTAAATAAATAGCGTGTGTGAAGTAATAAACAGTAACTGGCGTTTTGCGTAAGAATAAACTCGACAGCGAGCCAAAATACCGTATAAGACAAATTCTAAAAACTAAGTATTTCATATGTCAGGATATTTATGAAATAAAAATCCATGACTATATAAAACTCCTAATTTTTAGATTGGAGTTTTCTTGAAAAAAGATGCGGGCAAATTTTGGGGTATAACACGTACTTTTCCGTCTTTCTTGGGAACGAGAACAATGTTAGCTAACCACTGAGGGTATTCTGAAGTGGCGAGGAAACCAGCGCTAATTTGCTTTTGAACTTCCTCTTTGATTTTCATGGCCATCTCCGGATGAGTTCTTCTCAATTTTTGCTTGACCAGAGGTCATTCTGGCTTTAATGGCAAGTGATGCTCCACTATACTGGTATCCAACCCTGGCACATCCTGATAAGACGAAACGAAGACATCTGAGAATTCTTTGAGCAGTTGTATCAAACTCTCTCTGATTTCTGAATTGAGCGAAGCTCCAATCTTAACCTCCTTTCTGTTTCCATCGGAACCAAGGTTAATGATCTCTAAACGCTCATTGTACGGGTGAATGGTCTCTTCCCTTTGTTGGAGTAGCCAAGAAATTTCTTCTGATATTTCTTCGTCTTCTTCTTCCTCTACCTCGAATACAGGAAACTCAAAGTGTGGAGAAGTCATTTGATCGCACGTTCCAACGCGGTATTTTATGATTAATTTGCATATGTGTGATGAGTTTGATTTAGAAGACGAGGGAATACTCAGTGTATGCAGTTAATGGAATGTTTTTATGTTTTTTAAGGTTGTTTTTTAGGATTACCAATTTCTGAAAAAAGAAAAGGGAAAAACTAACGAAGGAACAAAATGACATTTTTATTTATCGATAATCACTTCTTGAAACAAAGACCCTATAAAACAAAACTCTGTTGCCTTGGACAAAGCAAAGAGGGACATTTTCCTAAGAAATAGTAAAATCAAAAGCCCTATGAAACATCTCTCCACCATGGGCTATGGTGAGAGGATAAAATAACGATAAAAGTTCATACTTAGGAGTGCAAATAACCGTCGAAACATCAACAGCCGTCCAATAGTGGCGAAACCCATTCTGCACTATGTAATCTGGCACCTTAGGCTTGAGTTGGCCTGTGGAAGGTCTTGATTTACCAATCACTGTCTTTGTGACACTCAGACGGTCTTCTTCTGCTTCAGTAGACTGAGCGGTGTGAGCATACCCATTTCCAAGTAGAGTATGTCTGATTTTCTTTTTAGGAAACTTCCAATCTTCTGAACGGAGAGACTCGTTGTCAGAGACACTTTCGAGGTCATCCTCTTCTGTATTTTGATCTTGCTCTTCTCCCAAGATGGCGTTGACTAGGTATGTACAATCCCAATCCGTAGCCTCAGAATGTGATTTGGGGATATAATCCTCAATGATGACTTCACCAGATGGTGATGATGAATAGCAAGGCTTGAATATCTCTTCTGGCTGAGTAAAGTACTCATGATCAATATTCCATCCAGTTGGAACAATGTCTTCAAGAGAGATTTTTGAACTTTCAGGAGCGGAGTACTTCACCATGTAGTCGAATTTTCCGCTTGGTTCTCCTAATGTATCCCAAGTTTCTTCGGGGATAGGAGGAACTTCTTCTGATGAACCATGACTTCTGGTGGCGAGGTTGTTGACAACTTCGTCACTGCTTGGTTGAGTCTTACTTCCAGATCCCATAGTCGGATAGCAGAAAGGTGAATTCGACTCTGCTAAGGCAATGTATCCTGCTTCGAGAAGGTAGGATAGACAGTCCACTTCAAAATTCTCATCGGTGTTTTCCGTACCGATGGTATTGACTATTTCTTGAACAGGTTGAAGAAAACCTCCGCTGCGGAAAGTTTCTTGAATTGGGCATACTACCTTATTTGCTTGAGTAGCCTTTGACGATGTTGGAAAGAATCCAACTCCTGTTCTGTTTTGGTTATTGGTAGGAATCTCAATGTGCCCCCAACCACTGGTAGTGCCATCCTTTAAAGCTTGGATTGCACCTTTGTAGGAAGAAATAGACGTTGTTTTCTTCTTACCTTTTTCCTTGTCCAAGGAAAATGCTTAGAATTTAGTTCCAGCAACTTCTTTTGGTTCTATGTCGGAGAATGAGGACAGATTGCTGACGATCAGAGCTCGTTCTCCACATACGGTTACCAATTTATCATTTCGTATGAATTTCAATTTCTGATGAAGTGTTGAAGTAATCGCCCCAGCTTCATGAATCCATGGGCGGCCTAGAAAACAACTGTATGTTGACTTTCTAGGTCCATCGAGCGCTTTGACGATGACGTTACTGTCTCTTAATGGGAAATCTTTGAAGGATAATCTTGACAAGGTTGATTTAGGCATGATGTTAAGAGAGGATCCATTGTCTATTAAAACCCCCGTGAGAACATCACCCTCACATCTGACTGAGATGTTGAGTGGCAAGTTATGACCCACTCCTTCTTTAGGAAGATCTTCGTCACAGAAACCCAGATTAGTTCCTGCGGAGATGTTGGCAATGATGTTGGTGAATTTCCCTATGGTAACACCAGGTTCTACAAAAGCTTGTTCCAAAACTTTCTATAGATGACTAATGGACTCATACGGTACTGGACCTGGTAAATAGATGACTAATGGAACAACTGTTGTCTTCCTGCTGTCATACTTAATTTGCATTGGTTCAACTTGATTAATTTGAGGAGATGCGGTAAAGACTTCGTCATCTTCTCTGTTAGCAAGAACTGTATTGGTATTGAGGAGATACGTGCAAACATCCTCGTGAATGCCTTCGAAAATTTTTGCATCTACTGTAAGGATGGAAATCAATTCCAAAGTAAGCAAGTCCATTTAAAGTCTTATGGAACCTGACTATCGATCCTTCGAGATCTTCAACTCTGTAGATCTTGTATTCTCCTTAACATCCTTGAATCATGTTGATGTCGTATTCAGTTTTGACTCGAATGTATTGAATCCATCCTAAATCCATTTACTCTTGTAATGCAGCTTGAACTACAGCACAACCTTGATTATTCTTAGGACAAATTTCACATGTGAAGTAGTTGTGAGGTGGTACGTGGCCGTACCCAACTTGTCTAGCATGCATTTCAACGAGATTTTCCCCTATCTGACGGATGTCGAAGATTTGAATGACATTAGGGTGTTGATCTACCAGATTTACCAAAGCTTCTTTATGTTGTGGTAAAGGGTTTGCCTGAACATTGGGATTAGTATCTTTGAAGGATAGCATTCCACTCTTTACTAATCTTTGATTGTCGGCCTTGAAACTGAAACAGTTCTCAATGTTATGACTTGGTGCTCCCTGATGATAGGGACAAGATTGGTCAGCCTTGAACCAAGGTGAAGAATCCTTCGGAGGATTTGGAGGACTTCTTGTCTGAATATCTCCTTTTTCCAGTAGAGTTGGAACCAAATCCGCCTACGGCATTGGTATGGGGTCAAAGGTAGGATACCTTGGTGCCCGATTGTTGTTGAAATTTTATGGCCGAACCTATTGCTGAGGTTGTTGTGGCCTTTGTTAAAATGGTTGTGGAGAAACTTGAGTTTGATAAGCTGGCGCTGAGTTAACAACCGGAGTTATTGTAGCAACTTGAGGTTGATACCTTTTTCTTGATTTGTGCAAGACATTGCTGACGTCTTGATCCTTTTTCTTCTGGAAAGAACTTTCGTACTTCCAAGGACCAATAGAAGATTCTGATTCTTTGTTCAAGCATCATTCTCGAACTGCTTCTTCTAGACGTACGCCCATGTTTACAATCTCGGTAAAGTCACTAGGTGCACTGGTGACCATTCGTCCGTAGTAAAATGGACTCAAAGTTTTGAGATATATTTTTGTCATTTCTTTCTCTTCAAGAGAAGGACAAATTTGAGCATCAACTTCACGCCATCTCTGAGCGTATTCTTTGAAACTCTCTTTATCCTTTTGAGTCATGGCCCAGAGTTGATCTCTGTCGGGATCCATATCCAGATTGTACTTATACTTTTTGACGAAGGCCTCTCCGAGGTCTCGAAAAGTACGAATCTCTGAACTGTCTAAGTTCATGTACCATTTGAGTGCAGCACCAGTCAGGATGTCTTGAAAATAATGAATGAGCAATTGTTGATTATCAGTTTTAGTTGACATCCTTCGAGTGTACATCACTAGGTGACTTTGCGGGCATGAATTCCCTTTTTACTTCTCGAAATCTGGTACTTTGAATTTGTGAGGAATTCTAATATTTGGAACCAGACAGAGGTCTGCAACGTTCTTTTCAAATAGATCTTTTCCTCGAAGAGTCTTCAGTTCCTTCTGCATTTGTAGAAATAGTTGTTGGAACTCGTCCGATCTTTCATACATGCCAGCGTCCTCAGTGGGAGGGTGATGATACATTTGTCTGCCTGGTGGAGGAAAACTATGCACAATCGGCTGTGAAGAAGTCATGATGGCAGCAGATCTTGGTATTTCAACATTCTGTTGTGTATAACCCATAGCTGTTGCTCTTGGAATTTCCATTTCTAGAGGTCTGTAACCCTCTGGTGGGTGCATATCCATCGTGACTCTTGGAACTTCAGAAACTAGGGGTATGTACCCTTCTGGAATGAAGTTAAACGGCATGCCCCAAGGTCGGTTGGGTGGCATGGTATATTGAGGAATAGGAGTAGAATTCTTACGGATAAGGAGGCGGTGTGGCGCGATATTCTAGAGGCAAGATATGGTAACACGAAGTTGAAAGTTTTGATAGGGGATGTGTCAGTGGTAGATAAGAAAGACTCAATTTGGTGGAGAGATTTAATCATATCGGACAATTATGAGAATCTTATTTTCGACCACTTCACATGTGCAATTAAGTGTAGCGTTGGAAATGGGGCTAACATACCTTTGTGGTATGCAGCTTGGACGGGACAGAAATCTTTGATGGAAGCATTTCCCAATCTTTTCATACTTTCTGGAAATCATTTGGACACTATTAATTGTGCAGGTAAATTTGATGGAAGTTGCTGAAGATGGACTATAGAGTCGCTGTTCGTGGCTGGCAGCGAAGCCGCTAGCGCTGCTGCTGGGGCTGGTTTTGCAGTCGGGAACGCTGCTGTTGGGACAGGCAGTTCTGTGTTTTCCGCTGCAGCTAGGCAGCCGCTGTTTGCTTCAATTCACAGTTGGTTGTTTGCTTACAACAACACAAAGTAAAGGAAAATGAAGAGGACAGCTTTACGTGGAGATTGAATTCGAATGGTATCTTTTCGATTAAATCATGCTATGACTGTTTCAAAGCAAAACTATCAGGGCCGCCTTTGGATCATAACAAGGTAATGGCTTTATCCTATCTTTGGAAGATAAAAGTACCTTCAAAAATCTTATTTTTTTGTTTGAGATTTATTCACAACAGAATTGCTACTAGAGATCAATTGGTGAGAAGAGAATTTTGGTAGAGGGAAATGCTTCCATTTATGTTCTTTGCTTATCGGAAGAAGAAACATTATCGCACTTGTTTAGAACTTGTGAAGTTACATTACGTATATGGCGAATGGTGTTTATGTGGCTAGGAGTTAGTGAAGTTTTGTCTCTAGAGGAGTTTGTGGAATTTTTTCACAATTTTGTTAACTTCATTAGTGTGACAAATAGGACGATAGCGGTGATTGTGTGGCTTGATACGGTTTGGTGTTTATGGCTAAAGCATAATACGGTGATTTTTAAAGAAGATTCTTTTAGCTTCACCGAGTGCATGTCGGAGATTGTCTATACTTCTTGGTGTTGGCTCTGTTCCTTCTATAAGAAGGTGAACCTTTGTAACTTTTATACTTGGAGTATTCTACCTCTCTCGTGTTTTGAGAGGTAGGAGCTTTCTATTTGTTTCGGAGTGGAGCATCCCTTTTGCTCCCTTTAATCCATTGCTTATTTACAATGCAATTAAATAAATATTCCTAGAGAATAAATATTCCAATGCAATTAAATATTTTCACCAAACACATAAAAGAGAATAAAGTTTCCAAGAATAATATTCCT
Source organism: Vicia villosa (assembly GCF_029867415.1). Taxonomy (NCBI): domain Eukaryota; kingdom Viridiplantae; phylum Streptophyta; class Magnoliopsida; order Fabales; family Fabaceae; genus Vicia; species Vicia villosa. Next base: position 146,070,502 of record NC_081182.1, read on the forward strand.
AGAAATAGAATTCTCAGGATTATATTTTTAATCCATGAGACAAACAAACCCTAAGAGTATCTAAAATAAACTATCACACAAAATTTAAAATTTAAAATATCAAATAAAAAGAATTAAAAGAAGAAAAAATACTAACCTAACAAAACAATTGAGTAGGGAGAATGGCATAATATGAGATTTCAAACTTGCGGGGCTTCGTTTGACAGGCTTTTTGTGAGTTGTGATAATGGAAAAGAATATGGATTTATATACATAGATAAAGACAGAGTGAATAGTTAGTAGATTTTATAAGGTAAACATTATTTTATGTTTCCCACTACGGAATACAAATTATTACATCGTCCTTCAATTATTCAGTTGTTGAACATTCTAAACATTGATCAGTGTCCTATTAAGATTTAACAGTCTGAATTTATGTTCAGCATTATTTTCGGAAGTTTTCAAAATTAGTATTTATATTACAAAGTATGTGAGACCGACCTTCCACAACTTAGAAACAATCTGATTGTAATTTAGATTTTGGAGCCATTAATATATCACATCTTTATCAAACATAATTTATCAGTTTGAGTCAGTCTTTTTTTTTAGAAAAAAAAATTAGAACCAATTAAAAATATTTATTTGATTTTTTTTTGTATATTTTAGTATTATCAGAATACACTTTGTCATGTTTGTCCACTTTACTTGAAACAAATTTGAGTGTTGTTTACCTCATAGTAAAATCTCCACTCTCAGTTCAACCAGTGAAGAAACCCATATCAAGTCCACACATATATGTTTTTCTCCTACACCTCGTACACCTTAACATGTCTAACAAGGTCATGTCGGGCATTTGAAGGCTAGAAGCTTCCTACAATGAATTGTGTATTCCCCAAATGTATCTAAAACACATTGTGATAAATATGGTCAACCTCAATAGAAAATATGGAATCGTCAAACTTTACATCATGTCCTTAACACTTTTACAAAAAAAGGTAATCGCCAAAATATGTTTTGATTTAAGAGGGACATTGTTTTGCTAATAAAACTACTAAGATCAAAATCAGGAATCACAACACTAAGAACATCTAAAGCTCTGTCAAAATTAGAGTCTAGACCATATACTCCATTGTCTCTCAATATATGATTCTGTATTAGCCAAGATTGGACCATAGAAGCCACAAAAGCGTATAAGGAAGCATCTATTGCCAAGTACAAACTCAATCCTTAAATTCTAATTGATTAAGAAGTCACTCATCCATTGAAGATTCTTGAAGAACTGACCTCTACCAACGACAATGTCTTCAACCGCCCTTTGCAACTATTTATCAACCTTAATATAGTCATTCCATATGATTAGGTTGACACGTTCTTAGGCCAAAAAAATAATTTGGCAATACCCATGCAGAATTGGACTAGAAGAGCCTCACTCTGAGGATCCCTTAGTTGTGGTAGAAGATGTATTAAATCAATAACCCTGAAATCTTCATGGACAACCCCTAAATAAGGTCTTTCATCTCAGCTAACAGTCCCTCCATGAAACTTCATCCTCAACATCGGCCTCCTTATGTCTCACGGAAACAGTTCTTCATAAAGTTTACTACTATCACATGAAGACCAAAAATTCTCTGTCTTAAGAATATTCGATTCGAGACCTAAACCCGGATCTATCTCCCGAATGAAGTCAAAGGCTTTATCTACCTCATATGAATCTCTTATAATATGTATTGTCTTCAAGATATCCGACATAAAGAAGAAGCTTTCAATTGTCTCTAACCTTATGATGAACGAGTGAATATAACACAAAAGCAAAAAGGAGCGGCATTAACAAGCCACCTTATTACACTCTAGTGTTTGACATAATATGTCAATATGCAAGTACAACCTCGCTGTCTAACCATAAAGAAACTCAAATAAAAAAAATAAATGTGTATCTCACCTTCACCTTGCACCGTAAATTTGATGAAATTATCATGTTAAGTTAAAAGTTGTTGATAATCTTTTCTATAATTAATCAACTTCTCGGTTGTAGATAGTGTTTTCTATAATTCAACTATCAACACATATATCAATTGTAATTTAAATCATGAGAATCCAACCTAAAAGACTAATCTAATAATTAAAAAAATTATGATAAAAAGATTATAATATTTTTGTCCACACACCTAGTCCATGATTCAGTGTCCATCATATTTGTTTATTAATCGTGAATAACTTCGATAAGTTTTTTTTTTAAATAAAAGATGGTATTTATTATTTCAAAGTAGCAAATACAGACAAGGCTTAAAGCCAAATAAATGATGGCCTACTTACATTATGATGGTAACTAACTGCTTCCTATAGGGGGGTTTCATCCACCCTCTATACACTATAACATCTTGTATATGTCTAATAATACTATCAATATTGCTATAAAGCCCCAAATTGCCAAAAATATTATGATTCCTATACAACCAGATGCTATAAACAACCTCAGCAATAACACCTTTTAGGATATTCATCCTTGCTCCTTTGCCTTTAGTCTTCCTTTTGAGCCAGTCAAAGTTCAAATTATCGGGCTCCTTGATATCAATCCAATTAAGTAAAGCATGCCATATACTAACAGTAAGAGGACACGAGAAGAGTAGGTGATCAAGACTCTCTTCCTCTCTATCACATAATTCACACCTTGGTTGCTGCACTATACCAAACTTATGGAGTCTTTGCTTCGTGGGCAGTCTGTCTTGAATGGCCAACCAAAGGATAATCTTAGCACGAGGCCGAGCTATGTTGTGACACATCATATGATACCAGTCCACAGCAGTAGAGTCTCCTATAATAGCACTATAAACCTTAGCCATTTGGAAAACACCCTGACTTTTCATCAGATTCCAGGTTACCACGATATGTTGCACTTCAGCTTTGTTATCCATAATATGTTTCAAAATCCAAGTACAGGTATTAGGTATGCACCCATTTCACCCAGAGGTTTTCCTTATTCATACAGATGGGCCAAAAACTCTTAAGCATAGCCACCATGTTCCAAATGTGAAGGTTAAGGATATTCAGTCCTCCTTCTTTCAGTGGTTTACACACCTGTTTCCATGCTACAGGGCTCTTTTTACCTGGAGTTGCTTTGCCTGCCCAAATAAATGTCCTGCAAATCGACTCAATCTTCTTGAGGACAGCTTTTGGTAAAGGGAGGCAATGCATCCAAAACTGTGTTATGGCCACCACAGTGCTCTTTACCAACTGAATCCTTCATGCAGTGCTGAGTAGTTTTGCAGACCAGTGGCGAATTCGACTCACAATTATATCTATAAGAGGCAAGTAGTGGTGTATATTCAGTCTCTTACTAGCCAAAGGGATGCCGAGGTACCTTATAGGAAATTGCCCTTCAATGAAGCCAGTATGGAGTAAAACAGCCTGCTTCTCTTCAGTGTCCATCCCTCCAAAAAATGCCTTACAATTCTTAGGATTCATTATGAGGCCTGTAGAGTCAGAGAAAGAGTTAAAAGCCTTAAGCATAATATCAATGGAATGATCACCTCTGCTGAATAATAGGACATCATCTGCAAATGAAAGGTGAGTGATATTCAGCTTGTTGCATTTACTATGGAATTTAAAGTCAGAATTCTTGGACATCTTAGTCAGCACTCTATTAAGATACTCCATCATGATCACAAATAAGAGGGGAGAGATAGGATCCCCCTGTCTAATGCCTCTCTTAGTTCCATAATCTCAGTGAACTCACCATTAATATTAAACCTATAGTTAACAGATGCAGTGCCTAGCATAATCCAGTTGATAAACTTCTCAGGTATACCCAACTCAGCCATTACAGTTTGCAAAGAGGACCAATCAACCATGTCATAGGCTTTTTGCAAGTCAATCTGTAACATGCATCTAGGAGTGCCTCCTTTTCTGTTATAACCTTTCATCAGCTCAAAAGCAAGCAATATGTGATTGTGAATCAGTTGTCCCTTTAAGAAAGCAGCTTGGCTATGGTGGATAACTTCATGCAAAAGGCTACCCAGTCTATTAGTTAGAATTTTAGAGATGACTTTATACACAGTTGTGCAACCAGCAATGGGTCTAAAATCCTTGACCTCATTAGCCTGGTCATGCTTAGGAATTAAAGTGACTACTGTACTATTAAAGGCTCTAAAAAGTTTACCTTTAATAAAGAAATCTTGTACTGCAACAATAAGATCATTCTTGACTATACTCCAACTTGCTTTGAAGAATTTAGCACCATATCCATCAAGGCCAGGGGCTTTGTTGTCTCCAATTCCTTGCAAAGCTTTCCAAATTTCTTCTTCAGTAACATCCCTAGTCAGGATTTCTCCTTGTTCAGGTGTAAACTGCTTCCATTGTCTCATTGCCTCAATGTCAACCATTTTCAGCCTGCTAGCCTTAGTCCCCATGAGCTTAGTATAAAATTGCACCACCTCATTCTTTATATCCTCTTGATCAGTGACAAAGCTCCCATCATCTTTTTTAAGCATCTTGATACTTTGCTTTTTGTGCTTAGCCTTCACAGTTGCATGAAAATAGGCATTGTTCTCATCACTCATCCTGAGCCAAGTGATTTTGGATTTTTGCATTAAAACCTTCTCTTTAATTTCTTGCAGCCTAATTAGCTCTTCAGTGCACACTTTGACTCTGCCTAACTTGTTCATATCCATCTTGTTGATGTTTAAATCAAGCTGGGCGTGCTCCAAATCTTTCCTGGCAGTCACTAAGTTCTGTTTCAGGTTAGAGATACTTTTACCAAGTTTCATAAGGCTTGGCTTAAGTCTCTGCAATTTGCTCCATAGGATGTACATAGGATTGCCAGATATGGGTTCATTCCAACTTTGCTTAACTGTCTCTTCATAGCCTGCAATGTCAATCATACAATTATAAAATTTGAACCTTCTCTTCTTAGCTATTTTTTGAGTATCATTGACCACATGAAAGAGGGCATGATCTGAAACATTGGGGGCCAGAATTCTCAGGGTCCAGTCATTATACCTTTTAAACCATTCAACATTGCCAAGGAGCCTATCTATCCTAGAATAGATAGTATCTTTAGCATGTCTATTACACCAAGTGTAATAGTCCCCATGTCCATCCATCTCTGTAAGGCCTGCAGTTGTCATCATATCCCATAAATCAACATGCTCAGAATCAGATACTAGTCTACCTCCTATTCTATCTTGGCCCTTCAAAACATTGTTAAAGTCTCCCATAAGGCACCAGGGATCTAGGCCACTAGGTTGGATATTGACAATAGACTTCCACAATAATTTCCTCTGCTCTAGTTGGTTCTTCCCATATATAGCAGTGAGCCAAAAAAGGAAAGTCCCATTAGCATCATGTATCCCACAATGGATGTATTGATCAGAGTTACTAACTACTTTAACATCTATAGCATTCTCATTCCAAGATAACCAGATTCTACCATTGTCATGGTAAAAGTAATTGTCCACATAGCACTCATGAGTATGAAGTTTATCTCTGATACGTTTTGCTTTATCTCTCTTCACTCGAGTTTCAATTAAAATCACTATGTCAGGCTTAAGCAAATTGAGACGGGAACTCATCTCTTTAATTTTTCCTGACTTATTAAGTCCCCTCACATTCCAGGATATAATCGTGGACCTCTATCTAAGGTCACTATGAGGTCATTCAAAACCTCTAGTGCCTCAAATCCATTAGCACAATTAATATCAGAGCATGATCCAGTCAGAGTTCTATTACCTCTATCTTTTATTGTTGATCTGGCCTCAATCCAAGTAGCATCATCTTTCTCATTCTGCTCAGGTGCATTCTCAGGTGCCTTAGGTAGGGGTGTCCCCTCACTACTCTTCGTAATTCCTGGCTCTGCAGTAATGCCCTGTATTCGATAAGTTTATGATAGAGAAAAATGGAAAGAAAAATATGTTGTTCAGAGACATATAGAAGAAAAAGAAGGATTTGAAAAAGTTTATGTTTCACTAAAATCATCTTCACCGACAACTCCGGCGAGCATTCCGGCGGCATCTTTGAAAAGAACTCCGACGACTTTCCCGAAGGTATATCCGGCATCGCTTCCGATGACTACTCCGGTGACAGTTCAGAGGTCTTCTTCAACAACTCCAACACTAACTCAAATGTCATTTCCGACATCCTCTACTCCAGCAAAAACAGATTCAACGTCAAAAAACAGAACAACTTCACCTACAAAAACAACTCTCTCACCGAAAAAGAGAATATTATCTCGGAAGAAAACCACAACGTTGCCACTACAGCCTAATCCATTAAATTCATCACCTTTTTCACGACCACCATTTACCGATTTACGGCCACGACCACCGCCGGAACCTCCACCCAAATCACCAGTTTTTCAATTTTATAATTTTAATATTTTATATTTTATTTTACTTTTGCTTGAAGATTTAAAATGAAGAAGGAAGAAGAAAGATGTAGAGAAGATTTTGAAGCATGAAAGAGAAAGAAGATAGAGAAAAATATTGTTTCTCAAAATTGTGTTGCAGGTAACATATGGTTTCCAACTTCTCTCTCCCAAGCCTACCAGTTCTTAAAAAAATATAGTTCTATTCTTTAGCCAATCAAAATTCAAAACATGGTGTGTTGCCACCTTTGCTTGCATCGTGGGGCCCACGAGACAGCTTGCACCCCACTCACAAATCAAGTCCAATCTTTTACTACTCTTCCCAAAAATTCTGCACCCACGTTTGCCAACCCCTTCCACCAAAAAGCCAAATAATATGTCCTTTTCACCACGAGTAATGCTATGCTTACCCCATATTTACACCAATACTTACACTAAACACTGTTCACCGTATTTATACGGTGAACAATGTTTTTTCAAATAAAATAATAATATTTATTTTTATTTTTCAAATTAAGGACGACACTGTTCATGTACGGACGTGCATTAACCAACTTCATTATTGTATTAACCAAGTTTTTACACTGCATTAACCAAGTTTGATGACTGTTAAAAATTATTTATAATACCTAGATATTGCATTAACCAACTTCATTACTGTATTAACCAAGTTTTTACATTGCATTAACCAACTTCATTACTCTGCATTAACCAAGTTTTTACATTGCATTAACCAAATTTGATGACTACTGTAAAGTATTGTTCATGAGTGTAAGAATAGCATTACTCAAATTTGGTTAATGCAATGTAAAAACTTGGTTAATGCAGTAACGAAGTTGGTTAATGCAATATCCAGGTATTAAAAAAAAATTTAGCAGTCATCAAACTTGGTTAATGCAGTGTAAAAATTTGGTTAATGCAGTAATAAAGTTGGTTAATGCACGTCCGTACATGAACAGTGTCGTCCTTAATTTTAAAAATAAAAATAAAAATTATTATTTTATTTTAAAAAACACTGTTCACCGTATAAATACGGTGAACAGTGTTTGGTGTAAGTATTGGTGTAAATATTAGGTGTAAGCATAGCATTACTCTTTCACCACCTATGACACGCCATCCATTCAACATTGAGGACAAGGTTGATTTTAAAGGGGTGAGTAATGATAGAGATTAGAATTATATTATTTAGGTTAGTTTATTAGTTATACTCTTATTATATTTTAGTTGGGCTTTTCAATTAAGTGGGCTTTTATTGTTTAGGTCTTTTGTTATAATTATCCATTAGTGACATTATATAATGTAGTGTCTTTTACACATTTGAGATATCAAAGAAAAGAAATGAAGTTTATTTTTATTAGTTAATTTTTATTGTCTCTTTTATTTTATAATTTTTCTCTAATTTGTTAGGGTTTAGAGTTAGCATCTAACAGTTTATCATTCTTCCAAGGGTCATAGAAAGGATGCTCTACAGAAAGTTGTCAACCACGTGAGTATTTGTATATAATTATCATCCCACAAAAAAGTTCATACTTATTTTGTCAATGTATCAAGATTTTTTTCCTAATTTAAAATTTGTTCTTTTACATTCTATTTTGTCTATAATTAACTCGACTAAAACGCATTATTATATTATATCTCGATTATTCTCTTTTAAAGTTTTTGTTGAACCTACTATAACAGCTAAAACAGAGTAACAAATTGAAGTAGTTTTTAAATAGAAACATTTTGTATTGCTATCCAACAAGACAACCATCAAATGGCATATTGGTGTTTAAGTACTATTTGTGCATGTGCAATTATAATGTGTGGTTTCTAGCAACATAGTACATACGTACACCAATTTTTTACATTATTATTATTTTTTTAATTTTCAATCTCTGTTATTTTTATTAGAATAACTTTATTTAAGATTTACTTCGTGCTCGATTTAGAAATATATGAAATACTGAATACCACCATCGAGTAAAAGCTTTTGGTATAGGGGACCAATTGAGAAAACAAATGCATAAATGTAAACTTACTTTATAAGTGAATCCAATAATGCTTTCGTGAAAGCATATATATTTTTGTGGTCCTGTTTTTGTGAATTAACATACCTTATGTTATATATTAATTGGATGCTATTTGCTACGTGATGATAATATTGATTTGCAAAATTGTCCTTTTAGAGTAGTAGAGAATTCTACAACTCTGTTTTGCATGTGATGATCTAATAGTTGTTACTAATTGTTTTCCTTTAAAAGCAACCTAATCAATTATTTTAGTCAATTTATTACCTTTTTATCATATATTATTCAAATAAATTGTTATGAAACCCTATGTAGGGATGCTCATGCACGGTTTTTGTCCACAATCAATCCATATCCATATATTATCCATTTAGTATAATTGGATTTTAAAACCAATTTTCATAATCGGATTTATTTTGTTAAAATCGGTTATAAACCGGCTATATCCATGACCAAATTTTATAACCGGTTTTAAATTTAAAATTTTCATTTTTAAAATTTCATTTTAAATTAAGTTATTAAAATATTATTTTGTTTGGAAAATCGACTTTTCATATTTTTTAACGAATAATGTTGTAGTGTACATAGGGTTAGGGATGTTCAAATAACAGATTATTGGATTATCCATATCCATATCCATATCCGGTGATTAAAAATCGGTTAATTACCAATATGGTTTTAACCAAATCCATATTTTAGATATATTATTAATATGGTTTTAACCAAATCCATATTTTGGATATCCATATCCAACATAATATCTTATACATTTCATTTTCACCAAAGCATAATATCTCATACATTTCATTTTTAACGAAAAAATGAATGATATTGTGATTGTGAGTTTGTTAGCTGGAGATTTCGTTTAATAAGTTGATCTTCGAAGGCTTTGAGTTCGAAGAATGATGGTTGCTGATGACCATCTTCGAAGATTTAAAAAAAATGGCTACTGATGGCCATGCTTCAAGAAAATGTCTAGGTTGAAACAAAGGAGAGAAGTATCGAAGCTAACACAGAAGATACCTTTGCCAAGACTTAGACATTTCGCGGAAAATTACATAAAGTACTGAAGCTTAGTGTATTTCCGTAACATTTTCGAATATAACTATATGGCCACGCGTCGAAAAGGACTCGAGCGGGAAGAATTGAATTGCGAAACGGTTTCCATAAACTGCACATCGACAGATGGCATCCCCAGAGTTCTCATGGATAACGTGGCATTAGATTATTGTATGACCGTTAGGGTCGAATTTAGTATAAATAGGAGTCTTAATGATAGGATTTCGTGTGTTCATTTTGTACAAATCACTCACATATCACTCAAGTGTCAAGTGTTAAGAGAAAGAGTTCGCTGAGAAATGTACGTATGACACCACTAATTTGAATACATGTTTATTTACTTTTATCAAATGCCTTTTCGTTTTCTTTATCTCCTTTTCCTCGTTTAAACTTTTACTTTTGAAGTCATTTAATTTCATGCATGTTAATTTTCTTACAATTTAATATTCTTGCAACTTACATTCTTGCATGTTAATTTTCTTACAATTTACATTCTCGCAATTTACATGTTTTTCTTATTACGATTTATGCGTCGAAGTTATACTAACTTATACAGCCAGCGTTATATCAAATGATTATTCATTTGAACATAAGTTTCTTGAAATCAAAACAAACAGGTATGAACCAAATCACATCAATAAACCTTTCGTTTGGCTATGTCCTAGGATCAATCTAGTCGATCCTGCGAGTAACCAAATCATATTTATTATAGTTTGGAAGACTAGCGGTTGTTTACCGGAAATCACCGTAAACAAATTGGCACGCCCGGTGGGACTGTGTCAAACTAAGTGTTATTAATTGATTGTTTTGTTTTGTCTAGAAATTGTCAAGACCTTGTATGAACCTTAGGAACGGTAAATTAACCAACAGTGCAAAACCAGTTCCTAAACGAAGGTACAACAAGAAAATGGTCGTAGCGGCCAGTGTAGGGGGCGAAGAAAATCCCCCACAAGGATCAGGAACAGTAGCGTCAAATGCGACAAATGTTTCGACGTCCACTCAAGGAGCGCGGGCCATACCGGTTTCGACAGTATCTGAACCAGCGGGTAGTTCGCAAGCCATGATTGAAAATACTTCCACATCAACTGGGACTATCCCAATTTCAGTATCGACTACCGCTCCTCCGTTTGTAAGCGCAAGCGAGATACCACCCGTATCAACGAACGCTGCAAATCATTTATCTACCCCAGGACCATCATTCGCTGTAGATGGTTGGAGACCAAATATGCCATACGGGATGCCATATTCGTATATGGCAGGACTACGAGGAGTAGGGCCTACATACACTACAACCAACCCAACGGCGTTTTCACCAAACATGGGTTCCGTGGGTCGAAGTGCACACAATACTGGTTTATCGACTCAGATTCCCCCTATGACCACTAGTACTCAAGCAGCATTTCGACAAGAAATGGATGCAAGTAACCAGGATATGGTAGGACTCCTTGCTAGAGAGTTAGGAACCATCTTTGATCCAATAGTAACAAGCATTACTAGGTCTAGCCAGGATAGCGCAGAAACATACCAAAGGTTATCATCGCAATTGGGACGAATGGCGGATTTTTTAGGAGTCCCACAAGATAGACGAAGGATTAACCAGTCAACCTACCAAGAAGAAGATCCAATTATCCGACAAATCCGAAACATAGAACCCCCACCAAGGCCAAATCCAGTCATACCGAATCTAGTGGTCGAATTGGGAACTCAAATCGAAACAACGGAGACTGGCCAACAAGCTATTCCTCGACAACAGCCCAGACTAGTTATGGTAGGGAGAGACGAACATCCTGACGAAGTTGTCCACAGAGTCAGGAGAAATGATTTGGCAACAGAAAATAATCTTACTGCCATGATAGAAAGAATAATGGCTAATAACGTATTAAATACTGGATTTCGATGTCCAAATTACACATCTCCCATACCTGAATACATCATGCAAAGTGAATTGCCAAGGGGTATTAAGGTACCCAAGTTTACCAAATTTGCGGGGGATACTAATGAATCGACGGTGGAGCATATAGCCAGATATTTAACAGAGGCAGGAACGTTAGCGGGGAACGAAGATCTAAGGATCAAGTACTTTCCTAGTTCATTAACGAAGAATGCTTTCATTTGGTTTACTACCCTACCCCCAAACTCCATAGATACATGGACACAACTAGAAAGATTGTTCCACGAACAATTTTACATGGGTCAAACAAAGATAAGTTTGAAGGAATTGGCTAGTATTAAAAGGAAGTTCACAGAGCCTATTGATGATTACCCAAACAGGTTTCGTTTGTTGAAATCAAGATGTTTCACAGTCGTCCCAGAACACGAATTAGTCGAAATAGCCGCTGGTGGGTTAGACTATTCGATTAGAAAGAAATTAGATACCCAATATTTAAGAGACATGGCCCAATTGGCAGATAGGGTTCGACAGGTCGAACGACTGAAAGCAGAAAAGGCTAAAGTGAACAAGAGTTACAAAAAAGAAAGAATATCCTACGTTGAAGTCGAAGACACTAATAGCGAGAACTTCGATGACTCATATGGCATAGAGGAGGTCGAAATAGATCTAGCTGAATTAAAAGAAGCAACGCCTTATGCTTGCAAATTACTTACCCCTGCTAACGGGAAGAATCCAGTAGAAAATGATAAAAGCGATAGATTCCCTAAGAAAACCTATACATTCGATGTCACCAAATGTGACGAAATATTCGATTTTCTAGTAAAAGATGGCCAAATTATAGTGCCTCCTAACTCTAAAATTCCTCCGTTGGAACAACGGAAGAAGCGAGGTTTTTGTAAATATCATGGTTTTTTAGGCCATAAAACCTCACAATGTTTTCTTTTCAGGGATCTAATTCAGAATGCTCTCAAGGATGGTCGTTTGAAATTCGCTGACAAGACCAAGAGCCATATGAAGGTCGATACCAACCCCTTGAACATTGCTGACACCAACCTGTGTGAGCCATGTGACATCAACATGGTGGAAGTATCTGAAGTCGAATTTGCTGAACCAGAAATAAGGTCAAAAGGAAAGCAGGCTACTGAAAGCCTAAATAATGATGCGGTCTTCAATACTGATGTTGAAGGATCCCTCGACCCAGAAATGACCGACAATCTGGAAGAAAAAACTAGTGAGGCCACTGAAGACCTCAGGATGAAACTCCAGCAGATTCAAATTTCTGAGGCCCTTCCAGCAGTTGTCAACATGGTAAATGCTAGACGACCATTGTCTGAAATCGAAGAGCTGGAGGAATGGTTGACAAGGCAACAGGGAAATGTGGATATTTCACCAAAGGGCGAAACTTTGAAAGAATACCTTTGGAATTGCCACGAGAAAAATGGAGGAAAAATGCTGATGTGCCCAAGATGTTCTATAATGCTGAATCGAAGAATCCAAGCTAACTTCGAGAGGACCTTGAGAGAGAGATTGGAACAGCCTTGGAGAGGCGGAAACCTACTGCTGAAGATATACCCAAGAACTGCGGAAAGTTTGGTGAGTTTCTTGGTCAGATGCCACAAAGCAAACACAGAAGTAGTGTTATGTCCCAGGTGTGGAGCAGTGTATGATGAACTCTTAGCGCGTTCCCTCGAAAGGAGTTATTTTATCATGAATCGAGAAACCCAAGGTCTCCGTCCTAATATATATATGTTCGACAATCGAACTTCATATAAGAAGCCTGACAGTCCTCACCCTAAGTCACGAAGGGTCACATTCAAAGTCCCTGCAGATACACCTAGGGACAGATGGGTGCAAGTTGGCGCAAGAACCAATAAGTGGAGAAGTTGGGAACAAGGAGGAAGAACTGTGATGGCTTATAGGAAGCAATTCCAGACCTCAAATCGAGAGATGCATAGGCTTGAGAATTACAAAGGTAGAAATCCTATGTCCAGATCCCAATGGAGACGGCACCAGAGAATGAAGAAGGCCCAAAGAGAATACAAGCCAAGGGAGATTGGAGAGTCTAGCAGCAACCAAGTCCAACACCAGGGGGGCAAAGACAAGCAAACCTCCGGTAGAACGCAAACTCTTCGAAGCTGAAAACATTTTAGAAGAAGAAGAAAAGATGCGTTCCAGTTCCTGGAAAGAAGAAGATAGAATGACAAATGATTTCGATTCGGATGGAGTATCATCTCTCAACTTGATATGCAACGTGGTGTCAGTCCTCCCTCACGAATTCAATCAAGAAACCGAAGTTGAGGAGTGTGAAGAAACTGACGTCGAAGAGATGACAAAACACAGACCTCTGTGTTACTACGTGCTAAACAACGGAGCAGTTGAGGAGCAGAACGCTTTCTTCGAAAGGCCTGACGAAGGCATGCGAAATCATCTGAAACCCCTCTACATAAGGGTTAAGATTGAGAACGTTGGCATTAACAAAGTCTTGGTAGATGGAGGGGCGGCAGTGAATCTAATGCCCCAATACATGTTGAAGAGAATTGGTATGTTCGACACAGATATAAAGCCTCATAACATGGTTTTGTCAAACTACGAAGGCAAAATTGGGCAGACTCTGGGAGTTGTTCAAGTAAATTTAACTGTGGGTTCCGTTACCAGACCAACTATGTTCATGGTAATACCAGCAAAAGAAAATTATAACCTCTTGTTAGGAAGGGAGTGGATCCACGGAGTTGCTGCGATGCCTTCAACTATGCACCAAAGACTAACCATTTGGAGACAAGATGGCATAGTGGAGAACATTGAAGGAGACCAGAGTTATTATATGGCTGAAGTTAATCAAGTCAACAAAACTAGCTTCGACAGGAACCTGGGAAATATAGGACCTTGTCATGCTGCGGAAGATATATACACTCCAAACAAGAACGCGTTATATTATCTATCGTTACACCCAAATGGTTTCCAGTGGAATAGAGAGATAATGGACGGACCAGAGGATGTTGCATCAAAAGAGAATTATCCAAGGACACGACCAACAGGCTGGGACGACGATGTTGATGATGTCTGAGTCCTCCTTCTTTGAAAAGATTTCGGCTTATATAGCCGAGAATAAAAGAAACACGGCTCTCGAAGCCGAGTTATCAAACATGACGTTAAATTCGGTTTCAGAAAATGAGGAGATATCAGATTCAAAGTTACATGCGTCCTCTCAATCCTTTGAAGATCCAGTTCGAATGGTAAACACCAAAGGGGAAGAACTTACCCAAAAACTGGATGCAATTTATGACGAAGAGCCTCTGGGGTTCGAAAAAGACCCTATGGCCTCAAATATTAAAATGTTAGCCCAAGATCCACTCGAAGAAGTAAATCTCGGGGAAGGAGATCGGAAGAGGATAACGTATGTTAGTGCAAAACTGGAACCAACTCTAAAATCTAAAGTCATTACATTGTTGAAAGAAAACAAAGATTGTTTTGCGTGGGATTACGACGAAATGCCTGGCTTGGGACGAGACTTGGTCGAACTAAAGTTGTCAATCAAAGAAGGGAAAAAGCCTATTAAGCAAACTCCCAGAAGGTTTGCACCTGAGATCCATTCGAAGATTAAAGCAGAGGTAGAAAGACTCCTGCGGTGCAAATTCATCCAGACCATGAGGTATGTTGAATGGATTGCTAATATTGTGCCAGTTATTAAAAAGAATGGTTCTTTAAGAGTATGCATAGATTTTAGAGATCTGAACGCAGCAACACCTAAGGATGAGTATCCTATGCCTGTGGTAGAAATGCTGATAGATTCAGCCGCAGGTTTTGAGTATCTGAGTATGTTAGACGGATACTCTGGATATAACCAGATTTTCATTGCAGAAGAAGATGTATCTAAAACAGCCTTTCGTTGCCCAGGGGAAATAGGTACATACGAATGGGTAGTAATGCCTTTCGGCCTAAAAAATGTTGGGGCAACATATCAGAGAGCAATGAATTCTATATTTCATGACTTTATAGAAACATTTATGCAGGTATACATAGATGATATTGTGGTAAAATCTGTATCAGATTCCAATCATCTAGATCATCTGAGCCAATCATTCGAGAGAATGCGAAAACATAGCTTGAAGATGAATCCCCTTAAATGTGCTTTCTTTGTGCAGGCGGGAGACTTCCTAGGGTTTTTGGTCCACAAGAAGGGGATAGAAATTAACCAGAATAAGACAAAGGCCATTATGGAAACGAAACCTCCTTCCACGAAGAAGCAACTGCAGTCCTTATTGGGGAAGATAAACTTTTTGAGAAGATTCATCTCCAATTTAAGTGGACGCACACAAGCCTTTTCACCTTTGCTTCGACTCAAAGAAGGCAAGTTTGAATGGTTAGCTGAACATCAAGAAGCTTTCGAAAAGATTAAGCAATACTTGATGCATCCTCCAATATTGGCTCCTCCGAATGGAAAGAAGCACATGCGCTTGTATATTTCAGCTTCGGATAAAACAATAGGTAGCATGTTAGCTCAGGAGGATGAAAATGGCATCGAAAGAGCCATCTATTACCTAAGTAGAGTACTCAATGATGCATAGACTAGGTATAGTGCAATAGAAAAACTCTGCCTTTGTTTATATTTCTCATGTATTAAACTCAAGTATTATATAAAGCCAGTTGATGTTTATGTTTCGTCCCATTGTGATGTTATTAAACATATATTATCAAAGCCAATATTACATAGTCGAATTGGCAAATGGGCTTTGGCCCTAACTGAGTACTCTTTAACATTTCAACCCCTTAAGGCAATGAAGGGGCAAATTGTGGCAGATTTCATTGTTGATCATGCAGTAGTGGAAAGTTCTCAGCAATACGTGGAACTGCCACCTTGGAAGTTATACTTTGACGGTTCAACTCACAAAGAAGGAACTGGCGTTGGAATATTGCTAATTTCTCCTGAAGGAATTCCAACAAAGCTTAAGTATAAAATCGAAAGCCCTCTATGTTCCAATAATGAAGCTGAATACGAAGCATTGATAGCCGGACTTGAAGCTTTGTTAGAATTGGGGGCAACCAGAGTCGAAATTAAAGGAGACTCCGAATTGGTGATTAAACAATTAACGAAAGAGTACAAGTGCATCAAAGAAAATTTGATCATGTACTTTATCATAACAAATAGGTTGCTTAAAAAATTCGAATATGTGGATCTGAACCATGTCCCAAGATTGCATAATCAGGAAGAAAACGATTTGGCACAACTAGCCTCAGAATACAGGGTATCGAAAAGCAAATTCGAGGAATTAATCCAAGTAAGAGGCAGAGCAATGGCTACGAAACTTTCGCCAAGTGATTTGGAAAACTCACAAATAGGGTTTGCTAACAAAGAAGAATTCGAAGTTTTGAACATAGACTCGTTGGCAGACACAGACTGGAGAAGTCCAATTGTGAATTATTTGAAGGACCCTTCTTCAGACACTGATAGAAAGGTAAAATATCGAGCCTTATCATACTTTCTGATGGGAAATGAGTTGTTCAAAAAGACTCCTGAAGGAGTATTGCTAAAATGTTTGGGAGAAGCGGAAGCTTACTTAGCTCTCTCGAACGTGCATAGCGGAGCATGTGGTGCCCACCAAGCGGGGCACAAAATGAAATGGCTTCTATATCGATACGGAATGTATTGGCCTTCCATGTTAAAAGACTGCATAGAATTCGCCAAAGGGTGTCAAGAATGTCAAGAACATGCAGGTATTCAACATGCTCCCGCAAATGAACTAAGTTCAATAATAAAGCCTTGGCCCTTTAGAGGATGGGCGTTAGACCTAATTGGAGAAATTCACCCCAAGTCATCTAGAGGTCAAAGGTATATTTTAGTGGGAATCGACTATTTTACAAAATGGGTCGAAGCTATACCACTCGCGAATGTTGATCAAGAAGCTGTGATCGAGTTCATTCAAAAACATATTATATACAGATTTGGGATCCCAGAAAGTATAACCACAGATCAAGGATCAGTATTTACTGGGCGAAAAATGCAAGATTTCGCCAAGGAGATAGGCTTCAAGTTGTTTACTTCTACACCTTACTATGCTCAGGCAAATGGACAAGTCGAAGCAGCAAACAAAATCATAATTGGTCTCATAAAGAAACATGTAGGGAAAAAACCTAAAAGTTGGCACAAAACTTTGGACCAAGCACTTTGGGCTTGTCGAACATCTCCGAAAGAAGCTACGAACACTACACCTTTTCAACTGACATTCGGACATGATGCGGTACTCCCAGTTGAAATATACTTGCAATCAGTCCGGATACAAAGACAAGCAGAAATTCCCCCTAACATGTACTGGGAACTGATGATGAATGAATTGGTTGACTTGGACGAAGATAGACTTCGAGCTTTGGAGATGATAAAGAGACAGAAAGAAAGGGTGTCCAGAGCATACAATGAAAAGGTGAAAGGTAAAACGTTTATTAATAATGACTTAGTGTGGAAAGTTATTTTACCTATAGATCGAAAGAACCAAGCTTTGGGGAAATGGTCCCCACACTGGGAAGGCCCTTTTCGAATCTTGAAAGTATTTTCAAATAATGCTTACGAGATAGAGGAATTAGCAGAAGATCGTAGGATCTTAAGAGTAAATGGGAAGTATCTAAAGAGATACAAACCAAGCATGCACGAAGTAAAGATTGCAAAAACGTAGACATGTAAGTAATACTACGTAAGCCAAAATGGTCAGATTTGCACCAAAATGGCTCCGTGATCAGAAAACATGTATAAATAAAAGTACGGAAAAAGATCTTCATTAATTTTAAAAATAAGGTACAAGGGACTTTGGTCCATATGGAACAACAAAGATTACAAAAAGTAAAGTAATAAAAAACCTAAAAAGGATCTATCCTTTAGTTGACCCTTTGTTCTAAGTCTTCCAAAGACAGCATATGAAGACCCTCTACTTCAAACATGTTCATGCGACCCGAGTCTCGCATCCTTCGCACTACACCCCTCTTGAGGAACAAGTAGGATAAAAACCTCCCAAAAGGAAGGCAACTTACTGAACCCTCTCGAGAGGAAGTTAAAGCAACAGTTTCTACAAGTCGTTTGAAGATCAACAAAGAAAAGTTGATCTTCACCCCTTGCAGAGCACAGGAGATGAACTCTAAGTCCTCCACCATAATTCTGTTCTCATCACAGCTTCGTGGATAAAAGTTACCCACTAGAAGTTGATGCCAAATCCTGAGGATTTTGGCGCTATAAGGATCATTCGCCATGAGACTCGCCAGTAAGACAGAAGTGGTCATGGTGAAACTGTTATCATCAAAGGTTGCTCTAGTGTTGCTGCAGCGCAACAACTCAGAAATGGTGGAAGGCGTGATAGATACTTCAGCCCCTCGAACTTCAGAAACTATGGTAGTTCTTCCTTCAGGATCAATGCGTAGGTACGCAAACATCCAGAAATCAGCAAGCATCTTGGGATAAACATTTCCTTCTAGAATTGATGGGTAAAACCCCATCTCCTGGTTCTGGAAAAGAGCACGAAGGCTGATGTGATGCCTGCTGAATTCTTCTGGGCAAGGTTTGAACTCTTTTTTAATAAGAGTTCTAATGTTAGCGTAGGTTAAGTTGTTGTTGAGTGCCATGCTAAAAGGTTGAAGAAGATTGTGGTTGAAAAGAGCACGAGAAGGAAGAAAAGAGTTCTGAAGTGAAGGTTTTTAAAAAAAAAGGGGCGTGAAGAAAACAATGGGACACTAACCCTTTATATAGTCAAAAGCAACGGTAAGGAAACGTTTTAGTTTTAATGATTGATTAGACTGCATTTGGTGTTTTCAGAGAGAAGTTATGATCACCGCCGTTTCCCGCCCTTGGAAGTTGGAATGTAATCATAAAACTGATGCACGCACGTCTTAAAGAGACGTTTTGAGAGGAAATGACGTCAGCAAATAATGATGATTACGGCTAAGGGGAGGAGAAACGCCATGTCTAGGACTGCGAAGGGCAATCGAGCCACGTGAGGCATTCATTAAGGTTACTGTGGCGTAAAAAAGAAATATATTGGTAATATTTTGAAGTATTGCCAAACATTACCATTGGTCATCTCAGAGCAAAACGTGAACACATAAAAAGATGAGTTTGCATACATATATTCTGAAAATGAACGAATACAAAACAAAAGGATTCACGCTACAAAAAATACAAAGTTCGAAGACAATTAACTAAAATCCCTAGGAAGGCTATCTTTGATCTTCGAGTATTGAGCCTCCCACGAAGACATACTAAGCTCAAGCAATGCTCATTGCCTCTTTAACTCTTCGATCTCTGGCACCAATTTCTGCGCAGCTTCGAAGTGTTGAATACCCAGTCGAGCTACTTCAGCTATCTCCTGATCATTGGTTTGTTGAATAGTTGCTTGGCGAGACTCAGCTTCCTGTATCTTCTCTTCGAGTTTCTTAATCTCTTTCTTCCAAGATTGTATATTTTTCTCACACTCATCATATTCTTCGTGGTTCTTCAAACGTTCCATCCTAAGAGCGTCACCCTTGTTGGTTGCCTCAGTGGCAGCTTTCCATGAAGAACTATGAGAGGCCATTTTTGCAGCAAGTTGCTCATTAACATTGTTCTGCTGAAGAATGTTAGACTGAAGCTGGTCGAGCAATGAGCCCAGAAGCACAATCACATCTGAGACCTCTTTCGAAACCAGAAGTAAATCCACTTTCTTCAAGAGTTGCTTCAAGCCATGACATTTCATGGAATCCTTGCTTAAGAATTCGACGAGGTTCGTTTCGAAGAAATTTTCCTTTATTTGATAAAGGAGGCTGGAGATGTCCTCTTTGTCTCCAGACTTGGTCTGAACAGTTGGAGAAGCTTCGGACGTAAGAATTGAAGTACTATCAATGTTCATCATGGTTTTAAGAAAGCTGAGAGGATCAGTTTGCTTAAGTTGCTCTAATTCTGAAGGAGTAGGTATGGCTGAAGTAGGCAGTGGAGTAGTTTCAGGAGTAACTACAGTTTCAAAATTTGAGTTTCCACAGGGGTCAGTTTCGATCAACTTGGAGGTTTCTTCCGCGACACCTTGATCAGATAACGGTGTCCTCACTCCCAGTCGATGGTACCGCTGCATTATCTTCGCCTAAGAATTGGTCCTCCTCACCCATGTATGCGTCTTTGCGAATAGGAGGAGAATCATCAGTCGAATGGCTTCCTTCAACAGGGGATGCAGTATTGATAGTGGCAAGAGGAGTGACATCTTCGAGGACTGGTGAAAGGATATGAGAGATGTATTGAGAGGCATCTGCAAAAGTGAACAAATATGGTTAATTGTGGTGCAAGAGTTGTAAGAGAATTATTCGACATAAGCAAAAGACTTCTTTGCTCACCTTGGGGACTACCAAGGTCAATGGCAGCATTGAAAGAGTTGAAATCAGAAGTAGCTGTTCCGATATCATCCTGCAATCATAAGGTGACATTAACTTAATCATTCGAAATAAAATTCATAGAAATGATTATGTTGTAAAAACCTAGATACCTTAGCTGTATTAGTGGCTGGACTTGAATTGTGGCTTTCCATCACTAGAGCATTACTAGTGGCTTTTAAAGGCGATTCTTCAGAGGGCGCCTTATCACTCGAAGAGGTAATCTTCGAAGACCCAGGTCCTTTCCCTTTGCCCACAGGAGTGGTAACCTTTTGTTTCTTTTTGGGCCCTTTCCTGGTACGAGGGGGAGACTTGTCGTCCCCATCCGAAGCAGCATCTGGAGTAGTAGTTGGAAGAGTCTTTTGCTTCGAAGGTATTGGAGGCTTCGAACTCTGAAGAAAAAAAAAAGGGGGAAAATAAGCGATATCCGTAAGACATGCAAGTTGGAATATGAAATGTGTGTGTACCGTGGGTTTCGCGTCAGTCGTAATAGAATCACTCCCACTTGGTTTATTGCTCTTCGAGGCCTCAGAATCTTTCTGCGCAGGAGTTGTTTTAGCCTTTCTCTTGCGAGCAACAGCTGTAACAAAGATGGAAATTATTATCTCAATAAGGGAAAGAAGAGTCAGTCTAAAGATTAACTAGACCCAAACCTTCGGGTATTGGAGTCAAGACATGAACGTGTTTAAGATCTATGTGAAGATGCCCTTTGAAAGTATCCAGGGTATGCTTAGTCGGGACCACTCGTTCAGCGCGTTTTTTGGTACTCTCTCGAAGAATTTTGAAAATATTCCCACACACGAACCAGTCTGGGAAAGGAGGACTTAAAGCCACACCAAAATCAGCACTTGGTAGTGGAGGGAATTTTGGAGGATTAAGTTTAAATGCCACTTCATAACGTAGTTCTGGTCGAACAGACGGGGGCAATTTCAACTTATCCAGTTTTGCAGAAAACTTTTCACGTAAAGTAACAGCAGCTTCGCGAACGGTCCGACTAAGATCATCAGGCCTGTAAATAGTTTCAAAGAACTTTTGAAAAGCTTGGATTTCTTTAATGTGAGTTGAAGTACCCTTTTTGAATTTATCCTGCACAGCAGTAAAAGCTTCAGTTAGTTCTCGAGTAAGGCCTTCGACATCATAGATTTGTGTGGTATAATAATCTGACCACCATTGTTGAAATTCTGGAGTGGTATAGAAAGCAGGAACGAAAGAGATAGGTGAAAGGGTGAAAACATCAGTATATTTGGCTATCTTCGCATCACATTCATCTTCAGTTAGGTATAAGGTACGGAAGCACATGTGGTTCCTTTTGTCATACAAACACTTAGGCTTCACTTGGACCAAACCAAACTGTCTCGACACAAGATTTGGCTGATAGCAAACGAGTATATATTGACCTTTGGAAGGTCGAAGGCGGTAATAGAATAACCTTGGGATATGAAAAGCTTCCCAAATAGCCAAAGACTCAGCTTGGTGATCCGGAGTTGTTGCAGGAAACTCTCGAGTAAACCATTCAGGACCTACAGCTCTTCGTACAAATGGAGCCATTGAAGAACTGAACTGGTAACGTTTAGCAAACATCATTACATATGCTAAGAAATGTTCACGAAGTTTCCCAGTCTCTTCTTTTGGGGTCAACAAGGCCAATCTAGTCCCTTCGACAGTTTGATTTTTGATTTCTGGAACTTCTTCGTTGACGACGCCCCGGAATGAGAGGTGAGCTTCGAAAGTGGCATTAAGCCACAATTGTAATAACCAGAAGGGACCAGCGAAAAGGAGAGATCCTGTTGTGTAAGTCTTTACAAGGTCTAAAGTTTCACCAAGGTTTTCGTAAAGAAATCCTAGAATCAATTCGCTCAGGTTCAGTTTCTTGCCATCGTGTAACTGATTAGCCATGCATAGATATATTTTCGCTACTTGTATGGACCTGGAGCAGAAAACACATCTCGAAAGCCATAACGCCAGGAAAGCAATATGTTCTACGTCAGAGACTTCAGCATTTGTCTGATCATGGTATTGCTGGATGAAAGCAGTATAAGTAACTGTAGCTTCGTTGAAGTTGATGGTATCAACATCCAAGACATTAGGATCAAAAGTTTCACCAGTCGGTCGAAGCCCTGTGATGGCAGCTACATCGAAAAGGGTTGGGGTAATCATTCCACATGGAAGGTGAAAGGTATTGTGAGAAGCGTCCCAGAAATGGACTGACGCTACTAACATAGTTTGGTTATACTCTAAACCAGTCTTGGACAATTGAATTAGGTCATAAATCCCTAAATCTTGCCAGAAAGAAGCCTTCTGTTTCTCCACTTTGTTTAACCAAGAATAGTACAATTCTGGATCTTTTGCTAAAGGGATTGACCTAAAAACCCTTACAAAATTGGTTACATAATCTAACCTAATTTTCTCTAAGACTACGGGAGGCGTAGTCGAAGCCTTTTCTGTAGGGTTAGCATCCTCTAAGATTGGATTACCTTTGTCATCTATTTTTATCTTGCTCACCAGAGGCCTAGTCTTATAATACGCAGGATAGAATTTATCTAGTGAACTATTTTCTCCAGGTAATGGGCCCATGAAAGCACAAGTTTTTCCAGAAAGTTCAAAAGGGATGATTACCTGAGAAGCGTAAATGGCGCGTTCCTCCGCAATATTCGGTTTTGGTATGTATTCCTGGTTCCCCAGTTGTGTAGGTTTCTGAAGCTTCAGAACTGGTTGGAGAGCATTTGAAGAAGACGCCATTGAAAGATGTTTGATTTGAGGAAGAAGTTTGAAGGTAACTAAGTACGGTGTTTTCTGGGAAGAATTTGAAGAAATGGAACTGAAAGGAAAAAGAAAGGAAAAGACTAAGTATTTAAAGGTTTAACGGGAACCCTTTCAAACCTTTTGGGTAAAAACTAGAAGACACGCGGCAAGCATTGATTTAATCCAACGGCGGTCGAATAGTCACCAGCTCTATTCCTAGGATATAGGAGTAATGATCATAAAGTAAGGTCAAGACGTGGGAATGAAACTGTTGAGAAGACGTTTCTGAAAGCGACAAGACGTTTTGGAATTAGAGTTCTAATTAATTATGACGTCAATTATTAGTCTCGGGACTCTAAGAAAGCAAAAAACGAAATCCCATCATGGCAAGAAACGCCTATTTCTCTTGTTTATCGAAACAGGCATTTATTGGGGGCAATTTGTTAGCTGGAGATTTCGTTTAATAAGTTGATCTTCGAAGGCTTTGAGTTCGAAGAATGATGGTTGCTGATGACCATCTTCGAAGATTTAAAAAAAATGGCTACTGATGGCCATGCTTCAAGAAAATGTCTAGGTTGAAACAAAGGAGAGAAGTATCGAAGCTAACACAGAAGATACCTTTGCCAAGACTTAGACATTTCGCGGAAAATTACATAAAGTACTAAAGCTTAGTGTATTTCCGTAACATTTTCGAATATAACTATATGGCCACGCGTCGAAAAGGACTCGAGCGGGAAGATTTGAGTTGCGAAACGGTTTCCATAAACTGCACATCGACAGATGGCATCCCCAGAGTTCTCATGGATAACGTGGCATTAGATTATTGTATGACCGTTAGGGTCGAATTTAGTATAAATAGGAGTCTTAATGATAGGATTTCGTGTGTTCATTTTGTACAAATCACTCACATATCACTCAAGTATCAAGTGTTAAGAGAAAGAGTTCGCTGAGAAATGTACGTATGACACCACTAATTTGAATACATGTTTATTTACTTTTATCAAATGCCTTTTCGTTTTCTTTATCTCCTTTTCCTCGTTTAAACTTTTACTTTTGAAGTCATTTAATTTCATGCATGTTAATTTTCTTACAATTTAATATTCTTGCAACTTACATTCTTGCATGTTAATTTTCTTACAATTTACATTCTCGCAATTTACATGTTTTTCTTATTACGATTTATGCGTCGAAGTTATACTAACTTATACAGCCAGCGTTATATCGAATGATTATTCATTTGAACATAAGTTTCTTGAAATCAAAACAAATAGGTATGAACCAAATCACATCAATAAACCTTTCGTTTGACTATGTCCTAGGATCAATCTAGTCGATCCTGCGAGTAACCAAATCATATTTATTATAGTTTGGAAGACTAGCGGTTGTTTATCGGAAATCACCGTAAACAGAGTTATGGTGGAAGAGCGAACGACGAAAGGGTAGAAAGGATGACACTTGTTAGAAAGGAAAAGAGTGGTACTGGTTGGTTGAACGATGGAATTGTTGAAGTGAAGTATGAAGTATAAAATAAGCTTAAATATGAAAGGGCCAATAAGATTTGTATATAATATAAATGTTTTCTTCAAAAAAAACTTCAAAAAATATATATACTAAGAGACTAATTTTTTAGTTTTTTAGAAGATGAAAAGATAAAGTATAATAAACTAATAATATTTAAGTAATTTTTATAATTATTAACGGATATGGATATCCGCGAGTATGGTAACATTAAACCTATATCCATATCCATTAATAAACTGGTATTTGAATATACATTTATCTTATCCGTGGACATCTACGGAATACTCTATTTTCAAACTTTTTCGTGTACCTGCAGAAGATTTCATGAACTTAATTAACTTTAGATATTTCCAATTAATTTGGATTTTTCCAATTATTTGGAAATTAAAATTAATTTGGGATTTTTTTAATTAGTTATGTTTTAATGCTTCCGTAGATGCATCTACGAAAAAACCATTTCTTTTAAAAAAAAAATATACTTCCAAAGATACATCTACGAAAATAGAGAGACAATTTTATCATTTCAGATGTAACTGAGAGATCCAAAGGATATAGTTAGAAATTCTAAATCTTTAATTAAGTTGACAACTAGTCTGCATGCGTTCAACAAATGAATTTATCATAATCTTTTTACTTTTAGCATTAACTTGATCAGGTTGTTGAAATTGAAATCTGAATCAAAACGAAAAATGATAAAATTCATAAATCAATCAATAAAAGGGGTTGTTGAAATATCACATATGGTTCACAACAACATTACCCACTAAGAATCATTCCCCTTGACAAAAATAACCAATTTCTCTTACATGCATATAAGCTGATTATTATTTAGTCCAGTATGTTTGGTTTGAGGGTAGCAAGAGATAAAACTGATTTTGACATGTGATCATGATTTAACAATTACTTTTCTTAAAAAAAGTAGATTATAAGGATTGCTTTATATCTTATCATTTGTTGTCTTTATTAGTTAAGAGTTGAAAATAAGGTGATTATTGGATGTAAAAGGTTTTCTTAATGAAAATTGCCTGCACTTTAAGTCATGATACTAATTAATGATTTTTCAATGTCCCTTTTGTTTTTATGAACATTCTATTTTCTAATGAAGAAAATTAGGTTTCATGCAAACAATTAGTTTGTTCTTCAAGTCAGTCATTCATATATTCATATATGCTTTTCTTTATTCCTAGTGATATCCAACCTGTATATGTTTTTTTTTTCTTTTCAATTTAACAAAAAGTTTCTAATTTAACTCTATAGTTAAAATACAGTAATAAAAAAAAATTGAGTGTTTTGTTACATTAATATATTTTTGTATCTGTTTCTTCATGAGATTAATTTAACTTTTTTATTAGAGATAACGCAGTAGAACTATCGTTCTATATAGAAGAGATATCTCAACTATTTTGAGACCTTACAACACGATAAGATATTATGAAATAAAATAATTAAAAAACTATTATCAAATGCTCATTTTAGTAGAGAAAAAAGAAACTTTGATATAAAAAATATTATAGAAGCATGATCTAAATACGGGAAGACAACATGGAGCGGCCATGAACAGACGGGAGGAGGCATGTTCTTAAAGATGGGGCGCTTTTGGATGTCGAGACACAGTTTATCGCGGACGAATTTTTTTATCTGGTTACTTCTACATTTTCTCTAAAAGCTGGTACTGGTGAGTTTTCTTGGGCTGCAATCTGTGACGGTGATTTCTCCTCTCCTAGATAATCCTCTCCTGATTGTCTCTTTAAGGTGCGTCCCTTTGTATTCATATTTGAGTATTCCTAATACTCGTTTGTTGAATTATGTTGCCTATTAAAAATAATTATAAGATGAAGCTAAAATAGCTGTCATTTTGTCTTCATCAAACTTTTTTCAATCTCAACCTATTATTTTGTTTTAGGCTTTTGAGATAAGGATCAATTTTTGAACGTTTGTGGCACAATGATGATCTATGTTGAAAAAGAACTCAATCATTTGAAAACTTGTTCATGTTACATTAATTATTTAATTAATCAAATATGAATTTATTTGAAATAATTAATTATTAATACATCATGTTATGATCAATATTATAAGCCATTAATTATTGATGAACTATTTGGTTGGATTTTGTCTATCAATAGAACGTGATGGATTGGATCATTCAGTTAAGTTCACTGAGACGTCTCTGCCCTCAATCGTTTAGCTATTTAAGCGTTATCCCATTAAACAATTAACATACTATGAAAAATCTAGACGGCAATGAAGTAGTAATCCTCTATTCCTCTCATACTCACTTGCCTAAACTAGCAGTCTCTCCAATTCCTACAAGGTACATAGTTCTTATTATATTGATTATTCTTTGATATATGATATGCTATAATTTGTATCTACTCGACTTAAATTAAATATATCAATTGGTATCAGAGTCTCGTTAGATATATTTTATTGCTAGTATTATAGTTTGTGTACATTCATAAATGTCACTGATGGTAAAATGAATATATTACTCTAATCAAAATAAATTATGTAAAAAACGATTGCCGAAGAATCATTTTTTTATAGGCAATGAAATTTCATTAATCAAAAGAGTACAAGGGGTACTCGCCCAATATTTATACAGCGTCAAATGTTTAAGAAATCAACTGGCCAATGGCTCTATAATGTAAAATTACAAGTGACATTAGCGAGTATTCCTATCACATTCCACAACGACGAAAGAAATATTTCCCAATGCACTACCACACCTACTTGAAAAACATACGAGTTGAATTGGATGTCATTTCTCATACTCCATATTGCCCATCCTGTATGCAGCCATATTAACAACCTCTTTCTCACTCTAACCACCCTCCCAGCACACAAAAAAAAGAGAGTAAATGTTCCATCACCCCAACAATATTATCCAAAACCACTCTCAACGAATTTGCCATCTCTTGCAAAACCAACCTTGAAAATATACATTGCACCAACAAATGATCCAATGACTCAACATGTAACAGAAAAAAAAACGCATACTGTATCACTGTTCTCAGTTATGATTTACCTTTTTGCCAATTGTTCCTTGGTTGCTAAACGATTCTTTATACACCTCCATCCAAAAACCTGTATTTTTTATGGGACCTTAGATTTCCATAAGACAACCATAGCATCCAAATTTTCCTTACTTTGTGGAAGGAAATTCCTTCCCATGTTATACTTCACGTATCCCGAAGTAACCGTATATAAACCATCCACGCATTTGAACCATTTAGATGTTTGCGACGCCCCTAATTGGGCTGATCCCTCCCAAAAAATCTTTAATATTTTGAAATTATTCTGTTACCATCGCTGAATTCCTTATCTGTGTTGGACCCAGATTCCAAACCCAAATATTACCTCCAAAGCTTCCCATTTCTTGTAATATTGCGTCATGATTATTATACATGCTAAATGCTTCCGGAAAGAGTAATTTGAATGGAATTCAACCACATCAATTGTTATGCCCAAACCTTATTGATTGCCCCGCTCCTTGTTAGAACAAGAATTGTTCTGATCAATATTCTGTGTTTTGATGATAACATTATGTATGAATTTTGTATAAGACAATGTGGTACTCTCATCCTTTGCATTTCCATTTCAGGAAATATATAAAGAGTATGCACAAATCAGCGCTCAGAAGCAACTGACTCAGAAGGTTCTGAATGGCTTCATCAGAACATGCTCCGGCAAGACATCGGAAGATGGTCATGCTGATTCAGAACATGAACTGGAAAGCATCAGAAGAATGAAAGTCAGAAGAACACGCTCTGAAGTTCTAATGGTATCACGCTCAAGCTCTCTAAAGTCAGAAGAGAGAAGATGATCTGCACCAAGCTGATTGACTCTGATATTCAAACGTTGTTATCTACAAAATCTGAGTCCAGAAGAAAATACAAGATGAAAGGATGAAACATTAAATCTCTGACTGACAAAAGGAACGCTAGAAGCTACAAAAGGCAAAGTCAGTAAAAGCAGCAAAAGCAAGGCTCGAGGTAGTTGACAAAAGTGTGAAACATTAAATGCACCGTTGTACTATTCACGCAAAGCATTAAATGCTCCCAACGATCATTTCCTCTTAGCGCCTATAAATAGAAGTTCTGATCAGAAGCAAAGTAGAACACTTGTGCAAATATACTATAACACTGTCAAATTCAAAAGCTTACAAACTTCATCTTCAACCTCACAAACTCTTGTAATATTTAGTGAGTGTTAAGTTTAGAACTTAAGAGAAATATCACAGTTGTGATTACAGCTTTATTAGAAGCAAATCAATACTCTTGTAAACTTTATTTTTACATTAATTGTAAAAGGTTCCTAGAGTGATCAAGTTATGATCTGTAGACTCTATAAGACTTAGAGGTTATCTAAGTGGAAAACCATTATAATCAGTTGGATTAGTGGATTAAATCCTCATTTGAGGGAAATCACTCTAAGGGGGTGGACTGGAGTAGTTTGGTTAACAACGAACCAGGATAAAAATCATTGTGTTGATTGTTTTTATCTTCTAAGTTTTTGAGATACACTTATTCAATCCCCCTTTATAAGTGTTTTTCTATCCTTCAATTGTCATCAGAGTGTCGGTTCTAGGTGCAAGCACTTAACCATGTTAGATAAAAGATTCAGGGAGAAAACACAAAGTCAATATGGTTGAAACAACTTCATATACTCCTACTCCTGAACAAAACAACAATGGTAATGGAAGCAATAGTTTCAATGGCTATAATAGACCACCAGTTTTTGATGGTGAAAAATTTGAGTACTGGAAAGATAGACTCTGTCATACCCAAAATTTTGCCCATACTATTTCTCTGGTTCAAACTCAAATCAAAGTACAAAGCTCCAAGACACACCCTCCTAAATAATGTTCAAGGAACTAGAGTTTTGTTGTTCTGAGGAAAAATCAATGGATCAAAAGCTCCAAGACATCTCATATGGATTATGATGTTTCAAACTACCTCCATGGCGAATTTCAGGTCCCGATTCAAAAGATTGATCACTCAATTGCTCAAACGATCAATAATTTACTAGTTAATCTAAAAGTCAAATTATGGTCAAAGTACAGTCAAAACTCCTGATTTTTTGTCAACATCCTAATATTGAAGTATCATTCACCATATGATCAAGAATTGATCATGGTTCATCAAGGAAAGATCAGAAATCAACAATTCCAAAAGTTTCTAAATTAGGGTTTTCATAGGAGAAAGTTAACTGAACTTTGACCAGCCATAACTCCTACATGGAACATCAGAAATTTTCCATCCAAAGCAGATTTTGCAGGAAGTGGAATTCTCTACAACTTTGTCTCTCATATGCCAAGTCTAAAAATGCTTCATTTGAGAGATATGGACCAAAACATTATAGGTCCTTTTCAAAAGTCAACCAAAAGTCCTTTTTTTCAAAAGGACACACAAGGAGCATGGAAAAATATTTTGGCATGAGACAAAATAAATTGGTTAGAGGACTCTTTAAGGTTTCTAAAAAGTCTAAGAACTTGAAAAAATATTAAAGTATGAGGAAATGGCAAGGTGTACAAGTTCACTGATTTTCAAGGGTGTGCATGAAGGAAAAAGGTCCAAAATCCCAAACATTTTCAAATGAGCCCATATTCTTTTTATCCAAACCTTATCCTAAGCCCTTCCACGCCCCAAAAACATATCTTTCAAATTTATATTATTTTTATTAATTATTTTATGATTTTATACATTTAAATCACGATTTAATTACATAAAATAATAAATTAAATAAAGATATGATTTTGCTTGGTTTTTAAGCCAAATATCAATCAAATATCCTCATTAAAACATACAAGTTTCGTTCCCATAGCTTGAGGTTCAAGAAAATCAATCAAGGCCATGTTTAGAAACTTAAAAAAATCACATTTCAATCAAATCTCCATTGATTGATTTAGCAAGATTTTTTCTGTTTCTATCAACCCTAATCCATCCAATATAAATACCAAACACATTCAGATGCAAGGGGACGAAATTTTGCAGCCATTGAAGCCCTAAACCGAGTTCAAAAAAGCAAGAAAATTTCAAACATCAATTCTGAATTAGAGGTCAATTTGAGTTATTTTTTGATTGCAACACGTTCAGGGAGTATCAAGGAATCTTTCTCAATCATCACCAGCCTCTGAGACCTCAAGAATGCAAGCCAACACCTCACAGTTTGTTTTTTTTTAATTTGAGTCGAATTGCATTATTCACGCATCATTAACTATTTCTTGTTGCATATATGTGTTTTACGTGAGGGTTTGTTGGATTCTGGAAAATTAATTGGGGTTTTGTGCTATTATGAACCTACCACCATTGTTAGGGTTTTGAGGTTCCAAAGGGGGTTTTTCTTTCTAGGTCACATAAAGTGAAATTGCAGGGTCCATTACGTTCGTGAGTGTTGGAAGAACACAGCCATGTAATCGCGCCATATTTTTACTGCGTTTTACTAGTATTCGTTAAGAACATGTATAAAAGGTCCAAGATTTTTATAGCGCCCTGCAAAAGAACGCTGTAATAGACGTTCTGGGGAAGAAGACGAGGACGTGTCCTCTCCCCATTGGTTGGTTAACGCGCGCAAAAAAAATTCAAAGGCCCAAGGATCCGATGCATCAAGACGCATGGGATATCGTACGCGCGCATCCTCACAACCATCAGATCTTCATCCAATCTAATCCAACACATCTGGGAACGCAGGTGCACCATGGTCAAGCGCGTGCTGCCACACAGGATCACCCAGCTAAGTTTCCAAATTTTTTATTTTTAATTACATAATCTTTATTTTATTTATTTATTTATTTCTAATATATATATATATATATATATATATATATATTACCTAAAAACTCCTTTTTTTATATAAAATCATAAAAACTATTTTCCCTTAATATTTTTCTTTTTTATATCATCGATTCCTCGATTTTATTTTATACGTTTAAAAAACTCTAAAATGTATTTAAATTGTTTTAATTCATAAATTAATTGTGATTAATCAATTAAAATATATTTTGACATTTTAAAAAGATCCATATTTTACTTTTAATCAATTTAATTAATTAGGTCGAAGACCAATAATTAATTAAATCTGATTGTTATTTAATTCACTTTTCACTCGATTTAATATTTGCAATACACTGAAAAATATTTTTGTGTGTCCTTTTCAGGGTTATTTTCAGATGATTTCCGATTACGGGCCATGCCTTTCACAAAGCTAAGTCCCTATTCAACTTTCTATTTATTTTTCCTTTTCCTTTTTTATTTAAATACAATATTATTTTTGCCTTAAATTTTTTAATTATTTATTTTGCCCTGCTAATTCAAAAGAACTGTCCATACACTCACTTCCGATTATTTTCCTGTTAATTCTCAGATGTTTAGAGTCAATGCTCGAGGCAACCTCTGACTATCAACCTTATCAACCTTATCAACCAAAGCTAAGTTTCTATATTTATTTTCCTTTTTTCTTTTATCCTTTTTATTTTGATTAGGGTTAACCGTACCTGCCATTGAATTGATAATGCACTCACTCCCTTTTTTTGGTTTCTATTTTTCACCTTTTCAGGATATGCCAACCGCCAAAGCTCAAATAAACAGTAACCCTAAAACTCTAACCTCTTTTATTTTTCTGCTTAATTATTACTTATGTCAAACCCGCTGGTTTCTTTTTCCCTTCCCCATATTCTTTTGTATATGTTCCTGGTTTGTATTGTTTGGCCTCAAAGGCACTTAATCTGTATATTGTATTTTCTGCCATGGTTAGTAATTTAGGGAGTGCAACTCTGAACTGATTTAGAGCCATTTAATTATAAGATAATATATTTCGAATTGAATCACATGATTGTTGCACCCACACACACTTTTTGGTAACCCCTCTTGTTGTCTGTTACCTGTTGCCTTGTTGCCTTGTGTTTTTTGCAGAATAGCCATGTCCCTCGAATACGAGGATACCTCAGCCATGTTGCCTCGATTAAGATCATAAGTCCCTAATGATGCTGCCTTCGATACACTAATATGATCTCGTCCCTCGGAAGTCGCCTACGAAAGGTTGAGGTGTCCTCTGGCTGCCTAAACGAAAGGCTATTCTGATCCTTCCCTTAGACTACCTGCCTCTATATGGCAAGGGACAGTCTTATGGTGAACGAACTCTTGATGACCCTTCAACCTCCAAATCAAAGGACTTCTTCGCCCTCCTATGGCAGGGATAACCCTGAAAGGCTAAAAGAACACTTCTGCAAAAATTAAGGTAATTGCCCCTAGTTGCCTTGCTCTGGCTAAAATCTATTTTCAACTCCATTTTCTTAAAACATTATCAAGGCTACGCTTATTTACAAGCTAAAGTCATTGTTTTCTTCTTCTTCTATATTTCTTTCTTCAAAAGAGCAAAGCAATTAAGAGCCCATGGAAAACCATGGATGCAAAGGGTGCCTTACACCTTCCCTTTGCATAATTACCCCCCGAACTCAGTTGTTATTTAAAAGGTTTTTCCTGTTCTTTTAGCCTTTCTGATTATTTGTATAAAATAAAAGTCGGTGGCGACTCATGCTTAACCACGACATTTCGATAAAAATAGTCAGTTCACCGTATTACAGAACTGGCGACTCTGCTAGGGATTTTCGATTAAAAAGAGGGGTTACCTTAAAAGCTTAGGATTCACTTAATTGTTTTCTATTGTTTGCTTTGCTTGTTTTATTTTTCAGGGGTGTTTTGGGAATTAAATGAAGGACGAATCCTACACTCGAATTCAAGTACACCTAAGATAGGAAGTGGCATAGTCATGGCGACCTCCTTCATGTATGTGGAGGATTGGTCAATATGAGAGTTCACGCTTAAGTTAGGCCTCTATGGGTGTTCGCATGCCTCTTTTGCATGAGAGAGGTTTGTGTGGACATCTGTAGGTGAGTCGGAGCTTAAGGACCTTTAGTTACCTTTAACCCATCTTGAATTTAGGAACGTAGTGGGGGGACTACTCTTGATGTATATTGAGAGCATAGTCGCTACCCGATACTACATCTCAGATAGGTTCTTTCTCAAAGTATCATTGCATGGTATGTATGTACCATTAAATACGGTGAACTGACTTTTATATTAAAATGTTGCGGTAAGTAAGAGTCGCCAACGACTTTTATTTTATCCAAATTAATTAGAAAGGCTAAAATAAACAGGAAAAAAACCTTTTAAATAATTTTGAGTTCGGGGGGTAATTGTGCAAAGCGAAGGTGTAAGGCACCCTTTGCATCCATGGTTTTCCATGAGCTCTTAATTGCTTTTCTCTTTTTCGTTCAGAAATGTAGAAGAAGTGAATATGGACTTTAGCTCGTAAATGAACGTAGCCATTTTGAAGGTTTATGAGAAAGAATATGAAAATGTTTTTTAGCCAGAGTAAGGCAATTAGGGGCAATTACCTTAATAATGTAGAAAATCAGTTCTTTTAGCCTTTCAGGATGAAAGGGTCTATCCATGCCATAAGGGGGCAGGAAGCCTTTCATTTGGAGGTTGAAGGTTCGTCGCAATATCGTTCGCCATAAGACTGCCCCATGCCATAGAGAGGCAGTTAGTCTAAGGGAAGGATCAGAATAGCCTTTCGTAGGCAACTAGAGGATACCTCAGCCTTTGGTAGGCAACTTCCGAGGGACGAGATCATATTAGTGTATCGAAGCCAGCATCATTAGGGACCTATGACCTTTGTATTTATCAAGGCAACATGGCTGAGGTATCCTCGTATTCGAGGGACATGGCTATTCTGCAAAAAAACACAAGGCAACAGGCAACAGGCAACAAGGCAACAAGGCAACAAGGCAACAAGAGGGGTTACCAAAAAGTGTGCGTGGGTGCAACAATCACGTGATTAATTCAATATATTATCTTATAATTAGTTATTCTAAATTGATTCAAGGATTGCACTCCCTAAGATTACTAACCACGCAATAGTATAAACAACATAATTAAAGCAATATGGGGAAGGGGAAAAAGAAACCAGCGGAGGAAAGGGAGAATGAAACCAGCGGGTTTGACATGAGTAATAATAATAAGAAAATAAAAAATATGAATTTCAGGGTTACCGAACACTCGAGCTCTGACTGGCTGACTGGCCCTGAAAATTGGAAAAAGAAAAATAAACGCGAAGGGGTGAGTGTATGGTTAATTCAATGACAATTAAGGCTAACCCTAATTTAATAAAAAAAATGGCAAAAAAAAAAAAAAATATGGAAAAGACTTAGCTTCGTAATAGGCGAGGCGCGTATTTGGGAGGTATCTGAAAATAACCGTGAAAAGAATATACAAAGAAATATTTTTTCAGTGTATGGCAAATTCTCTCAAACCCTGATTAGGGCACAAATTGACTAAGTTTAATAGTATAAATAAAATCAATTTAATTAATCATTGGTATTCTACCTAATTAATTAAATCGATAATTAAATCCTGAACCTAATATCAATGAACAAAAAGTTAATTATAATTTAATTAAATAATTTAAGTAAATTAGGTTAATTTAAACAATTAATAAGCAAATTATTAAAATAAACAAGTATTTTGTTTTTTAATGTTTTTTATAAAAAAAGGAAATTTAGAGAAGTTTTTTATTTTGAAAGGTTATTAAAAATATAAACTAAACAATATATATAAATAAAACAAATTATATAAAAGAAATTAAAAAGAAACTCAGCTTGGATCTGTTGCGGTGAGCCTCTGGTGGTCTACGGTGATCCTTGCCATCGTGGCCTTTGGATCGTTCCCTGTTGGCAATCTGACGATGGAAAGATGGAGACGCATGATAAAAGCACAGGGCATGCACGCGCTGGATCTGATGGCATGGTGTTTTAAAAAAAGTTACACCCTGGGGGATTCGAACCCATGCTCCTTCCCTCACAAGCGAATGCCTCCAGCCAACTGGACTGTTTTGCCATTCTGTATCATACACATGCTAATAAAATTATATAAAAAAACATGCTAAATATAATTTCAAGCTGGAGAAGCGTGCCCTCCTCCTTCGTCTCCTCCACTTGCTGTTCCTTTTTTCTGGAGTTTTGCTACAAACAGACTATGGATTTGCTGCGGTTTTTCGGTAGTCAAAACCTGTGAAATTTAAACCCAACCAAAACAATAACAAAATTAGATTTAAAGGCATGGTTCAACTTCTAATCTTCTCCCGAACTCAATGAAACCTTTAATTTTTGAAGGATAGAAAAACACTTAGAAATGGGGGGTTTGAATAAGTGTAGTCTTAAAAACTTGAACGATAAAAATAAATTGCACAGTTATTTTTATCCTGGTTCGTTGTTAACTAAACTACTCCAATCCACCCCCACGGAGTGATTTACCTCACCTGAGGATTTAATCCACTAATCGCAACAGATTACAATGGTTTTCCACTTAGTCCGCGACTAAGTCTTCCAGAGTATCCTGATCACAACCTGATCACTCCAGGAACAACTGCTTAGACACAAGCTAAGACTTTCTTAGAGTATCCTGACCACCACGTGATCACTCTAATTACAACTGCTTAGACACAAGCTAAGACTTCCTAGAGTATCCTGATCAACACTTGATCACTCTAGTTACTTACAAATTAATGTAATCAATTCTAAGAGTATTACAATGCTTCTTAAAAGCTATAATCACAACAGTGATATTTCTCTTAATGTTTAAGCTTAATCTCACTAATATATTACAACAGCAATGTAGTGAGCTTTGATGAAGATGAAGTTTCTGAGTTTTGACTTGAACAGCGTTTCAGCAAGTTAATATTCACATAATTTGGTTCAGTGTTGTTAACCTTGCTTCTCATCAGAACTTCATATTTATAGGCGTTTGAGAAGATGACCGTTGAACGCATTTAATGCTTTGCGTGTTCCGTACAGCTTTGCATTTAATGTTTCACGCTTTTGTCAACTACCTCGAGCCTTGTTCACGCTGTGTCTACTGACGTTGCCTTTAATAGCTTCCAACGTTCCTTTTGTCAGTCAGCGTAGCCTGCCACCTGTACTTTCTTCTGATCTGATGTTTGAATATAATATTTGAATATCATCAGAGTCAAACAGCTTGGTGCATAGCATCTTCTTGTCTTCTGACCTTGAAGTGCTTTTGAGCGTGATACCATGAGAACTTCAGTGCTTCTGCTTCTGACCTCAAGTTCTTCTGATGCTTTCATAGACCCATGTTCTGATTCTGCCTTGACCATCTTCTGATGTCTTGCCAGACCATGTTCTTATGTTGCATGCTGAACCTTCTGAGACAAAGCTTCTGAGCGCTGATTTGTGCATACTCTTTATATATTTCCTGAAATGGAAATTGCAATGTATTAGAGTACCACATTATCTCACACAAAATTCATATCCTTGTTATCATCAAAACTAAGAATATTGATCAGAACAAATCTTGTTCTAACAATCTCCCCCTTTTTGATGATGACAAAAACATATATAAATAATATGAATTTGCGATCAGAAAGAGCAGACGGCTAAAGACAAATTACACAGCTATAGCATAAGCATGTGAATATGTCTCCCCCTGAGATTAACAATCTCCCCCTGAGATGAATAATCTCCCCCTGAAATAAATACTCGAAGAACTTTAATAATAAAAGACTTCCCTGATTATTTCGGTAGAGACGATCACATAAGCTTCTTGCTTCTAATAATTCATAGTTTCTGACTTCTGCTTCCATTGGACAGCTTCAGAACTTGAATTTCTTTAGATCCCTAGAACACTCACAGCTTCTGATTCCTGCTTCCATTTAGGACAGCTTCAGAATTTGAATTTCTTTGATCTTCAGAACATTCACAGCTTCTGATTCCTGCTTCCATTTAGGACAGCTTCAGAACTTGAATTTCTTTAATCTTCAGAACATTCACAGCTTCTGATTCATGCTTCCATTTAGGACAGCTTCAGAACTTGAGTTTTCTGGATCTTTTAGAACATTCACAGCTTCTGATTTCTGCTTCCCTTGGATAGCTTCAGAGCTTTGAATTTCTTCTTACATCACTTCATGCTAGATTGTATCAGAACATTGTTGAATGTACCAGAGCATCATCAGAGCATCTCTACATCCTGAAATGTTACAGAACAAAACTAAACGACAAAAGTCAGCATGAATAAGTTAGAACATAAGATGTGTATCAGAACACAAAATATGTATCAGAGCCATATAAGCCATATAGACTATATCAGATCTAATAGACAATGTATTAGAGCAAATAGACAATGATTTGGGTCATATTCTACTATCAGAATTTCTGATCATTCTTCCTTGTGATTCTGAAGTTTCCTAGCACTCAGCTTGCTTCAAGAATCCAAGAGCTATCTCTGATCATTTCTTCTTGCTTCTGATTCTGAAGCTTCATAGCACTCAGCTTGCTTTAAGAATACAAGAACTTGATTCATCTTGTTGCTCCTCATGTTGGTCTTGAATCTTTGATTCCTGCAACAACACAACTTAAAAACATATGAAGCTTGCAGCTTCTGTTAGTAAATGTGGGGTCTTTTTACTCGGTAACTGATAATATTAATCAGATCATTTATCATATATTTTCTCCCCCTTTTTGTCATAACATCAAAAAGCATAAAAGATTCAGATGCAAAGCAAGAGATTTGCACAGTTACCTAAGTAGACGTCCCCTCAACTGCACGCACGCTTGTCCAGGAATAGTGAACACGTGTTTACCATCTGGATAGCCAGTTACAGCTGTTTTGCTTTTAAAGAGATTCTGAATCAACTTAGACAATGAAACGTTAGTAATAACTGAATCACATTTTCTAATTGATTTCAATCAGAACTTCTTATAAACAAAAAATCCAATTTCATTTCAGAAGATACTCATACATAAGATCTTCTCATCTTCTCATTCTGGGCATAAATCCATACTGATATTCTTCAGAATGAACTTAAACCTATCTTCAGCAAGGGGTTTTGTAAAGATATCAGCCCATTGATGGTCTGTATCCACAAAGTTTAAGGATATAACACCCTTCTGAACATAGTCCCTTATGAAATGATGTTTAATCTCAATATGTTTAGCTTTTGAATGTAAAATAGGATTCTTAAATAAACATATAGCAGAAGTATTATCACAGAAAATAGGAATGTTACTCTCATATATCTGGTAATCTTCCAGCTGACTTCTCATCCAGAGCATTTGTGTGCTACAACCAGCAGCAGCAACATATTCTGCTTCTGTTGTTGAGAGGGCAATAGTAGCTTGCTTCTTGTTGTACCATGAGATCAGATGACTTCCAAGAAATTGACAACTTCCAGAAGTGCTCTTTCTTTCTATTCTATCTCCAGCATAGTCAGCATCACAGAATCCTACTAAGTTGTAATCTTTAGATCTTCTGTAAACTAAACCAACATTAGTAGTACCTTTCAGATACCTTAGAATTCTCTTAACCGCAGTTAAATGAGATTCTCTTGGATCTGATTGGAATCGAGCACACAAACAAACACTAAAGAGAATGTCAGGTCTAGAAGCAGTTAGATATAGAAGAGATCCAATCATACCTCTGTACAACTTCTGATCTACCTTCTTACTTACCTCATCCTTACCCAGTACACATGTTGGATGCATAGGAGTTTTGGCTTCTTTGCTTTCAGAAAGATTAAACTTCTTCAGAAGTTCTTTCACATACTTCGTTTGATGAACATAGGTTCCATCGGAAGTTTGGTTAATTTGAATCCCAAGGAAATACTTGAGTTCTCCCATCATGCTCATTTCAAATTCAGCCTGCATAGACTCAGCAAACTCCTTTTCAAGTGTAGCATTAGATGTTCCAAAGATAATATCATCAACATATATTTGACAAATTAAAATATCCTTTTTAAATGTTTTACAAAAGAGAGTAGTGTCCACTTTTCCTCTAGTGAAACCATTTTCCAGAAGGAAAGAACTCAAACGTTCATACCAAGCTCTGGGAGCTTGTTTCAATCCGTATAATGATTTCTTTAATTTAAAAACATGATTTGGAGACATGGAGTCTTCAAAACCAGGAGGTTGATGGACATAAACTTCTTCGTCTATGTAACCATTTAAGAAGGCACTCTTGACATCCATCTGATAAAGAGTGATGTTGTGTTGAGTGGCAAAAGAAATTAATAGACGAATAGATTCTAACCTGGCCACTGGTGCAAAGGTTTCTGTGTAGTCAATTCCTTCTTGCTGACTATAACCTTGAGCAACCAGTCTGGCTTTGTTTCTTACCACTTCTCCTTTCTCACTTAGCTTGTTTCTGAAAACCCACTTAGTACCGATGATGTTAAATCCTTTTGGTCTAGGAACCCAGTCCCATACATCATTCCTTGTAAACTGATTTAGTTCTTCTTGCATGGCAATTATCCAGTCTGGATCTTCTAGAGCTTGATCAACAGAAGTTGGCTCGATCAAAGAAACAAGACCTAATTGACATTCTGCATTGTTCTTAAGGAATGCCCTTGTTCTGATGGGATCATCTTTCTTCCCAAGGATCACATCTTCTGAGTGAGCTGAAGCAAGTCTAGGTGATCTTCTGACTGTTGGTTCTTCAGAGATTCTCATATTCTCTAAAGATGCAGCAACTTGATCTTCTGATCCATTGCTTCTGAGACTGCCAGCTTCTGCAGCTTTGCTTCTTGGTTCTTCAACTTCTGATATATCAATATCAAAATCTGCAAAATTCTCAAACTGCTTTGGTTTTTAAAGACCAAGCTTATCATCAAATCTGATATTGATTGATTCTTCTACAATCAATGTTTCAGTATTGTATATTCTGTAGCCTTTAGAGCGTTCAGAATATCCAAGAAGGAAACACTTTTGTGCTTTAGAATCAAACTTACCAAGATGATCTTTAGTATTCAGAATAAAACATACACATCCAGAAGGATGGAAATATGAAATGTTGGGCTTTCTATTCTTCCACAATTCATAAGGAGTCTTATTTAGAATAGGTCTGATAGAGATTCTATTCTAAATATAACACGCAGTGTTTATTGCTTCTGCCCAGAAATGCTTAGCCATATTGGTTTCATTGATCATGGTTCTGGCCATTTCTTGTAGAGTCCTATTCTTTCGCTCTACAACTCCATTTTTCTGTGGAGTTCTAGGACAAGAGAAATCATGGGCAATACCACTTTCTTTGAAGAACTCTTCAAAGAATCTGTTCTCAAATTCACCACCATGATCACTTCTGACCTTTATGATCTTGCACTCTTTCTCAGATTGAATCTGAGTGCAGAATTCAAGGAACACTGAATGAGACTCATCCTTGTGTTTCAAGAACTTTACCCATGTCCAGCGGCTATAATCATCAACGATGACTAATCCATATTTCTTCCCTCTGACAGATGCTGTTTTGACTGGGCCAAACAGATCAATGTGCAAGAGTTCTTACGGCCTTGAGGTAGAAACAACATTCTTAGACTTGTATGCAGGTCTGGAGAACTTGCCCTTCTGACATGCTTCACAAATAGCATCTGATTTGTATTTCAGATTTGGGAGTCCTCTGACCAGATTTAGTTTGTTAATCTGAGAAATCTTTCTCAAACTAGCATGACCTAATCTTCTGTGCCAGACCCATTGCTCTTCAGAAACAGACATAAGACAAGTCACCTTCTGCTTCTCAAGATCAGAAAGATCAATCTTATAAATGTTGTTCTTCCTCTTGCCTGTAAATAGGATTGAGCCATCCTTCTGACTTATAGCCTTGCAAGACTTTTGATTGAAGATTATATCATAACCATTGTCACTTAATTGACTTATGGACAATAAGTTATGCGTTAATCCTTCTACAAGAAGTACATTAGTTATGGAAGGAGAGTTACCAAGACTTATGGTTCCAGAGCCAATGATTTTGCCCTTCTGATCTCCTCCAAACTTGACTTCTCCACCTGGTTTAAGCACCAGGTCTTGGAATGTAGACCTTCTTCCCGTCATATGTCGCGAGCACCCAGAGTCCAGGTACTATGACATTTTGCTTTTTGTCCTCTTTTCCGCCAAGGATATCTGCAATAGGAATAATCTTTTCCTTAGGTACCCACAACTTCTTGGGTCCTTTCTTGTTAGTTCTCCTCAAGTTCTGATTGAACTTGGGTTTAGCAAAATATTTAACAGGAGGAACAGCATGATATTTCTTATTCTGATTTCCATGATATTTCTTAGGTTGTGTCACATGCTTCTTGGTGTGTGTTATGTGAAAACTTTGTGCATGTGATGTGTGCTTAATATCATGGGAGTGGCCAAATTTAAATTGGTTATACAGAGGCTTGTATGATATTTTCATATCATCCACAGATTCAAGCTTGTATGGGATTTCACCCTCATAACCAATGCCAACTCTCTTGTTTCCAGACACAGCATATATCATAGAAGCTAGCTGACTTCTGCCAATACTTCTAGATAAGAACTTCCTAAAACTTAAATCATATTCTTTCAGAATATGATTCATACTGGGAGTGAATTTTTCTGAATCAGAAGGAGATCCAACATTATTGGATAATTTTAAAACTTTTTCTTTTAATTCAGAATTTTCCAACTCAAGCTTCTTAGTTTCAAATTCAAATTGCTTTTTCAGCTTTTTGTATTTGATACTAAGATGAGCTTTTAATTCAAGAAGCTCTGTTAGACTGGAAACTAACTCTTCTCTAAATAGTTCAGAAAATACCTCTTCAGAATCTGATTCTGATGTAGATTCTGATCCATCATCTTCTGTCGCCATCAGCGCAAAGTTTGCCTGCTCTCCTTCAGAGTCTGATCCTGATTCTGATTCAGAATCATCCCATGTTGCCATAAGACCTTTCTTCTTATGAAACTTCTTCTTGGGATTCTCCTTCTGAAGTTTCGGACACTCATTCTTGTAATGTCCAGGCTCATTGCACTCATAGCAGACAGCCTTCTTCTTGTCAGATCTTCTGTCACCAGAAGATTCTCCACGTTCAAATCTCTTTGAACTTCTGAAGCCTCTGAACTTCCTTTGATTGCTCTTCCAAAGTTGGTTCACCCTTCTGGAGGTCATGGACAGTTCATCTTCTTCTTCAGATTCTGATTCTTCAGGATCTTCTTCTCTAGCCTGAAAAGCGTTAGTGCATTTTTTAATATTAGATTTTAATGCAACAGACTTACCTTTCTTCTGAGGTTCATTAGCGTCAAGTTCAATCTCATGACTCCTCAGGGCACTGATCAGCTCTTCCAAAGAAACTTCATTCAGATTCTTCGCAATCTTGAATGCAGTCACCATTGGGCCCCATCTTCTGGGCAAACTTCTGATGATCTTCTTCACATGATCAGCCATGGTGTAGCCTTTGTCGAGAACTCTCAATCCAGCAGTCAGAGTTTGAAATCTTGAAAACATCTTTTCAATGTCTTCATCATCCTCCATCTTGAAGGCTTCATACTTCTGGATTAGTGCAAGAGCTTTAGTCTCCTTGACTTGAGCATTTCCTTCATGAGTCATTTTCAAGGACTCATATATGTCATGGGCCGTTTCCCTGTTAGATATCTTCTCATACTCAGTATGAGAGATAGCATTC
Source organism: Vicia villosa (assembly GCF_029867415.1). Taxonomy (NCBI): domain Eukaryota; kingdom Viridiplantae; phylum Streptophyta; class Magnoliopsida; order Fabales; family Fabaceae; genus Vicia; species Vicia villosa. The sequence goes on from NC_081182.1 coordinate 146,113,919, forward strand.
AGCAAAACAGTCCTGCATTTGTGATGATTCTTGAAATCTTTCTTTTGATCATCAGTCATTTCGCTTCTCGTGAGCCTTACACCAGTAACTTTAACAGGATGTTTGTAACCATCTAACAGAAGATCCCATAGATCAGCATCTAGACCAAGAAAGTAACTTTCCAGTTTATCTTTCCAATATTCAAAGTTTTCACCATCGAATATTGGTGGTCTAGTATAACCATTGTTACCATTGTATTGCTCAGCAGAGCCAGATGTAGATGGAGTTGAATTTGTTGGAATTTCACCAGCCATCTTTTACTGAAGCGTTTTTCTCTTCCTGAATCTTTTCTAAACACGGTTAAGTGCTTGCACCTTAGAACCGGCGCTCTGATGCCAATTGAAGGATAGAAAAACACTTAGAAAGGGGGGGTTTGAATAAGTGTAGTCTTAAAAACTTGAACGATAAAAATAAATTGCACAGTTATTTTTATCCTGGTTCGTTGTTAACTAAACTACTCCAGTCCACCCCCACGGAGTGATTTACCTCACCTGAGGATTTAATCCACTAATCGCAACAGATTACAATGGTTTTCCACTTAGTCCGCGACTAAGTCTTCCAGAGTATCCTGATCACAACCTGATCACTCCAGGAACAACTGCTTAGACACAAGCTAAGACTTTCTTAGAGTATCCTGACCACCACGTGATCACTCTAATTACAACTGCTTAGACACAAGCTAAGACTTCCTAGAGTATCCTGATCAACACTTGATCACTCTAGTTACTTACAAATTAATGTAATCAATTCTAAGAGTATTACAATGCTTCTTAAAAGCTATAATCACAACAGTGATATTTCTCTTAACGTTTAAGCTTAATCTCACTAATATATTACAACAGCAATGTAGTGAGCTTTGATGAAGATGAAGTTTCTGAGTTTTGACTTGAACAGCGTTTCAGCAAGTTAATATTCACAGAATTTGGTTCAGTGTTGTTAACCTTGCTTCTCATCAGAACTTCATATTTATAGGCGTTTGAGAAGATGACCGTTGAACGCATTTAATGCTTTGCGTGTTCCGTACAGCTTTGCATTTAATGTTTCACGCTTTTGTCAACTACCTCGAGCCTTGTTCACGCTGTGTCTACTGACGTTGCCTTTAATAGCTTCCGACGTTCCTTTTGTCAGTCAGCGTAGCCTGCCACCTGTACTTTCTTCTTATCCGATGTTTGAATATAATATTTGAATATCATCAGAGTCAAACAGCTTGGTGCATAGCATCTTCTTGTCTTCTGACCTTGAAGTGCTTCTGAGCGTGATACCATGAGAACTTCAGTGCTTCTGCTTCTGACCTCAAGTTCTTATGATGCTTTCATAGACCCATGTTCTGATTTTGCCTTGACCATCTTCTGATGTCTTGCCAGACCATGTTCTGATGTTGCATGCTGAACCTTCTGAGACAAAGCTTCTGAGCGCTGATTTGTGCATACTCTTTATATATTTCCTGAAATGGAAATTGCAATGTATTAGAGTACCACATTATCTCACACAAAATTCATATCCTTGTTATCATCAAAACTAAGAATATTGATCAGGACAAATCTTGTTCTAACAATTTTGTCCAATTTTTCTTAACTACAGCACCCCCAATTCGGAGCTTAGATAACCTAGCAATGGTGGTTTATGCTACCTGCGCTAAAAACCAAATTAACCGGCACAGAAAGTTCGCAAATATCATCATGAACACAAATATATGATCCAATTCCATTTATGATGCGTATATGAAGAAAATCGAAATCAAAATTTTTTGCTCAAACCGTGAGTTCGTGGATGCCTATTCCGAATGCCTTGGGGCTTCGATCTCGATTGAGAGATGATCACCAATACCCCAGGAATACGTTATGATCTCCAGAAGCCTTTTAATCTCCCTTAAATTCTCAATCCGGTTTCAAAATTTTCTTGAATTTGTTGAGCTTGGAACGTGTTATCTTGCTTATAATCCTTATGAGAAATTCGTCCCCTCGTTTCTGTTTTGGCTTGGATATATATATGTCTTCAATTAGGTATAACAAAATTGAGTCAAATCTCTATAAATCAAAGGATTGATTTTTGATTTTGGTGGAAAGATCTTTGATAGAAAACCTCATGTGAAGTTTCCATTATTGACTCAATCTCACCCCCATGGTTTCCACTTGATTGATTTTGAATAAATTTCTCAATCTTTAATTAAATCTTTGATTATTTTCACCAATTATTTATTTTTAAATTGAACTTTTATAAGTTAAAACCCAATATAAAAATAATAATATAATAAAAATAATAAAAAATAATAACAATGAAAGCATGGGATTATGGGCTTCTAGTGCACTCATGATCATGTTTAGAGATTCAAACTTAGGCCCATTAGTGTAAAAACTCAAAATTGCTCAATGTATCCTTTGTGCATCTCCTAAAAATAATCAACCTTGCACCATTCATAACTTCTTCAATTTTGATCCCGTGAAGGTATTATAAGACTTTTTTTTTTTGGAAAGCTCGATGTGTCCTCTAAATGCTCCTTTTAGTCTTAGTTCGATTGAATCTTCTATGAGCTTTTTTGTAAAAGATGACTTTTCGTTGACCTTTTGGAGGACCTATAATGTTTTGGCTCATATCTCCTATGCGGAAGCATTTCTTGACCTCGGGCCCAATATAAAAGGTGTAGAGAATGAAACTTCCTTGAGAATAGGCTATGGTTGGGGAATTTATGATAAAGTATGAAAGAGATATGGCTGGTCAAAGTTCAGTTGACTTTCTCCTATGAAAAACCTGATTTAGAATCTTTTGAGTTTGTTGATTTCTGATCTTTTCTTGATGAACCATGATCAATTCTTGATCAAATTATGAATGATACTTCAATATAAGGATGTTGACCAAAAATCGGAAGTTTTGACTGTGGTTTGACCATAGTTTGATTTTTAGGTCAACCAGTCGATTATTAATCGTTCGGGCCATTGAGTGAGCAATCTTTTGAATCAGGGCTTGAAACTTGGCAGGAGGATCCTTTGGGGCACATGAGAGACCAAGGGTTCCATTTTGAGGTCATGTAGCTTGATTTTACTTTGAAGAGATCAAAACCCTAGTTTGAGGGTTGTTGTTTAGGAGAGTGTACACTCAGTCGAATTTTGAGCTCCTGATATTCAAATGAGCTTGAGTGTAAAGTGTGATGGGCAAATTTTGGGGTATGACAGCTGCCCCTGTTCTATTTTCTTATATCTGAAGATGTAGACTGGCATGTGTGTCTGTCGGAATCTGAAGGTAGAAGAGAATTGAACACTAGAATACCCAGAAATTTGCCCTAGCTGAAGTAGGGACTCTTGTCGGAGATGGGTTTAACGATGCCATCCAGGTCTTGAGAGAAAGTTTATTGGAGATGGGCTTAAAGATACCATTCAGGCTTTGAGAGAAATTTTATTGGAGATGGTCTTAAAGAGGCCATCCAGGCCTTGAGAGAAAGTTTATTGGAGATGGGCTTAAAGAGGCCATCCAGGCCTTGAGAGAAAGTTTATTGGAGATGGGCTTAAAGATGCCATCCAATTTGATAGACTTGAGAGTTAGTATACGTCGTACGTTAGACCGTATCTGAAGAATATACTTAGGATGAGTCGTACGTTAGACTGGAGGATGGGTCGTGCGTTAGACTGGATCCAATTTGCATCGGTAGATGTCTGGAAACTCGTGCGTTAGGCTGAAGGACGAGTCGTGCGTTAGACTGAACCAATTTTTCATCCGTAGCTGTTTGGAAGGTCGTCCGTTAGGCTGAAGGATGAGTCGTGCGTTAGACTGAATCCAATTTGCATCCGTAGATGTTTGGAAAACCGTGCGTTAGGCTGAAGAATGAGTCGTGCGTTAGACTAAATCCAATTTGCATCCGTAGTTGTCTGGAAAACTGTGCGTTAGGTCGAAGGATGAGTCGTGCGTTAGACTAAACCCAACTTGCATCCGTAGATGTCTGGAAAACCGTGCGTTAGGTTGAAGGAGCTTAGTATGTTGAGAAGTGTTTGCTAGAGATTGATCGTGTCAGCACCGTTTGTAGTAACTGAATTAGACTTGGGAAGGATGATAGTGTCTACACTGTTTGTGATGACAGAATTAGATCTTCGAATGTTGATTGTGTCAGTACCGTTCGTAATACCTGAATTAGATCTTGGATAGATGACCGTGTCTACACCGTTCGTGATGATAGAATTAGATCTCTAAAGGTTGATCGTATTTGTACCATTCGTAGTAACTGAATTAGATCTTGGAATATTGATCGTGTCTACACCGTTCGTGATGATAGAATTAGATCTCTGAGAATTATCGTGTCAGTATCGTTCGTAGTAACTGAATTAGATCTTGGAGAGATGATCGTGTCCACACCGTTCGTGATGATAGAATTAGATCTTTGAGAATTGATCGTGTCAGTACCGTTCGTAGTAACTGAGTTAGATCTTGGAGAGATGATCGTGCCCATACCGTTCGTGATGATGGAATTAGATCCTTGAGAGTTGACCGTTTCAGTACCGTTCGTAGTAACTGAATTAGATCAGAGATATTGTTCAACTGCTTGATCCTGTATCCTGAAAAAGGTAAAGTTAGTCTTTATGCAATGTCATGATGTATGTATTATGTGACGAGTTTTGCATGTTATGTTTGAATTTGTTATGAGGTAATGTATTCAATGTATGAATATGATTTATCCTGTCTTGATTGAGAAAATATATCTCTGTGTCATTGTGATTTTGATGTCTGATCTTGTTTTTGAAGGTGCTCAGCTGGGGATTTATGATTTTTGCTTGGGGATGACCAGTAACTTGATGTACCCTGACTGGGGATTTAGAGATATAAATAACCCATGTTTGGAGAAGAGAAGATGTGTTGGAGAACCGGTAGTGTTGAAGATGTAAACTCTGTTGGGGAGCATTTGAAGGTATCTTCTTAATGGTTACTCTGTGGGGATTTGATCCTGTGAACCCGGCTCTGTGGGGAGACATGGGTGTCTTGAAAGTTGCCCCAGTATTATAGCTCTTGCCATTCTTAGACTCATATTCATTAGGACATATCACTGAGTATTGATCAAGGTGTCAAACTGGACTTTCATAGATTTCCCCCTGCTACTAGGGACTTTGGAAAGATTCGCCTCGCGAGGACTTTATGAGATGTGCACTATGGGCGACATGCCCCTAGTAATCGTAAACTTAGGATGATGCCCCTGATTGTTTTGGCATCCTGAGAGATTCTTGGAATCTTGACTTGATTTCCCCAGATTGATTGGGAAATAGTTTGAAACCCACTTGGGATGTATGTCTTTGACTGTTCGGGCGATAGCTTCGGCCCCACTTGGGTGCATGCCCCTGATTGTTGATGCTTCTGAGAGATTTTTGAAATTTGACCTGATTATCCCAAATTGATCGGGAAATAGTTTGAAACCCACTTGATATAGGCATTTGAGAGTTTCTTGGAATCTTGACTTGATTGCCCCATATTGTTTGGACAAAACACGTTGTGCCCCTTGTATACGCAGGAGACATTGGTTCTGGAGTGATCTTGTCTGTCGGGATAACTGTTAGTCATTAGTTGTACCCTGTGCAAATTCTTTCTGTTGCAAACATTTGAAATTATGTAGCAGAATATGTTTAATAATGAATTCATGAGATGTAATGCATACGTTTGTCTTGAGTTTTTTTGAAAAACATTAAAACTGGAGATGTAAAAGCATGATATTTGTAAAACGTGGTGTTTATAAAAAATGAAATACCAACTCAGCATTTGTGGTAAAACTTAAGGAGTCGGGATACCTTTTTGGTGATAGTATGCTTTCGAACTAACCACACTTCAGTTAGGACTTTCAAGGGTTGTAATGTGGCTTGGTTCACGATTTAAGAAACAAAGGATAATGGCTCAAAATTTATTTATACCCATACCCATCTTCGCGATGTTCTTCGATCCTATGCTCAGTTAACTTTGCGTTTCATCTTTAGCAAAGCTTGAAGTGTTAACATTGATATTTGATGGTGGTTGAAGCACCAGAAGTTTATTTGGACAGTCAATCATCCCTCTTTGTAATTCTTTTTGTTTTGGTCGAGGATTTGTAGTGACCTATTTTTTTTCTTAGATTTTTTTTATCCCTGACTTTTGCCTGAACTGCTTATTTTGTGATTACAGTCAGCGGGATGTTTCGACTTTTCGATAAGTCTCCTTCATAGGTTTTGACTTAACAGATTTTTTCTTTTTGGTGGATATTGACTGCATGACTTACTGGTTGCGGGGACCCATCATTATTTGCATAAACAACAGCTAGTACAATTTAGTTAACTGAGTAATTACCCTGCCCCAGGTTGTGATTAAGGGTTTAATTTGTATGAGAAAGAAACTTCTACTTCTTAGGCTCAAAGGGGGTTGACGAGGGATTAAAATCCTTATATCTCCACTATTTAGGAATTAAAACAATGCCTGTACATCGTCAACATAGTCCGTTCAAAAGCATACTGTATGAGGTTGCGGTATCATTTTCGCCATCCTCCCTCAAAAGGTATACAGCTTTAGCAAGAGTCGAATATCACAAAACATATGCAAAGTAAATACATAATTTAAAATGAGTGATAGCGAAATGATTTATTCAAGACAAACATATGCAATGCACTGATGATGATTATTAAAACAAATAATGTCTATCATGAGTCGAATGTTTAAACAAACAGAATAGAAATTGTGCATGAAGGTGAATCTAATGATCTAAAAATTCATCCTTCTAGACATTTAATCGATCTTGTCGTGATTAGGCATAGGAGCAATGATCACTACAGGAGTTTTTGGATGAGGGAATTCAATTTCACCAGCATCGATCATATCTTGGATCTTGTTCTTTAATGGCCAACAATCATTCGTGTCATGTCCAGGGCTATTGGAGTGATATACGCACCTCGCATTGGGCTTATAGCTAGGAGTGGAAGTGTTGGGCTTTATAGGAGGATCCCTCACAGTAATCAAGTTTGCCTTCAACAAATGTTGTAATGCCTGAGCCAGTGTGTTTACGGTGATTTCCGGTAAACAACCGCTAGTCTTCCAAACTATAATTAATATGATTTGGTTACTCGCAGGATCGACTAGATTGATCCTAGGACATAGTCAAATAGGTTGTTATTCATGATGATTCGAATTATGTCTTTGATCGGTGTGTCTCAAAAATAAGAAATACTTGATCAAACAAATAAAGATTAGCAATCACTTAGTTATACACGTAAATATAACATCAGCGAAGGGAAATTTAAAGATAAAATGTAAGACAAAACTGTAAAAGTGCAAGAATCTTAAAGTGCAGAAAAGTAAAGTGCTTCGAAGATAAATAACATGAAAATAAAGAGTGCAGGAATGTAAATGACAGAAAAAATAGAAGAAAGCATAATAATATCGAAAGATACTTGAATAAAGGAAAAATACACATGTATTTAAATTGATGTTGGTGTCATACGTACATTTCTCAGCGAACTCTTTCTCTTAACACTTGATACTTGAGTAATATGTGAGTGATTTGTACAAAATGAACACACGAAATCCTAACATTAAGATCCCTATTTATACTAATTTCGACCCTAACGGTCCTATGCTAATCTAACGCCATGTTGCCCATAGAAAATCCAAAGATGCCATCTGTCTTCGTACGGTTACATAAACTGTTTCGAAATTCAAATCATCCCTCCTGAATCCTCCTTTGACGCGTGGCAACATAATTACAACCAAGAATGCCACGAAAACACGCTAAGATTCAGTACTTTGCATATTTCGCAAAAACATCTAAGTCCCAATGAATATTCCTCTCGAATTTAGCTTCGGTGCTTACTATCTTTGTCTCAACTTAAACATCATTCTCGAAGCATGGCCATCAGTAGCCATTCCTTATCTTCAAAGATGGTCATCAGTAACCATCTCCTTCGAATTTCAGACCTTCGAAGAACATTTCTTCCTAAACGAAATCTTCAGCTAACAAATTGCCCCCAATAAATGCCTGTTTCGAAAAACAAGAGAAATAGGCGTTTCTTGCTGTAACAAGATTTTGTTTTAGAGTTCCAAGATCATTGACTGACGTCATAATCATTTATGACTCTGTTCCCAAAACGTCTTGTCATTTTCAAAGATGTCTACTCATAACTTACATTCCCACGTTCTGGTCTTACTTCCTGATCATTACTCCTATATACTAGGAGTAAAGCTAATAACTATTCGACCGCCGTTGGATGAAATCAACGCCTGCCGCATGTCTCTTGGTTTTTACCCAAAATATTTGAAAGGGTTTCCGTTAAACCTTTAAATATTAAAACCTTAACCTTCACATAACTTTCACCTCTTATTTCCTTATTCCTCCACAGAAAAGAACACTTCTGATTATATTCAAACCCATTCCAGAAAATCAAACTTACTCATGGCGTCATCTTCAAATGTTCTTCAACCAGCTTTGAAACTTCAACAATCTACACAGATGGGGAATCAAGAGTGCATACCAAACCCAAATTCTACGGAAGTGCGCGCCATTTACGCTTCTCAGGTAATCATCCCTTTTGAACTTTCTGGGAAAACTCATGCCTTCATGGGTCCTTTACCAGGAGAAATTAACTCTTCTCTGGATAAATTCTTTCATGCTTATTATAAGACTAGGCCGTTAGTTATTAAGAACAAAATAGATGAAAATGGTCGTCCTATTTCAACAAAACCTGATGATACGGAAAACACTTCGACCGTAAACCCTTCAGCCCTAGAGAAAATTAGGTTAAACTATGTAACCAATTTCGTGAAAGTTTTTAGGTCAATTCCCTTAGCAAAAGATCCTGAACTATACTATGCCTGGTTGGCAAGAGTAGAGAAACACAAAGCTTCTTTTTGGCAGGAACTGGGCATTTATGATTTAATCCAATTGTCCAAGACTGGTTTAGAATACAACCAAACTATGTTAGTTGCGTCAGTTTACTTCTGGGATGCTTCCCACAACACTTTCCATCTCCCATGTGGAATGATCACCCCTACGCTTTTCGACATAGCTGCCATTACGGGTCTTCGACCAACCGGAGAACCCTTCGACTCCAACGTCAGGGATACCGATACCATTAACTTCAATGAAGCAACTGTTACTTATACTGCATTCATTCAAAAGTATCATGACGAAAATAATGAGGTAGTCTCAGACGAAGAACATATTGCCTTCTTAGCCTTATGGCTTTCGAGGTGTGTCTTCTGTTCTAGGTCCATACAAGTGGCAAAAAGATATCTCTGTATGGCTAATCAACTCCACGCTAGAACAAAACTAAACCTGAGCCAGTTAATTCTAGGGTTTCTCTATGAGAATCTAGGTGAAGCAACATACCTTGTAAAGAATTATAAAGCAGGTTCTCTGTTTTTCGCTAGTCCCTTCTGGTTGCTATAACTGTTGCTCAATGCTACTTTTGAGGCTCAACTCCCATTTCGAGGTGTTGTGAACGAAGAAGACCCAGACATTAAAAATTGAACTGTAGAAGGAACCAGGTTGGCTTCGCTAACCCCAAAAGAAGAGACTGGTAAGCTTCGCGAACACTTTCTAGCATATGCCATGATGTTTGCTCGATGTGATCAATTCAGCCCTTCGATGGCTCCGTTCGTAAACAGGACAGTGGGTCCCGAATGGTTCACTCGAAAGTTTCCTCCAACATCTCAAGACCAAGAGACTGAATCTATGACTATCTGGGGAGCTTTTCTTACCCCACAGTTATTTTATCACCGCCTTCGTCCCTCCAAAAGCCAATACGTTCTCCTCTTCTACCAACCAAATCTGGTATCAAGGCAATTTGGATTGGTTCAAATAAGACCCAAATGTCTGTACGAGAAAAGGAACCACATGTGTTTACACACTTTATATCTGACTGAAGAAGAATGTGAATCAAAAATGGCCAGATATGCTGGTGTGACCAATCTTTCACCTATTCCTTTCGATCCCGCATTTTACTCTACTCCAGATTTTCAACAATGGTGGATGGACTATTACACCACGCAAATCTTTGATGCTGAGAGCCTTACTCGCGAACTAACTGAAGCTTTTGCTGATGTGCAGGAAAAATTTCAAAAAGGTACTTCGACTCATATTAAAGAAATACAAGCCTTTCAAAAGTTCTTTGAAACCATTTACAGGCCTGATGATCTTAGTCGGACCGTTCGTGAAGCTGCAGTCACTTTGCGCGAAAAGTTTTCTGCCAAATTGGATAAGTTGAAACTGCCCTCGTCTGTTCGACCAGAACTGCGTTATGAAGTGGCTTTCAAACTTAATCCTCCAAAATTCCCTCCACTGCCAAGCGCTGATTTTGGTGTGGCTTTAAGCCCTCCTTTCCCAGACTGGTTCGTGTGTGGGAATGTTTTTAAAATTCTTCAGGAAAGCACTAAAAAACGCGCTGAACGAGTGGTCCCGACTAAGCATACCCTGGATACTTTCAAAGGACATCTCCATATAGATCTTGAACATGTTCGTGTCTTGACTCCAATACCTGAAGGTTTGGGTTTAGACAAATTTTTTGACTAACGTTTCTTTTCTGCTGAAATACTAATTCCAGTTCCAACTACAGCTGTTGCTCGAAAGAAAAAGATCAAACAACTCCCTGCGTAGAAAGCTTCTGAAATTTCGCAGAGCAACAAACCCAGTGAGAGTGACTCTATCACTGCTGACAAGAAACCCACGGTATGTACATATTTTATCTTTCATTTGCATGTTGCATGAGTCATACTTATCTTACCCAATTTACATCTTCAGAGTTCGAAGCCTCCACCACATTCGAAGCGAAAAACCTCTTCAGTAGTTGTTTCAGATGATGACGACAAGTCTCCACCTCGAACCAGGCAAGCCCAAAAGAAAAGGCAGAAGGCCGCCACCCCTTCGGGAAAAGAAAAGAAATCTGGGTCCTCAAAGCTTACTTCACCAGGAGACAAGGTATCTTCTGAAGAATCACCTTTGAAAGGTGGTAGCAATGCTTTCGTTGTCGAGAGCCACAATTCGAGCCCAGATAACATCCCAACTAAGGTATTTGGATTTCTCAACCTAACCATCTTTATACATTTTTAACTTAAAATAGTTAAGTCTAATGCTTTACCTTATGATTGTAGGATGATGTTGGTACGGCCACTTCTGACCTCAAATCCTTCACTCTTAATATTGATCTTGATAACCTCCAAGGTAAGTGCATATTCTTTTTTACAGCGAAGGGATTTCTTGTAACTTTCCTTATCATAACATGTTCTAATTATTCCATGTAGGCAAATCTCATGTGCTTTCACCAGTGATTGAAGATGCTCAGCCTCTTGCGACTATCATTCCTAATACAGCAGTCGAAGGGAGCCATTCAACTGATGATTATCCACCTACCCACAAGAGAGAAAAAGCAGACCAACAATGCTCAGGTAGCAACAATGCAGCTGGCCATCCAACTGGTAGTGAGGATACTTTGTCTGAACAAGATGTCATGGAAGAAACCTCTAAGCTAGCCACAGTAGTTTCCCACGAAACCATACCTTTCGGGACCATCGTTTCCCCTGAAATTACTTCGACTCCTGCCCCAGCAAAACCTACTCCTTCAGAATTGGAACAGCTTAAACAAACTGATCCTCTCAGCTTCCTCAAAGCTATGATGGACACTGAAAGTATTTCTCCTTCTAAGCTCGAAAGTTTTCCAGCTGTACAGCCAGAATCTGGTAATAAAGAGGATACTTCTGTCCTTCTCCATCAGATAAAGGAAAAGTTCTTCGAAACTAACCTCGTTGAAATCCTTAGCAAGGATCCTATCAAAAGTCACAGCTTGAATCAACTTTTGAAAAAGGTGGATCTACTCCTGGTTTCGAAGGAAGTCTCAGATGTGATTGTTTTTCCAGGTTCTCTGATCGAACAACTCCAATCAAACATTCTTCGACGTTGCCACATTGAAGAACAACTTACTACGAAGATGGCTTCTCACAGTTCATCTTGGAAAGCCGTTACTGATGTATCTAAGAAAGGTGATGCTCTCAAGCTTAAACGTTCAGAGAAGCAGAAAGAGTATGATGAATGTGAGCAGAATATCCAATCCTGGAAAAAGGAGATTGCTCAGCTTGAAGAAAAGATAAAAGAAGCTGAATCTCATAAGGCAACCATCCAACAATCCAGTGAGCAGGAATTGACTGAAGTTGCGCGTCTAGGAATCCAACATTTCGAGGCTGCACGAAAGCTAGTCCCTGAAATTGACGAACTGAAGAGACAAAGGGCCCTGATTGAACTTCGCATGTCTTCTTGGGAGATTCAATATTCGAAGATAAAAGACAATCTTCCTAGAGATTTTAATTAATCCTTTCGAATCCTGTAATAACTTTTCTGCAATGCACAATTATTTCTCTTGTAATCGAATTCCACCAGGAATATATCTATGTAGACCTTTTGTTTGCCAATTTATATCTTCTATACCACTTTGAAATGATCATGAGTAAGATTCTGACAATTCTTCCAATTTCGTCAAAATATATTTAATTGTCACAGTAATTTTAATAAATATAAGCACGTGACCTGACTTTCCTTCGCACCCCTTTCAGTCTAGACTTGACGTTTCCACTCTCCTAGCCGTAACCATCATTAAAATATGACGTCACTTTCTTCAAAACGTCTTTTTTAAGACGTACGTGCACCAGTTTCTCATGATTACATCTCAACTTCCAAGGGCGGGAAACGGCGGAAGCCATAACTCCTCTTTGGAATACCAAACGCAGTCTAATCAATCATTAAAAATTAAACCGTCCCTCTATTGCCTCAAGTCTATATAAAGGTTCAATATCACACTTCTTCCTTCACACTTATTTGAAACCTTTGCTTAAGGGTTTGTTTCTCTTTCTCTGTCTCTCAGAAACACAAAGTTTAAAAACAAACCTCTTTAACCTTTTTCTTCTTTCCATGGCACAACCTCTCACTTATAACAACATCAGAGCTTGCATAAAGAAAGAGTTTAAGCTTTCTGAAGAAGAGTTGGATGAAAACTTCATCAACATTGGTACTCTCTTCGCCAATCAAGAGCTAGATTTCTACTATGAAATCCTGGAAGGACCAGTCTATCCCAACATGCTGGCTGACTTCTGGATGTTTGCGTCTTTACATATAGATCCAGAGGGTAGAACTACCATAGTTTCTGAAGTTCGACGCGCCTAGATCATGATCACTCCTTCAACCATCTCTAACTTGATGAGATGCAACAACTCAGGCGAAACCTTTGATGATAATAGCTTCAATATGACGACTCATCTTTTGTTGAGGACTCTCATGGACAATGACCCTTATAGTGCCAAGGTCATCAGGGTTTGGCATCAACTACTCGTGGGTAATTTTCAACCACGAAACCATGACCAAAATAGCATCATGGTAGATGACTTGGAGTTTATCCTCTGTGCTCTTCGTGGGAAGAAAATCAACTTCCCTCTAATGATCTTTAAAGGGCTTGTCGAAGCCGTTTCTATGGCTGCTGCCCGTCAAGGGGTTGTAACCTGTCTTCCCTATGGAAGGCTCTTGTCTTACATATTCCTTAAAAAGGGAATAGTGAGAAGGATGCGCAACTCTGGATCTATGAACATGTTCGAGGCGGAGAGCTTGCCTCTGCTACCTTTGGAAGGTTTAGACCAGAGGATTAACTAGGAGATGTTTTATCTTAAGTTTTCTTTGTTTTAGTTTCTTTTTGTAATCTTCCCTGTTTTGGACACTAAACCTCTTGTCATGCATGTATCCACTTAATATTTATGGAAGATATTTTGGATTTTACTCGTCTTCTTCTTTAATTTTTTGCTATACATGCTTGTTTGGATAACAAAGCCATTTTGGTGTTAGTTCAACCATTTTGGCTTATGCAGTATACTTTGATATCTACGTTTTTACAATCCTCACTTCATGCATGCTTGGTTTGTACCTCTTCAGATACTTCCCATTTACTCTCAAAATCCTGCGATCTTCCGCTAACTCTTCTATCTCGTAAGTGTTATTCGAAAATACTTTCAAGATTCGAAAGGGTCCCTCCCAGTGTGGGGACCATTTACCAAGTGCTTGATTCCTTCGATCTATGGGTAATATAACTTTCCAAACTAAATCGTTACTGCTAAAAGTTTTACCTTTCACCTTCTTGTTGTATGCTCTGACACTCTTTCTTTTTGTCTTTTTATCATCTCCAATGCTCGAAGTCTATCTTCGTCCAGATCTACTAATTCGTTCATCATCAATTCCCAATACATGTTAGGAGGGATTTCTGCCTGTCTTTGTATCCGAACTAACTGCAAATATATCTCAACTGGGAGTACTGTGTCATGCCCAAACGTCAATTAGAATGGCGTAGTGTTCGTAGCTTCTTTTGGAGATGTTCGACAAGCCCAAAGCGCTTGGTCCAAAGTTTTGTGCCAACTCTTAGGCTTTTTCCCTACGCGTTTCTTTATAAGACCAATTATTATTTTGTTCGCTGCTTCGACTTGTCCGTTTGCTTGAGCATAGTAAGGTGTGGAAGTGAACAATTTAAAACCCATTTCTTTGGCGAAGTCTTGCATTTTCCGCCCAGTGAATACTGATCCTTGGTTTGTAGTTATACTTTCTGGAATTCCAAACCTATATATAATGTGTCTTTGAATAAACTCAATCACAGCCTCTTGATCCACATTCGCCAGTGGTATCGCTTCTACCCATTTTGTGAAGTAGTCTATTCCTACTAGTATGTATCTTTGACCTTGATCCGTTGTCGCGCGCGGATCAAAAACGAGTTGTTTTGAATAAAACTGTAGATAGCGACAAGTGACTCGAATATCGTTCTCACAAGGATTCTTGATTTTATTAACTAACACTAATAACGATAACGGGGGTTTGTTTTAGAACCAATTTATAAAAAATAGAGCAAACAAGTGATTAAAATAAGTGATTATAAAATAAGCTAAAACGACAATTTGCTGATTCGGTTCCTATCTATCATTGATTATTGTAATTCCAACCTCCTAAGCGGATTATCTATTCCTATTCGATTATAATATCCATTGACAAGCGCAATTGATAGTATAATTGTATGTTCCTATTATCCGAATTAAGCAAACGGGATTAAGTTTCATGAATTAAGCAAACATGAATTAAACGGACACGATAACGAATTAAGCAAACGATAACGTGACTATAGTTAGGATCAATATAGTCTATGCAAATCGAATTAAGCAAACAAGAGACATAAATTAATATTGAAAGGAATAGAACTGAATTATAATTATAATAACCTCAAGGTCGGAACCTGAATACAGCAAATTGTCTCAAAGGAATTAGTTCTCCATGGAATTCGTGCAAGCTTGTCTCATAATTTTTTGTGAATATTAAAAACGTGAATAGTGTTTGGTGGCTGCTAGACCTATTAGGAATCAGCCAAAGAATGTTTATGACCCAACTGGGTCGAATTACAAAACTCGACCCACTTCTAGCGACCCGAAACACTAAAATAAAAAGTGCTGCAGCTTTAAACGCAAAACTGGGAATTATCGGCTCCGAATCTGACTTCAACTCCAACATAAAAGTCGTAGCTCTTTCTCTTAGCTTTCCGTCGATTATTAGAACGCCTAAATCGGACTTCTGGAACTCCAGTTATGATCGTTTCCGTGCAGACTACTAAAGTTAAAAAATAAAGTGCGAAAATTAAATAAAGCTAAAAATAAAATAAATTATAAAAACATATTAAAACATAAAAATAATTAAAATAAATGGAAGAAATGCTTGAGCACAAACATGGAAGAACGTGCATCAAAATGCACTGATCAAATTCCCCCACACTCAAACTTTTGCACTCCGAGCAAAATAAAATTAAAACTCAAAAGAAACACTCAGCAATATTTACTCATTCTGGGCTACAAACTCTTCTGCGGTTAAGATTGCATCAATAGGTACTAATCTTGCACACTAAGGATATTGTAGGAACACAAATCTGCAATTGTGCGGTCATAAGCCTCCTGAACACACAAACCACTTCGAATAATGTTATTATGCCAAAACCTAACTTAATCATCCTCCTTTTTACTCTTTTTCATTCTGGCGCAATCACATTAAGCCCGTTATCTCCACACACTCATAGTAAGGCTACCGGTTAGTGACTCTGATCCTTTTTTGCATGGGGTTCTGGTACCTAAGTAGTATACCCCTTTTATTCCCCAATTGTAGTTGCGGGGGATCGGACCGTAATCCTCCCTACCAAGTTCAGTACCAGAAACCTCTGAACCAACTAACAACGGGACTTGAAATCTCTTTTTTTGTAGGTTTTACAACCGTTGGGTTAAGTGATCGAGTGAGGGTCACCAAACATAGAAGATGCGTTCCCTTTTTTTTAAACTTGGATCACTCACTTATTTTCATCGGCCTCCTTACGTAGAGCACGTGTGAGATGGTGCCGACTGCAAAGATAAACTACTCAAGAGCTATTAGAGAATGATAATTCAAGGCTATGTCATAATAAGTATTCAAATTAACTTCCATATGCAGGAGACTTAAGGTGTTAAGACGATACCGATCTTGTGAACTTTTCCCAAGTCTCCACAACTAACCACAAATTAATCTATAGCCTAAAACTTTCAAAAATATACTTTTTTTAAGAACTGAAATAAACTACTCAAGAGCTGTCAAAGAATGAGAATTTAAGGCTAAAACATAATAAAAAAATTCAAATCGATTTCCATATGTAGGAGAGTTACAGTGTTAGAACGATACCGATCTTGTGATTTTTTCCCACGTCTCCGCAAACTCGACTCAAATCAGTCTATAGCCTAAAACTTTTGAGAAGATGCATTTTTTTATTGGTTGAAATTAAAACAAAAACAAAACAAAAAATTGAAAGAAAACAAAACAAATAAATGATTCTCTCCCCCACACTTAAGACATACATTGTCCTCAATGAAAGAACATTAATATAAAATAAGAGTGAGAGAAAGGAAAGAACACACCCGAGTAGTCAAGGAGGATAAGTGATCATATAAGCTGCATTTCCCAAAGAGAGATCTTCTATATTCTCTTCTTCCAAAGTGGGGCTCTCATGGAGTAGCTTTCGGTAATGCTCATCGTCCTTAAAAAGTGGTTTAGCTCCTTCGCCTTTTATTCCAGGATCAAAGAATGTTCTTCTATAAGTAAAAGTGTTAAATGGGCACGTGAAGGTGCTCTCATCTTTCACAACATCAAGGAACCAAAGGTTATGGGGCTGCCTCACTACTTTTGCTACATCTTCAAGTGAGATCCTATACATACACATGGACGAACTAATATCATAAATGTCATCCAAGGTCCATCTAATTCTTTTCTTATGCTTCTTCAAAACCTGCAAAAACTTACTTTCTTGATCAAAATAAAGTTTAGAAGAAATTATAATCGGAAGTTTTTCATTCATCTCTAAATAAGCATATTTAAGATTTTCAGGAATTGTTTTCAGCTCTCGGAAAGGTGGTTGTTCAATGGAAGGAGTGCTTAGGGAAGCCGGGATGTCAAGAGTATCAGCTGCATGAACAGATTCATCGATAACAACTTCACTTGTAGTAAGAATATCAACTTGCAAGGCAACCTCAATTTCAGCACAAACAGAGCAAATGTTAGTGTCAGTACAAACATCACAAGAGTAAACATCATCAAAACCAGACAATGATGGAAAATCATCTGCAAACAAATCAGTACAAGTATTATCAATATTTTCAGAAAGCAACTCTATTTGAAAAACAGAATGCTCATCCAAGCGTTGTTGGTTTGATCCTTGAGCTTGCTGCATGGCATTCATCAAAGTGGCAAGCTGTCCAATCTGTGTTTGCAAAGTCTGGAGAGTAGAATCTACTTGTTGTTGATACTGAAGATTATTTGCAGCCATTTGTTTGACAATATCCTCTAGTGAAGGTTCGGAAGGTGCAGAGCACACAACCTGAAATTCCTTCAGATGCTTATGCGGATCCTCACCTGCAAAACCATTAAACCTAGGCAACAAATGTGTTAAACCATATTCCAATTCAAAAGGTGCATCACCCGCAAGATAGTCAATACATAAACCATTATAGTTCACATTAGGCACAGCCAGCTGCGTTAGTGTTCTTTGTTCAGCCATGGGTTCAACAAACACCGAAATACCGATAAAGTCCCACACATGCAGATACGAATAGAAAGAATAAAAACGAGTAAACTAAATTCAGAAAAATATAAAAACACGAAATTTAATCTAATTAAGACAAATAAGAATTTTGGGATTTTTTTTGGATTTTTTTGACTCTATGAACATAGTAAAAAATTCATTAAAAATAGAAAAACGATGAATTTGGCAATTTTGGCTCGAATTCCCTTACTCTTCTAGAGTAAGGGAGTATTGATCGCACGATTTTTCTACTTCCAGTAGGCAAAAAGGTTTTACAATCGAATACAATTTTTGCAAAAACTGACTTTTTCGACTCTAAACGCGGACTGACCTAAACCGTGAGGAAACTACGGCCTAAACGCACGAACACTAAACCTAAGACTCTAAAATCAATTAATAATAACAAGAATCCCCGGCAACGGCGCCAATTTGATCCGCTGTCGCGCACGGATCAAAAACGAGTGTTTTGTAAAAACTATAGTAACGGTAACGACAACTCGGATATCGTCTCACAAGGATTCTTAGTTATTACTAACCGACGGTAAATTGATTTAGGGGGGTTTATTTTAGTTTAGGATTCTATTATGAAAAACAAAGTAAATAATTGATTATCAAATAAGCTAAAACGGTTAATCTATTGATATCGGTTCCGACTTATCATTGATTATTATAATTTCAATCTCCTAATCCATTCCTATTCGACTACAAAACTCACTGACAAGCGCAACAAGTTTTATATGTTGTAAGTTCCTATGATCCGAATTAAGCAAACGGATTTAAGCTCTCGCGGATTAAGCAAACACGAATTAATCAAACACGATAACGAATTAAGCAAACGCGAACGTGATTATAGTTAAGGATCATACAACAATCGAATTAAATCAATATACTCTATGAAAATTGAATTAAGCAAACAATAATCACATAATATAATTGAACGGAATAGAAACTTGATTAAAATTATTATAACCTCAAAGTATGATGGAACCCGTAATCAGCAGATTTTGCCTTGTAATTAGTTCTCCATTACAAACGTACGAAGCTTTCCAAATTCCTTCGTGAAAAGTAAACGTGAACGTAAACAATACGGCCAGACCTAGGTAAAATGGGAGAGACAATAATTCGGGTCATAACCCAACTGGGTCAAACAAACATAACCTAGGCCCAAAACTAACGATCCAAAACTAAATAAAACTAATGCTGCAGCTTTAAACGCAAAACTGGGAATTATCGGCTCCGAATCTGACTTCAACTCCAACATAAAAGTCGTAGCTCTTTCTCTTAGCTTTCCGGCGATTATTAGAACGCCTCAATCGGACTCCTGGAACTCCAGTTATGATCGTTTCCGTGCAGACTACTAAAGCTGAAAAATAAAGTGCGAAAATTAAATAAAGCTAAAAATAAAATAAATTATAAAAACATATTAAAACATAAAAATAATTAAAATAAATGGAAGAAATGCTTGAGCACAAACATGGAAGAACGTGCATCAAAATGCACTGATCAGACCTATAGAGGACTTAGGATGAATTTCTCCAATTAATTCTAATGCCCAACCTCTGAAAGGCCATGGTTTTATTATTGGGCTTAACTCATTTGCTGGAGCGTGTTGAATACCTGCATGTTCTTGACATTCTTGACAACCTTTTGCGAATTCTATGCAATCTTTTAACATAGCAGGCCAATACATTCCATATCTAAACAAAAGCCATTTCATTTTGTGCCCCTCTTGATGTGCCCCACATGCTCCACTGTGTACACTTGAGAGGGCCAAATATGCTTCTGCTTCACCCAAACATTTTAACAAAACCCCTTCAGGGGTTTTCTTGAACAATTCGTTCCCCATCAGAAAATATGACAAGGCTATATATTTCACCTTTCTATCCGTGTCTGATGAAGGATTTTTTAGATAGTTCACAATTGGACTCCTCCAATCTGTGTCTGCTAGTGAGTCTATATTTAACACTTCAAATTCTTCTTTGATAGCAAAGCCTAATTGTGAATTCTTCAGGTCACTTGGGGAAAGTTTGGTAGCCATTGCTTTCCCTCTGACTTCGATCAGTTCTTCTAACTTTTCTTTTGATACCCTATATCCTGAGGCTAACTGTGCTAAATCATTTGCTTCTTGATTCTTGGTCCTTGAAACATGGTTTAGCTCCACGTATTCGAATTTTTTAAGCAGCCTGTTTGCTATGACAAAGTACATGATCAAGTTTTCTTTGATGCATTTGTACTCCTTTGTTATTTGCTTAATCACTAGTTCGGAGTCTCCTCTAATTTCGACTCTGGTTGCCCCCAATTCTAACAAAGCTTCAAGTCCAGCAATTAGTGCTTCATATTCAGCTTCGTTGTTGGAGCATAACGGACCTTCAATCTTATACTTGAGCTTTGTTGGAATTCCATCAGGAGAAATTATCAAAATTCCAACACCAGTTCTCTCTCTATGAGTCGAACCATCGAAGTATAGCTTCCAAGGCTTCAAATCTACATATTGTTGAGGATTCTCAACCACTGCATGGTCAACAATAAAATCTGATACAATCTGACATTTCATTGCCTTGAGAGGTTGAAATGTTAGTGAGTACTCAGTAAGGGCTAAAGCCCATTTGCCAATTCGACTGTGCAATATTGGCTTTGATAACATATGTTTGATAACATCACAATGAGACGAAACATAAACATCAACCGGCTTTATATAATACTTGAGTTTGATACAAGAGAAATATAAACAAAGGCAGAGTTTTTCTATTGCGCTATACCTAGTCTCTGCATCATTGAGTACTCTACTTAAATAATAAATGGCTCTTTCGATGCCATTTTCATCTTCTTGTGCTAACATACTGCCTATTGTATTATCTGAAGCTAAAATATACAGGCGCATGTGCTTCTTCCCATTTGGGGGAGATAAGATTGGTGGATGGGTCAAGTATTGTTTGATTCTATCAAAAGCTTCTTGATGTTCAACACGCCATTCGAACTTCCCTTCCCTTTAACGAAGTAGATGGGAGAAAGCTTGCGTGCGTCTACTCAAATTAGAGATGAACCTTCTTAAGAAGTTTATCTTCCCCAACAAGGACTGCAATTCTTTCTTCGTGGATGGAGGCTTGGTTTCCATAATAGCCTTCGTCTTATTCTGGTTAATTTCTATCCCCTTTTTATGAACCACGAAGCTTAGGAAATCTCCAGCCTGCACAAAGAAAGCACATTTAAGGGGGTTCATCTTTAAGCCATGTTTTCTCATTCTTTCGAATGATTGGCTTAGATGATCAAGATGATCGTCATCTGAGACAGATTTAACAACGATGTCATCTATGTATACTTGCATGAATGTTTCTATAAAATCATGAAATATTGAATTCATTGCTCTCTGGTAGGTTGCCCTAGCATTCTTTAAACCGTAAGGCATTACAACCCACTCATAAGTGCCTATTGCCCCTGGGCAACGAAAAGCTGTTTTAGACACATCTTCTTCTGCAATGAAAATCTGATTATAACCGGAATATCCATCCAACATACTTAGATATTCGAAGCTTGCGGCTGAATCTACTAACATTTCTGCCACAGGCATGGGATATTCATCCTTAGGAGTTGCTGCATTCAGATCACGAAAATCTATGCATACTCTTAGTGAACCATTCTTTTTAATAATTGGTACAATATTAGCAATCCATTCGACATACCTTGTGGTTCTGATGAACTTACACCGTAGGAGTCTTTCGACTTCTGCTTTGATCTTCGAATGAATTTCTGGTGCGAACCTTCTAGGAATTTGCTTGATGGGCTTTATCCCTTCCTTTATTGGTAACTTCAATTCGACTAAATCACGCCCTAAACCAGGCATCTCATCGTAATCCCATGAAAAGCAATCTTTGTTTTTCTTCAACAACGCGACCACTTTTGACTTCAGCGTTGGCTCTAGTTTCGCACTGACGTATGTTACCCTCTTTTGGTCTCCCTCTCCGAGATTTACTTCTTCGAGTGAATCTTGGGCTAACATATTGATATTTGATCCCATTGGGTCTTTCTCGAAACCCAAAGGCTCTTCGTCGTAGATTGCATCCAATATTTGACCTATCTCTTCTCCTGATATTTCTTTAAATCGGACTGAATCTTCAGGCAAGTGAGGGATCATAATTATCCCCAAATCTGGAGTTTCTTCCTTTTTTAGACCTTCATTAAACAATATGTTTGACAATTCGGCTTCGAGAGCCGTCTTTCTTTTATTCTCGGCTACGTAAGCCGAAATCTTGTCGAAAAATGATGACTCAGACATCATCAACTTCATTATCCCAGCCTGTTGGCCGTATTGTCGGATAATGCTCCGTTGGTGGGGTATCTTCTGGGCCATCCATTATTTCCCTATTCCACTGGAAACCATTTGTGTGCAAAGAAAAGTAATACAATGCATTCTTGTTTGGGGTGTATATGTCTTCCACAGCGTGGCAAGGTCCTATGTTCGCCAGGTTTCTATCGAAGTTAGTCTTATTAACTTGGTTAACTTCAGCCATGTAGTAGCTCTGGTCTCCCTCGATATTCTCCACTATGCCATCTTCTCTCCAAATAGTTAACCTTTGATGCATTGTCGAAGGCACGGCAGCAACCCCGTGGATCCATTCCCTTCCGAGCAAGAGATTATAATTTGCTTTCGCGGGTATGACCATAAACATAGTTGGCCTTGTGACTGACCCCACCGTGAGATTTACTTGGACAACTCCCAAAGTTTTCCCTATTTTGCCTTCATAATTAGACAAAACCATATTATGTGGCCTTATATCAGTATCGAACATACCAATTCTTTTCAGCATGTATTGAGGCATTAGGTTCACTGCTGCCCCTCCATCTACCAGGACTTTTTTAATTCCAACATTCTCAATCTTAGCCCTTATGTAGAGTGGCTTCAAATGGTTTCGCATACCTTCATCGGGTCTTTCGAAGAAGGCATTCTGCTCTTCGACTGCACCAGTGTTCAGCACGTAGTAACACACAAGTCTGTGTTTCGCCATCTCTTCGACGTCGGCTTCTTCATAATCTTCTACTTCAGTTTCTTGATTAAACTCATGAGGGAGTACAGATACCACATTGTAGTTCATGTTTATAGATGATACCCCATCAGAGTCAAAATCATTTGTCATTCTATCATCTTCTTTCCAGAGGTCGGAATGACCCCTTTCCTCTTCTTTTTCATTCTCAGAATCGAACAACTTGCGCTCGAGCGGAGATTTACTTGTCCTTGCCCCCTGCTTTGGGAATTGATTGCTACTTGTCTCTCCGACCTCCCTTGGTTTGACTTCCCTTTGGGCTTTCTTCATTCTCTGGTGCCTTCTCCATTGGGACCTAGACATAGGGTTCTTACCTTTGTAGTTTTCCAACCTATACATCTCTCGATTGGAAGTCTGGAATTGCTTTCTATATGCCATTGCAGTTCTTCCTCCTTGGTCCCAACTTCGCCATTTGTTTGTTCTGGCACCAGCATGCGTCCATCTATCCTTGGGCATGTTTGCAGGAACCTTGAATGTAACTCTTCGAGCCTTAGGGTGTGGACTGTCAGGCCTTCTCGACGGGGTTCGATTATCGAAACCAAACAAATTAGGACGAAGACCCTGAGTCTCTCGGCCCATGTAAAGATACGCCCTTTCGAATGATCCTGCCAGCGATTCGTCATAGACTGCACCACATCTAGGGCATAGCGAAACTTCAGAATTGTCACTGTGGCACCTAACCAAAAACCCAACCAAACTTTCTTCAGATCTTGGGTACACTTTTAACAATAGGTTTCCTCCTCTCCAAGGTTGCTATAACCTTTCCCGCAAAGCCCTTTCGAAATTGGCCTGGATTCTTCGATGTGTCACAATTGAACATCTTGGGCACATAATCCCTTTTGCACCATCCTTCATATGGCAATTCCAAAGATAATCCTTCAAAGTGTTTCCCCTTGGAGGAATCTCAAGGTTTCCTTTCTCCCACATCAACCATTTTTCTAGCTCTTCGATTTCAGATAAGGGACGCCTAGCATTGACCATGTTAACAACCGCCGGGGGGGATTCAGAAATCTGTATTTGTTGAAGCTTCATCGTGAGGTCTTCAGTGGCCTCACTTGCTCCTCCTTTCGGATCTTCAGTCGCTTCAGCATCGAAAGATCCTTCGACATCAGTATTGAGGATCGGATTGTCACTTAGGCTTTCAGTAGCCTGCTTTCCAACTGAAATTGTCTTTGATCCAGCAGTATGAATTTCAGACACTTCCACCATGTTGACATCGAATGGTTCACACAAATTAGTGTCAGCCACGTTCAAAGGATCAGCGTCAACTTTCATAGGGTTCTTGCTTTTGTCAGCGAATTTCAAACGTCCATCCTTGATAGCATTCTGGATTAGATCCCTGAAAAGAAAACATTGTGAGGTTTTGTGGCCTAGGAAACCATGATATTTACAAAATCCTCTCTTCTTCCGTTGATCCAACGGAGGAATTTTAGAATTTGGAGGCACTATCATTTGGCCATCCTTTACCAATAAATCAAATATTTCGTCACACTTAGTGACATCAAACGTATATGTTTTCTTGGGAAATCTATCATTTTTATCATTATCTACTGGATTCCTTCCGTTAGAAGGGGTGAGTAATTTGCAAGCATAGGGTGGCGCTTCCTTCAACTCAGCGAGATCTATTTCGACCTCCTCCATGTCGTACGAGTCTTCGAAGGGTTCGCCATCAACTTCGTCTGCTTCGATGTATGCTACTCTTTCCTTCTTATAACTCTTATTAGCCCTGGCCTTTTCCGCTTTCAACCGTTCGACTTGTCGGACTCTATCTGCCAACTGGGCCATATCTCTCAGGTATTGAGTATCCAGTTTCTTTCGAATTGAATAATCTAGGCCACCTGCGGCCATTTCGACTAATTCATGCTCTGGGACCGTCGTGAAGCATCTTGATTTCAACAAACGGAACCTGTTTAAGTAATCGTCAATGGACTCCGAGAATTTCCTCTTGACGCTAGCCAATTCTTTCAAACTTATCTTGGTTTGTCCCATGTCAAACTGTTCATGGAATAATCTCTCCAAGTGGGCCCATGCATCTATAGAATTTAGAGGTAAAGTAGTAAACCAAACAAACGCATTTTTTGTCAGCGAACTAGGGAAATATTTAATCCATAAATCCTCATTCCCTGCTAAGTCTCCGGCTTCTGTCAGATACCTAGCAATATGTTCTACTAATGATTCATTGGTGTCTCCCGAAAACTTAGTAAATTTTGGCACTTTGGTGCCCCTTGGCAACTCTGTTTGCATGATATAATCCGCTATGGGAGATGTATAATTTGGACGCTGAAGCCCAGTATTGAGGCCATTATTTGCCATAACTCTCTCTATCATGGCAGTTAAATTATTTTCTGTGGCTAAGTTTTCTCTCCTGACTCTCTGAACCACTTCGTCCGGGTGTTCGTCCCTACCTACTATCCTTAATCTGGGTCTTTCCTCCTCAAACTCTTGTCGAACGGGGACAGTTCTTCGATTCGGAGGCTCCAAATCTACTATCGGATTCCTTTCGACTGTTGTTGTTCTCTGTGGGGAATTACGCCAGTAGTGGTCGCACCAGACGGAAGAGTCACGTCGGTAGTGGTTGCACTAGGCGGAGGCACCGCATTTTGGATACGTTCTAGGATAGGATCTCCCTCTCGATAGGAGGTTTGGTTATTTCTCCGTTTGGGTTGTGGAACACCCATGAAATCTGCCATTCGATTCATCTGGGAAGATATTTTTTGAAAAGTTTCTGCACTCTCTCGACTAGAGTTAGAGATATTAATTGCTAGTGGATGCAAGATTGATGATAATTCTCGGGCCAGAGTTCCTAACATATCATGATTACTTGCGTCCATCTCTTGTCGGAATGCTGCTTGATTGCTTGTCGTAAAATTTGGTATTTGGGCGGAGAAGCCAGTGTTTTGTGCACTTCGTCCTACTGAACAACATTTGGCGAAAATGTTGTGGTGTTTGTAGTATATGTGGGAATTGCCCCCCGTGTACCTGTCATGTATGGATTTGGCATACCATATGGACTGTTTGTTCTCCATTCGAACGCGGATGACCCTGGGGTAAATAACTGACTTCCAGCATTTGTCGAGGCGAATTGCATTCCGCTAGCGTTCGAAGATGAGGGCGCAGTAGTCGATATTGAAACTGGATTAGTCCCTATCGTTGATGTATTATTTTCAGGAACAGCCTGGGAACTATCCATGGGTCTTGATCCAGTCGAACCCGGTATCTCTTGCGCTCCTTGTGTAGAAGTCGAAACATGCATGGAATTTGCCGCTCCGGTCCCTGACCCTTGTGGGGGATCTTGATCTCCCCCTGCACTGGCCGTAACGACCATTCTCTTGTTGTACCTTCGTTTAGGAATCGGTTTTGCACTGCTTGTTAATTTACCGTTCCTAAGGTTCATACAAGGTCTTGATATGTTCTAAACAAAACAATCGATTAATAACAATCTGTTTGACACTGTCCCACTGGGCGTGCCAATTTGTTTACGGTGATTTCCGGTAAACAACCGCTAGTCTTCCAAACTATAATAAATATGATTTGGTTACTCGCAGGATCGACTAGATTGATCCTAGGACATAGTCAAATAGGTTGTTATTCATGATGATTCGAATTATGTCTTTGATCGGTGTGTCTCGAAAATAAGAAATACTTGATCAAACAAATAAAGATTAGCAATCACTTAGTTATACACGTAAATATAACATCAGCGAAGGGCAATTTAAAGATAAAATGTAAGACAAAACTGTAAAAGTGCAAGAATCTTAAAGTGTAGAAAAGTAAAGTGCTTCGAAGATAAATAACATGAAAATAAAGAGTGCAGGAATGTAAATGACAGAAAAAATAGAAGAAAGCATAATAATATCGAAAGATACTTGAATAAAGGAAAAATACACATGTATTTAAATTGATGTTGGTGTCATATGTACATTTCTCAGCGAACTCTTTCTCTTAACACTTGATACTTGAGTAATATGTAAGTGATTTGTACAAAATGAACACACGAAATCCTAACATTAAGATCCCTATTTATACTAATTTCGACCCTAACGGTCCTATGCTAATCTAACGCCACGTTGCCCATAGAAAATCCAAGGATGCCATCTGTCTTCGTACGGTTACATAAAATGTTTCGAAATTCAAATCATCCCGCCTGAATCCTCCTTCAGTACTTTGCATATTTCGCAAAAACATCTAAGTCCCAAAGAATATTCCTCTCGAATTTAGCTTCGGTGCTTACTATCTTTGTCTTAACTTAAACATCATTCTCGAAGCATGGCCATCAGTAGCCATTCCTTATCTTCAAAGATGGTCATCAGTAACCATCTCCTTCGAATTTCAGACCTTCGAAGGACATTTCTTCCTAAACGAAATCTTCAGCTAACACAGTGACATGTTGATCTGTGTGAATTGACGTCTAGGTGCATCTGACTTGCGTCTTTGTTGTGGAACTGGTGTAGAGATCAGAATTGTCCCCACAGATTTGTTGTGTTCATTGCAACCTTTCTGAATGTGCACAACATTAGTCAGGTGAGGTTCCTCAGGTGAGTTGAAGTCGATGATCTTTTCATCAATTAAGTCTTGGATCTTGTGCTTCAATAGCCAACAATCCTCTGTATCATGATCAGGACTATTCGAATGATAAGCACATCTTGCATGGTACTTATACCCAGGAGTGGGATTGGTAGGAAATGAATATGGAGGCAATAGAGTTATCAAGTTCGGATTGAGCAATTGTTGCAGAACTTGGGACAGCGGCATGGGTAACAGAGAAAATGATCGTTTAGGCTTGGATCTCTGATTATCTTGACCACCTTGATGCTTATGTTGACTCTTCTCTTTCTCGATCAGAAGCTCCTTCAATTCTTCTTGCCCCTTGGCCAGGTGAAAGATTATTTTTCGGAACTGGTTATTCTGAGCCTAAAAATTTTTGACAAATTGTCCGAGATCCATTTTCTTGCTGAAATAAACAGCGAGGTCGGATGAGAGGTCTATTGTGAAAAGCCTGTTATGCGATGTTATGAATGCAAATGCAATATTTTCAAGGATCTTTAGGAATTTAGTTAGCAACATTAGAAAATGATCTGGTTGCGTCATTGTCTGAAGAATTCTGAATTTTGTCTTTGAACGTCGTTCTTTGAGAACCAAGCTCACCATATCGAGTGGGTCATCGCCTCTGATTCGGGATATCCCTGAACTTGAAGGTACATGTCTAGAGGAAAATAAACCCTCTTGCCCCTTGATTGGTATGATGTCTTTAAACTGGAAGGCATACGGCCAGAGGAAAATAAATCCTCTTGCCCCTTGATGGGTACGGTGTCTTTGATTTGGAAAATCCTCTTGCCCCTAGATAATGAATTCCGTCCTTGATAAGAGCACCTGAAACTGTGCGCCCTAAATCCCTAGGATCCTTGAAAGGATTAGTTAAATCATGTTATGCTTATGATGTCATGATGTTATGCGAATGCCGTTCATTAGGCATAGTGCGAGATAGTAAGGACAAACAAGTCCTTTTAACAAAACCTGCAAGGAAACGAAGGTTAGTAGCAAACGCAAAAGAGTCACACGAGTCACACAAGTCACACATTTTTCTTAGGCTCGGCTTGCATGGAGTTTAGATTATGTGAGATACCCTTCCCCAAAGGTATTTCTAAGGATAAGGATGATATCAGCAACGGGTTCTACCAAGTTACTCAGAATTTTCAGTCCCCTCTAAAGCACCCTCGAACATGGTACATGCATACCACACAATGATACTTTAGGAAGAAACCTATCTGAGCTGTAGTATCGGGTAGCGACCAAAACTTGGCATGCACCAAGAACATCCCTCCCACTATGTTCCTAAAAGTCAGGATGGGTTAAAGGTGACTAAAGGTCCTTGAGCTCCGACACACCCAAAAATACAAGCATAAACCTCTCTCATGCAAAAGAGGTACACAATAATCAGTGGAGGCCTAACTCAAGCGGGAACTTCATTTTGACCAACCCCAAGCATGCACAAGGGGGGTCTCCATGACTATGCCGCTCCTAATCTTAAGTGTTCTTGAATCCGGGAATAGGATTCATCCTTCATTTATTTCCCAAAACAGCCCTGAAAATAAAACAAGCAAAGCAAACAATAGAAAACATTTAAGTGATTCCTAAACTTTAAAGGTAACCCCTCTTTTATTCGAAAAATCCCCAGCAGAGTCGCTAGTTCCGTAATACGGTGAACTGACTTTTATATGAAAATGTTGCGATAAGCAAGAATCGCCAACGACTTTTATTTTATCCAAATTAATTAGAAAGGCTAAAAGAAACAGGAAAAAAACCTTTTAAATAAATTTTGAGTTCGAGGGTTAATTATGCAAAGGGAAGGTGTAAGGCACCCTTTGCATCCATGGTTTTCCATGGGCTCTTAATTGCTTTGCTCTTTTTCATTCAGAAATGTAGAAGAAGTGAATATGGACTTTAGCTCGTAAATGAGTATAGCCATTTTGAAGGTTTATGAGAAAGAATATGAAAATGTTTTTTAGCCAGAGCAAGGCAATTAGGGGCAATTACCTTAATAATATAGAAAATTAGTTCTTTTAGCCTTTCAGGATGAAAGGGTCTATCCATGCCATAAGGGGGCAGGAAGCCTTTCATTTGGAGGTTGAAGGGTCGTCGCAATATCGTTCGCCATAAGACTGCCACATGCCATAGAGAGGCAGGTAGTCTAAGGGAAGGATCAGAATAGCCTTTCGTAGGCAACCAGAGGATACCTCAGCCTTTGGTAGGCAACTTCCGAGGGACGAGATCATATTAGTGTATCGAAGGCAGCATCATTAGGGACCTATGACCTTTGTATTTATCGAGGCAACATGGCTGAGGTATCCTCGTATTCGAGGGACGTGGCTATTCTGCAAAAAAACACAAGGCAATAGGCAACAGGCAACAAGGCAACAAGAGGGGTTACCAAAAAGTGTGCGTGGGTGCAACAATCACGTGATTAATTCAATATATTATCTTATAATTAGTTACTCTAAATTGATTCAAGGATTTCACTCCCTAAGATTACTAACCACGCAATAGTATAAACAACATAATTAAAGCAATATGGGGAAGGGGAAAAAGAAACCAGCAGGGGAAAGGGAGAATGAAACTAGCGGGTTTGACATGAGTAATAATAATTAGAAAATAAAAAAGGTGAATTTCAGGGTTACCGAACACTCGAGCTCTGACTGGCTGACTGGCCCTGAAAATTGGAAAAAGGAAAATAAACGCGAAGGGGTGAGTGTATGGTTAATTCAATGACAATTAAGGCTAACCCTAATTTAATAAAAAAATGGCAACAAAAAAAATAAAAATATGGAAAAGACTTAGCTTCGTAATAGGCGAGGCGCGTAGTCGGGAGGTATCTGAAAATAACCCTGAAAAGAATATACAAAGAAATATTTTTTCGGTGTATGGCAAATTCTCTCAAACCCTGATTAGGGCACAAATTGACTAAGTTTAATAGTATAAATAAAATCAATTTAATTAATCATTGGTATTCTACCTAATTAATTAAATCGATAATTAAATCCTAAACCTAATATCAATGAACAAAAAGTTAATTATAATTTAATTAAATAATTTAAGTAAATTATGTTAATTTAAACAATTAATAAGCAAATTATTAATATAAACAAATATTTTGTTTTTTAATGTTTTTTATAAAAAAAGGAAATTTGGAGAAGTTTTTTATTTTGAAAGGTTATTAAAAATAAAAACTAAACAATATATATATAAATAAAACAAATTATATAAAAGAAATTAAAAAGAAACTCAGCTTGGATCTGTTGCGGTGAGCCTCTGGTGGTCTACGGTGATCCTTGCCATCGTGGCCTTTGGATCGTTCCCTGTTGGCAATCTGACGATGGAAAGATGGAGACGCATGATAAAAGCGCGGGGCATGCACGCGCTGGATCTGATGGCATGGTGTTTTAAAAAATGTTACACCCTGGGGGATTCGAACTCAGGCTCCTTCCCTCACAAGCGAATGCCTCCAGCAAACTGGACTGTTTTGCCATTCTGTATCATACACATGCTAATAAAATTATATAAAAAAAAATGCTAAATATAATTTCAAACTGGAGAAGCGCGCCCTCCTCCTTCATCTTCTCCACTTGCTATTCCTTTTTTCTGGAGTTTTGCTACAAACAGACTATGGATTTGATGCGGTTTTTCGGTAGTCAAAACCTGTGAAATTCAAACCCAACCAAAACAATAACAAAATTAGATTTAAAGGCATGGTTCAACTGCTAATCTTCTCCTGAACTCAATGAAAGCTTTAATTTGTCCAATTTTTCTTAACTACAGCACCCCCAATTCGGAGCTTGGATAACCTAGCAATGGTGATTTATGCTACCTGCGCTAAAAACCAAATTAACCGGCACAGAAAGTTCTCAAATATCATCATGAACACAAATATATGATCCAATTCCATTTATGATGCGTATATGAAGAAAATCAAAATCAAAATTTTTTGCTCAAACCGTGAGTTCGTGGATGCCTATTCCGATTGCCTTGTGGCTTCGATCTCGATTGGGAGATGATCACCAATACCCCAGGAATACGTTCTGATCTCCAGAAGCCTTTTAATCTCCCTTAAATTCTCAAACCGGTTTCAAAGTTTTCTTGAATTTGTTGAGCTTGGAACGTGTTATCTTGCTTATAATCCTTATGAGAAATCCGTCCCCTCGTTTCTGTTTTGGCTTGGATATATATATATATGCCTTGAATTAGGTTTAACAAAATTGAGTCAAATCTCTATAAATCAAAGGATTGATTTTTGATTTTGGTGGAATGATCTTTGATAGAAAACCTCATGTGAAGTTTCCATTATTGACTTAATCTCACCCCCATGGTTTCCACTTGATTGATTTTGAATAAATTTCTCAATCTTTAATTAAATCTTTGATTATTTTCACCAATTATTTATTTTTAAATTGAATTTTTATAAGTTAAAACCCAATATAAAAATAATAATATAATAAAAATAATAAAAAATAATAACAATGAAAGCATGGGATTATGGGCTTCTAGTGCACTCATGATCATGTTTAGAGATTCAAACTTAGGCCCATTAGTGTAAAAACTCAAAATTGCTCAATGTATCCTTTGTGCATCTCCTAAAAATCATCAACCTTGCACCATTCATAACTTCTTCAATTTTGATCTCGTGAAGGTATTATAGGACTTTTTTTTTTGGAAAGCTTGATGTGTCCTCTAAATGCTCCTTTTAGTCTTACTTCGATTGAATCTTCTATGAGCTTCTTTGTAAAAGATGACTTTTCGTTGACCTTTTGGAGGACCTATAATGTTTTGGCTCATATCTCCTATGCGGAAGCATTTCGTGACCTCGGGCCCAACATAAAAGTTGTAGAGAATGAAATTTCCTTGAGAACAGGCTTTGGTTGGGGAATTTATGATAAAGTATGAAAGAGATATGGCTGGTCAAAGTTCAGTTGACTTTCTCCTATTAAAAACCTGATTTAGAAACTTTTGAGTTTGCTGATTTCTGATCTTTTCTTGATGAACTATGATCAATTCTTGATCAAATGATGAATGTACTTCAATATAAGGATGTTGACCAAAAATCGGAAGTTTTAACTGTGGTTTGACCATAGTTTGATTTTTAGGTCAACCAGTCGATTATTAATCGTTCGGGCCATTGAGTGAGCAATCTTTTGAACCAGGGCTTGAAACTTGGCATGAGGATCCTTTGGGGCACATGAGAGACCAAGGGTTCCATTTTGAGGTCATGTAGCTGGATTTTACTTTGAAGAGATCAAAACCCTAGTTTGAGGGTTGTTGTTTAGGAGAGTGTACACTCAGTCGAATTTTGAGCTCCTGATATTCAAATGAGCTTGAGTGTAAAGTGTGATGGGAAAATTTAAGGGTATGACAACCATGTTCGAGGGTGCTTTAGGAGAGCTGACAATTCTGGGTAACTCGGTAGAACCCGTTGCTGATATCATCTTTATCCTTAGAAATACCTTTGGGGAAGGGTATCCGACATGATCTAAACTCCATGCAAGCCAAGCCTAAGGAAATTGTGTGACTTGTGTGACTTGTTTGTGTTTGCTACTAACCTTGGTTTCCCTGCAGGTTGTGCTAAAAGACTTGTTTACCCTTACTATCTCACGCTGTGTATAATGAGCTGCATTCACATAACATCATGACATCATGACATCATAAGCATAACATGATTTAAATAACCCTTTCAAGGTTCTTAGAGATTTAGGGTGCGCAATTTCATGTACCTCTATCAAAGGTTGATTTCCTAATCAATGGGCATGAGGGCCTATTTTCCTCTGGCCACATAACTTCCAATTCAAAGACATAGTGCCTATCAAGGGGCAAGAGGATTTATTTTCCTCTGGCCATATACTTTCAAATTCAGAAGTATCCCGAATCAGAGGCGATGACCCACTCGATATGGTGAGCTTGATTCTCAAAGAACGACGTTCAAAGACAAAATTCAGAATTCTTCGGACAAAGACCGACCAAATCATTTTCTAATGTTGCTAACTAAATTCCTAAAGATCCTTTAAAATATTGCATTTGCATTCATAACATCGCATAACAGGTTTCTCACAATAGACCTCTCATCCGACCTCGCTGTTTATTTCAGCAAGAAAATGGATCTCGAACAATCTGTCAAAAATATTCAGGCTCAGAATAACCAGTTCCGAAAAATAATCTTTCACTTGGCCAAGGGGCAAGAAGAATTAAAGGCACTTCTGATCGAGAAAGAGAAGAGTCAACATAAGCATCAAGGTGGTCAAGATAAGCAGAGATCCAAGCCTAAGCGATCATTTTCTCTGTTACCCATGCCGTTGTCTCAAGTTCTGCACCAACTGCTCAATCACAACTTGATAACTCTATTGCCTCCATATTCATTTCGTACCAATCCCACTCCTGGGTATAAGTACAATGCAAGATGTGCTTATCATTCGAATAATCCTGGTCATGATACAGAGGATTGTTGGCTATTGAAGCACAAGATCCAAGACTTGACCGATGAAAGGATCATCGACTTCAACTCACCTGAGGAACCTCACCTGACTAATGTTGTGCACAATCGTAAAGGTCGCAATAAACACAACCAACCTGTGGGGACAATTCTAATCTCTACACCAGTTCCACAACAAAGACGCAAGTCAGGTGCACCTAGGCGTTAATTAACAAAGATCAACATGTCACTGGCTCAAGCATTACAACATTTGTTAAAGGCCAACTTGATTACTGCGAGGGATCCTCCTATAAATCCCTACACTTCCGCTCCTAGCTATAAGCCCAATGCGATGTGCGCATATCACTCCAATAGCCCTGGACATGACACGAATGATTGTTGGCTATTAAAGAACAAGATCCAAGATATGATCGATGCTGGTGAAATTGAATTCCCTCATCCAAAAACTCCTATAGTGATCATTGCTCCTATGCCTAATCACGACAAGATCGATTAAATGTCTAGAAGGATGAACTTTTAGATCATTAGATTTACTTTCATGCGTAATTTCTATTCTGTTTGTTTAAACGTTCGAATTATGATAGACATTATCTGTTTTAAATGATCATCATCAATGCATTGCATATGTTTGTCTTGAATAAATTATTTCGCTATCACTCATCTAAACTGCATCTTTACTTTGCATATGTTTTATGATACTCAACTCCTGCTAAAGTTGTATACCTTTTGAGGGAGGATGACGAAAACGATACTGCAATCTCATACAGTATGCTTTTGAGCGGACTATGCTGACGATGTACAGGCATTGTTTCAATTCCTAAACAGTGGAGATATAAGGATGTTAATCCCTCGTCAACCCCTTTGAACCTAAGAAGTAGAAGTTTCTTTCTTGTATTAATTAAAACCCTTGATCGTAACCTAGGGCAGGGTAGTTCACAGTTAATTTGGCTGTGCATTCTATTTTAAGAGAATCGTCCAGTACACCTTTCAACAAAGGTTTCAATCACAAGCGTTCATCCGCACACATCAAAGAAGTGTTGGAGATGTCAATCAAAAGCCAATAATGGTTCATCAATCATTAAGCAAGGCAGTCAATATCTTTCAAAAAATATGATGAATGAATGAAAAAACATATATACAAAGAAAAGCCTGCTAAGTCAAAAATCAAAAAGAAGACTGAGGCAAAAATCAAGGCATCCCGCTGACTGTAAGCTCAAAACAGACAGTTCAGGCAAAAGTTAGGGATATCAAAAGGATGAAAAAGAGAAGTCAATAGATTCCTGAACAACACAATGTTGTGACTACCAAAAGGAAGAAGTGACTGCCATCTCAAAAGTTCTCTTTGCTTGTGAACCACTACCATTATCAAAGGTGCAAATCCAAAAGTCTCTTGGAACCTGAATGCATAATTTGAATTAACTGAGCTTAGGACTGAAGATCATCATGGAGAGGGGTGGGTACAATCAAATTTTGAGCCTTTATCCTTTGTTTCTTAAACCGTGAACCAAGCCACATTACAACCCTTGAAAGTCCTAATTGAAGCATGGTTAGTTCGAAAGCATACTGTCACCAAAAGGGTATCCCGACTCCTTAAGGTTTACTACAAATGCTAGGTTGATATCCTGCTTTTTACAAACATCATGTTTTTATAAATATCATGATTTTACATCTCCAGTTTTAATGTATTTCAAAAACTCAAGACAGACGTATGCATTGCATCTCATGAATACATTATTAAACATATTCTGCTACATAATTTCGGATGTTAGCAACATGAAGAATTTGCACAGGGTACAACTAATGACTGAAAGTTATCCCGACAGACAATTACGTATACAAGGGGTATAACACGTTTTGCCCAATCAATCTGGGGCAATCAGGTCAAGTTTCAAAAATCTCTCAGAAGTATCAATAATCAGGGGCATGCACTCAAGTGGGGCCGAAGCTACTGCCTGACCAGTCAGGGGCATCATACTAAGTACTAGGAGCATGTTACCCAGAGTACACACCTCACAAGGTCCTCGCGAGGTGAATCTCTCCAAAACAAATCCCTACTAGCAGGGGCAAATCCATGCAAGTCCAGTTTGACATCTTGATCAATGCTTAGTGGTGTGTCTTAATCCATGAAAATCCAGGAGTGGTAGTTACTATAATACTGGGGGCAACTTTCAAGACACTCATGTCTCCCCACAGAGACGGGTTCACAAGATCATATCCCCACAGAGTAA
The DNA here is from genome assembly GCF_029867415.1 of Vicia villosa. Taxonomy (NCBI): domain Eukaryota; kingdom Viridiplantae; phylum Streptophyta; class Magnoliopsida; order Fabales; family Fabaceae; genus Vicia; species Vicia villosa. The sequence continues at coordinate 146,150,277 of NC_081182.1, forward strand.
TCATTAAGAAGATATCTTCAAATGCTCTCGTCCCGACAAAGACATGGCTCCCTAATAGAATTTACATCTTCAACACTACCGGTTCTTCAACATGTTGCTCTTCTCCAACATGGTTTACTAATATCTTTTATCCCCAGTCAGGGTACATCAAATTACTATTCATCCCCAAGCAGAAATCATAAATCTCCAGCTGAGCATCTCCAAGATAAGATCAAAACATCAAAATCATAACAACAGAAAGATCTATCCTCCCAATCAAGATGTTTCAAACAGCATGAATCATAATCATACATCATACACATATTCATACATTGCATACAGTTATAATTCATACATAACATAGAAAACTCCCCATTTATGTTGAGGACTTCATCTCATTACATGCATCATAAACATTGCATAAAACTGACATTGTTACAAAGTGAATATTATCTTACAGGTACATTACAAAGATAGTCAACACAATAATTCAAATCTGATATCCATTCAAAGCCTAACGCACGGCCTTCCAGACATCTACGGATGCAAATTGGATTAGTCTAATGCACGACTCATCCTTCAACCTAACGCACGGTTTTCCAGACATCTACGGATGCAAATTGGATTAGTCTAACGCACGACTCATCCTTCAACCTAACGCACGGTTTTCCAGACATCTACAGATGCAAATTGGATTAGTCTAACGCACGACTCATCCTTCAGCCTAACGCACGGTTTTCCAGACATCTACGGATGCAAATTGGATTCAGTCTAACGCACGACTCATCCTCCAGCCTAACGCACGGCCTTCCAGACATCTACGGATGTTAGATTAGTCTAACGCACGACTCATCCTTCAGCCTAACGCACGACCTTCCAAACATCTACGGATGCAAATTGGATTCAGTCTAACGCACGACTCATCCTCCAGCCTAACGCACGGCCTTCCAGACATCTACGGATGCAAATTGGATTCAGTCTAATGCACGACTCATCCTCCAGCCTAACGCACGGCCTTCTAGACATCTACGGATATAAATTGGATTCAGTCTAACGTACGACTCATCCTAAGTATGTTCTTCGATACGATCTCAAGTCTATCAAGCTGGATGGCATCTTTAAGCCCATCTCAAACAAGTCTCTCAACAACGGGATGGCACCTTTAAGCCCATCTCCAATAAACTTTCTCTCAAGCCGGATGGCATCTTTTAAGCCCATCTCGATCATACGTTTTTTCCAAACACCTGGATGGCATCTTTTAAGCCCATCTCGATCATACGTTATGTCAAGGGTAACCCCTCACAACACCTTATTTAAAAATTCATATTTCCTAACAACTTGAGGTTACCCTCACAAAACACAATTAAAATTCTAATTTTTGCGAGGTGTTACTCCTAGGGAAATAGTTTTTTTTTTTTGCATTGTCAGGGGTTTAACCCCTTGCTACATCATTTTCTTAGTCAGAGGTTTTACCCTTAGCAAAAATCCATCGCAAAAGCAACATTTTTTTGAAATGTATAATAAATTGGAAAAATGTTCTCTCCCAAAGAGTATGTTGATTTGATCAAATTGGATAAAAAAAATTGTGTACTCGTCACTTTATTTTTTTCTTCTTTCTTGCTTATGTGGATTTACCTACATTGTGTTGACAGAATAACTCATTTTTTCAAGTAATTTATGTTAGTTGTTACTCCCTTCGTTCATTTTTAAGTGTCGTTTTAGAAGGGTTTTTTTCTATTTAAGTGTCGTTTTACAGTTTAATATTATAACTTGTCAATTACATCCTTACATTCTCAATAACTCCACTTTATATTTTCCATAAAATTATTTATTTTTTCAATTAGTTATTAAAAAAATAGAGAGAATATGATTGAATTTATTTGAAAAGAGAAAATAAATAAGGGTAGAATAGGAAAATAACTCTAACAATCCATTATTTTGGTTGAAGAGCTTTATGCAAAACGACACTTAAAAAAGTACGGAGAGAGTACCATTTTGTTGTCTCACACCAATATTTTTAATTTGGTTGATATTATCAGATTTCACAATAATTTTTTTTGTGTAATTGAATCTTTCAATTTCACAAAATCATGACAATCAAAAAATCTTCGTCTTGAATTTGCATCTGCATAAGAAAAAAGACATTCAAGTCACCAAATATTTCACTTGAATGCAAACTTCACATCCACTAGTACTTTGTATTATGTTTCAAAACACTTCTCTATATCATGTAGAAATTCGGATCGACTATAGGAAAGCATATTTTTCATGTTCCTTAACAAGTTCCAACCTACAATACCATCTCCTTTGAAACATTTTCTTCATTTTTCAAAACCACTCTTTGTTTTTGTATGTAGAACCATTTTTCTTGAAAAAGATAGAAAAATACAATCAATGATATCTGAATAGTGAAGAGTAAATTCCAAATTGTTATGCCTTTTGATGTTTTTTCATGGTAAGCTGCTAAACCAACATATACATTCAGAACACCCAAGAATGTGACTGCAGTTCCAAGTATCCAGTGTGCAAAAAACCACACACTTCTTCTTTTGGATCCCCTATAAACAACAAGAAAATAAAATGAAGTTGTAAATACCGTTTTCGCCAACTTTAATGTTAGCGCAACAATCGGGGGAAGGTCGAGTTCGGGAAGACTCTCCGATTATCAAAGAAAAGACAACCTAATGGTCTGAAGTTTGGCCGAGAGATAAGTAAAAGATATATCGGGTGATTGTTCCGACAAACAAAAGTTTGAAAGTGTGCATTTTCGAAACGAAAGAGGATTGAAATGTTACCTTTGTGGTCTAAAGATACCAAGTAGGACTTGAAGCCATATAATACCATAAAGTGCAACACCTAATCTTTGATGATTGTTGTTGAAGAGGTTGTTGAAATTTTTTATAGACATGATTGCTCCTGCTGTTGCAACAAGTACAGCAACCATCTGTTGAACACAAACTCAAAATTATACATCGATCACATTAACAAAAAAAAATATCATCAATGAGAATAAAAGTTTCAATGTTATGCTATTTCTTTCTAATGGCCTCCACTTTGGTTAATAACACTACCATCAACATAATTTTGTACTTAAAAATGAGATGAAAAAAAAAATACTAGTTTTCATATAGCAAAATCTCTTCAAAATGACCCAAATACCTCATAAACCCAACTTTAACAGAGGCATGAATCCCTAAACAAAATGATAGAAACTATTCACAATATCCTAAATTATAGGATACTTTGATTATTTCCCATATTCTAAACTATCTAGTTAGTTTTATATAAAAAGAAAAAATTATGAGAGAATTTTTTAAATTACTCTTTATTAATAATATTAAAAATTAAAATGTTTACAATTAGAAGACTAGAGGATATATGATTTGAAAATAATTATTAATATTTTATTAAATTTATAAAACAACTTCTAATTTAAAATAAAATTTACACAAAATAACTTATCATTTATAACTTACAAATCATCTATTTATAAAATATTACTATAGGGTGGCAAACAATCAACCATCCATCTAGTTTAGATTTCTCTTAAAAAAAATGGGACACGACAAACATAATAGAGAAAACAATCTGAAAGGTCAAATAACAAGACATATTCGAAGTGGTGTTATGTACTATGAAGGTTTAAATAAAAAAAAATTGTCGTTAATGCGTACACCCACCAAAAAATAATATAAACAAAATAGAGAGTGGAAATCTAAAATCTTGTCTTCACCTATTAAAATATGTTGACAAAACATGCATGTTCTAATCCGATTCGCCATTTTTTACCAGATACAAAAACGACTTTTTGGTTTAATTATGAATAACTAAATATCTAGTTTATCAACAAATGTAACAAATTATCAATATCTTAGATAGAGTTAATGATAGATCAAATATTGTCAATTTAATGAATTACAAAAATGACATGTATGTTATAAAAATGAAGGGAGGAAATAATCTTTTAATAAATTTTTTTCTTGTTTTCAAAGTATCCATTATAGTCCTTGTCAAAAAGGAGGCAATCACCATTGCATGATCTTATTAGTAACTAACAAGCTTTATGATAAATTAACTAAAAATAAGGAAATCTTACAAATCTAATGATCTTATCTTCATTTCATGCCATCATTAAAAAGTTAACAATGGGACAAATGATTTTATTAAACTATTTTCAAAACATTGACAGATCCAAATGGGGCCAGAGCAACCTTCTTTCATAACTTTCACCACATAAAGGTTAAAAATAACCACAGAATATCCTAATCTATGGCCCTTTATACTGTCACTTATTCTCCACTCAATCTAACTTTTTCTATGACTAATTTAACACATAATTTCTAGTTACTATCAACCCTGTTAGAAACTATAAATAATAAAATTTAATGTTAAATAAATAGAAATTAATTATTAAGTATTCCTTCCTATTTATACAACAAAAAATATATATATTAAATAATTAATATTTTTGGACAATATAAATACTACATATGTTAGTTATTTAATAGGTATAAAAAGGATTATTTTTATAAATAGAACTAACTAATAATTTATATAGAAATTAGATATACTTGCCTGCAAAATTGTATGAAGATAGAATAAAATTCTAAGCCACCTTGGATTTTCTTCTCTGTTTGATAGTCTAATTGCAAGTATACCAACAGGCATCAAAAATCCCATTGAAGCCCAAAGAAGAAATCCATGTATTGTAATTTCAAATTGAAGTCTTGGACTCATCTTCATAAATCAAACAAATCACAGAAAAATGAAACAAAATTAAATATTTTTTTTTTTACTAATTAAAACAATTAGAACAACCATTTTAACATACTAAAAAAAAAGGATAAAACTCATAAGATTGAAGATTAAGAGAAGAAGAATATGCAACAGAAATGAGAGATACCTTAATGTGGTTGTCTTTAATTTTGTGATGTTCTTGGGAAGAATTAACAATGGGAAATAAGAGCAAGACAAGACATGTTTGAAAGAGGAAAGAAATGAACTTTTTTTGCTGGATTCTCATTAAATCTTCCATTTTCTTTTGCTGAAAATATGAACTTTGGTCAAGTCAATCTCTAATTAATCGTAGTGGAGGTTTAAGAAAGAAAAAGAAGAGCATTTCAAGAGCTCAAAGTGGTGCCACATAAAAGCACTGTTAAAGGTTCTTATGATTCTCTTTTAGTGTGTGAGAGAATACTGAGAAGTGAGCACTCTTTTCTTTGTTGTCAGAGTGAGAGAGCAACAAAAGAGTTGTCACATGTTGAAGAATGAGTGAGATCAATGTGATGTAAGAGTAACCTCATGATAGAATTTACTTTACCCTTCCTAGTCCTGACTAAATACCAATATTTCAAAAGTAAATAGTATATTTGTTTTTTAGATATGTTAAACAATACTTTTTAAATTTACCAAAATTAAAAATAAAACAAAATGTCTATCGTATGCAATTAGAAGCTAATATATTTGTATATATAAATGTCAGTTTAGTTAATAGTTGTAAAAAAAGACATTAAAAAAGAAATTAAAAAATCAGAATTGGAACGCCGACCAAAGAAAGAATACTAACCTAACTAAAGATGTGAGTGTGGGGATGGTACAAAATGAGATTTCAAACTTGTGGGGTTTCTTCTGACAGGCTTTTTGTGATAATGGAAAGGAATGTGGACTTAGACAAATAAAGTATGCGAGGATTCAATGGAATGATGGTGGAGGGTAGTGTGGTAGATTTTGTAAGGTAAACATTATCTTATGCTTCCCACTAATGCGTCCTTCAATTATTCAATAGTTACACACTTGAAATATTATGTTCTCTAATAAAACTTACCTAAAATTATTATTGACATTACAAATTTGTGTAAAGTTTTAACTTATAAACTTCCAAATTCTGCACTGTTGCTGCCACTGCGCGAGAGGCCGATCTTACACAACTTGGAGACAATCGGATAATAATTCAGATTTTGGAGCTATTCATTTATATTATCATAATATCATACCTGATAATATAAACAATAACATGATGTTACATTTTTCTTTTTGTTTTTATCTATATATCTAAGGGTGTTTTGTTTCATGTTATCAAATAATATTTATGTTTGTCTAATGCCAAGCTTGCAGATTTATGTTTATCTAATGCCGAGCTTGCAGATTTTATTATTATTTGCCAAAAGGTGAAGAAGAATGAGGATAGAAATGATAAATTTAATTAAATCCATAGATACAAATTATAACATATTATTATATTAAATAATAATCAACAGTGATAGGAACGGTGTACCTTATCAGATTGAAGAAATTGTCGGTTGAGGAGAGGGAATATGAGAGGATTACTACCCTCATTGCCGTTTAGGGTTTTCACTGTATCTTAATCGTTTAATGGGGAAACGCTTAAATAGCTAAACAGCTGAGGGCAGAGACCTCTCATTGGGCTTAACTGAATGGTCCAACCCATCACGGTCCATTCAGGCACAAAGCCCAATCAAACAATCCATCAAGAATTAGTGTTTAATAATATTTGACCTTAATATAATTAATTAATAATTAATTATTTCAATCCATTTTGATTAATTAAATAATTAATCTAACAATCTCCCACTTGGATGACAATAATTAATTATTAAAAATATTGATTCTAATATTACAATACCAATAAGGGTCAAAACACTAATCAATCCAAAGAGGAGTAAATTTCAACGCTGTAGAAATTGTATCCGATAGGGAAGACAAATCATACAAGTTAAAACTCAGAACTTAAATCAACAACGATGAATTTACAGTAACATATTTAAGTTAAAAGTAATATGTTATAAACAATGGCCCAAGCATATGAAAATGCTATTAATAAACTCCCACTAACCCAAAATATCATAAGACTTACTCATGTGTTTAAGTCTTGGGAAGTGATTATACTAATGAGTTTTAAATTATAGGTCATAGAATATCCACATAGGTCTATCGAATAGTAATTACATATAGAAATATCCTATTACAAGAGTAATTACATTTAAGCATAAGTACCTTCATAATACAATATCATACTCGATAGGAGTATGAATATTTACTTGTACTTTCATATTAAGACCCGACAAGAGTGGACTATTGAAGATAGAATTACACAATATTATTGCATGCTAAGGAATTATTGTGTCTTTTCAATATCGACCCAAACATCTAATTATGATGTTTCTTGAGATTAAGAGAATAATATATATCTCAGTATACTAGAATAAGACTTAGAGTTATTGTACATTTTGAAGTCTTTTTAGAATATGTCATATTTTATATTGTACAGAAGAATATATGACAATATGAGAATAATAATCTATTCCTTTTTCTTTTAGATTATATTATTTTGTGTACACATGCACTCCCACTTATCCAAAATAAAACAATGGATATACATTTATCAGAGCCCACTAATATTAAATACTCTGATTATTCAATGGGATACTAATTTTATTTTTAGTGCAAAACTATACAGAGAAGTGGTTGTATAATATATCATCACTAGAGTTTTACAAACTCAACCACATATTTTGCACATAAACAGAATATATCATTATAGATATAATTTCACATGAAACAATATGATGGTCATATAAAAGGTTTTCCATCATTTGAGTGACATCAAATCCATATAATTTTAAATATAGGATTATATACAACATCTTAATAATTCACTCAAAACTCAAATGCTACAAATATAACTACACACATTTGAGAAACATATTATGTTATACGCAGCGGAAAGGATATGAGACTTTAATTCAATTAATATTGAGGATATAACACAAGTAGTCATGAATTTCCATCAATAACATATGACTACATTATCCTCAATATAAGTCTCCATAAAACAATATTATATTATAAAAATAATATTTATTTCTCATTTATATACAACTGACATGTTAAATTCTCCCACTTGATAGAGAAAAATAGTTGAATTATTAATCCAAGGAGTTTAAAATATTTATACTAATACTCGACTATTTTCTCTATCACATACTAATCATGTCAAGTAATGTCACACCGATAGGGTATGTCCATCACTTACATAATATAAAGAGAATTGAAATATATTTTAATAAAAAAAATTAACAATAAATTATTTAATTTCATAAAGTATTACATGTCTTTAAAATAATTTCTTATTTATTAAATAATAATTTTAAAAATATTAAATAAGAAATATAACAATGTATAAATATTACGTCACCAAAAAATTCTAATACCGATAGGGTACTCGAATTATAATTTACGTAATCACAAGTACATTAAATCAAAACAAATTATATTAATAATAATACACCGATAGGATATAATTATTATCCATATAATATTTATTATAATTAAAATAAATGTAATTATTTTACTAAACAAAATTTTTACAAATTGTATCCATGATAGGTGAGATACAATCATACAAATAAGATAATATTATATTTTACTCAAAATAGAGAAATTTATATAATTGTATCCACGATAGGAGGTGAGATTACAATTATACAAATTAATAGTGATTACTTAATTTTTCAGAATAAAACTCTCAAAATAATAAAATTTCTAATATACTCATAAAACTATTTTTTTTTTTTTTAAAGTATATAACAAGAAATCAATTTATGACAATAAAAAAGGAGTTTTTAAATCAAAATATTCTGAAAAATTAATAATTTTATATAAATGCACTTTTTGTATTTTTCAAAAGGAGTGGATAATATTAGAAACAATTTCTCCTAATATGCAATTATATAATATAAATCCCAAAATTTTAAAAATAATTGAATACTAACCTCATATAAGGTGACATGCATCCTTGTTATGGAGTCATTAAACTTTGCTGACTTTAAGATATCACCATATCATCTCAAATAGTTCTCAATAGAAAACCATTATTCCAAATAAAATATTTTAATATAACAAATTGTAAGGATGATATACTTTTCAATATTACTCAAAATGACAAGACAATGTTGAATTTAATAGTAATAATTTTAAATTCAAGAATATAAAGTAGAGTTAGTGTCTGAATCAACAAAATTGAGTCTAAAATAAATTCAAAATATAACACTTTATTAAAATAATTCAGAAAAGTGTTACTATAAAAAAAAATTTACACCAAATATTTTAGACTAAAATATTGAGAATATAATATATAAAATAGTACATAATTCTCAATATTTAATTAACACATAATATTAATGTGAATTTCAGAGAAAAAAATTTCAATCCAAAAATCAAGAATCTAATATTAAAACAAAATTCTTGTAGTGATTATAACAAGAAATATTCTAGTCATAAATGAAATTATAATTTCATTCTATATATGAAAAAATATATTAAGAATGTAATATTAAACCAATTGAATATTTCTGTACTGGTTATAAAATATTGTTACATTAATAAATAACCAATCAAATATTTCTTTAAAGAATAGCTCAAAATCATTATATATATGAAAATATAAATTTTTTGGATATATAATTTGAATTAAATCAATCACTTAATAACATATTATATTAAGATATTGAAATATATCATGGCATTAAAACAATTTCCTTCATATCAGCCAAAAACAGTTACCCAAGATTTTATTCGCATGAATTAGCCACGTTTAACCTTTTAATAGATGGAATTTACCAAATAATCAGATTTGCGGTTATGAAAAATAATAGGATTTGCTTATATGAATATTATATTATATATATATATATACAAGTAAGCAAACAGCCCCTACACATTACAGTAGGCAAATTTATCTCTCAAATATATTCCAATGCAATAAATGATAGAATGAACCGTAAGTTATATCTTATATTGACATATTCAATTTATTCAAAATTAAAGCAATCAATATTAGATACACATTAATACTAATGTCATCTCATAAGAGTTAAAGATAAAACTCTCTCATAATTTTCAATTTTATTAAACAACGAGAAATAAATAATAGATTAAAACATGATTCTTTGCAACCAAAAAAAATATTAAATCATGATTTCTTATCTTCCGATATAGGATCGCAAGTGAAAAAAAAAAAACAAAACAGCCACTTGTAAAACAGCAACATGCGTAATATTAACAGATAAATCAATCAAACCTCAATAAAATAATTCTAAGATGAGGATTAAATTAGCAGAGTAAATTCATGTTATATTACAATATATTATTAAGTAAACTTGATGATACCTGTGATATTTTATCTGAAATGTTCATATTGCACTTGCAATTTTTGGTTTTATGATTTTAATAATAGCCATAAAATGTATCTAATCAGGCTCTGATACCAATTGATAAATTTAATTAAATCCATAGATACAAATTATAACATATTATTATATTAAATAATAATCAACAGTGATAGGAACGGTGTACCTTATCAGATTGAAGAAATTGTCGGTTGAGGAGAGGGAATATGAGAGGATTACTACCCTCATTGCCGTTTAGGGTTTTCACTGTATCTTAATCGTTTAATGGGGAAACGCTTAAATAGCTAAACAGCTGAGGGCAGAGACCTCTCATTGGGCTTAACTGAATGGTCCAACCCATCACGGTCCATTCAGGCACAAAGCCCAATCAAACAATCCATCAAGAATTAGTGTTTAATAATATTTGACCTTAATATAATTAATTAATAATTAATTATTTCAATCCATTTTGATTAATTAAATAATTAATCTAACAAGAAATACCATCTGTGTGATTTGGTTGGCTTCCATTTGAAACTTGTGGTTGATGCATAATGCTATATTATTCAAAATTAGTATTTGTAGCTTTTGTAGCTTTTATGAATGTATATCGGCTATTAAATTACTATCTTTGAAGTGGATGGAGATTGGTCGTTGCTGTTTGTGAGGTCATTGCTGTTTGTGAGTTTGAGTACCCTTGTACTCATTTTGTTGAATGATGGTTTGCTTATTAACAAAAAAAATAAATAATATTTATTAGAATTATATTTCTATACTTTTTTTTTAAAACAAATGTAAAATTGCTGTATTTTGTGTGTCTCATTTACAATATCATCGAATCACATCAAAATTGATTGTCGTTATATGAAAGTCCATTCTGACGTTAATCATTGTGTATCTTGAAGACATAGTAAATCATTATAGATTAATCTCAAATTTTATATATATGATCTATATGATAATATGTTTCAATCCAACTTAGTTGAATCCTATAGTTGTGTTGAAATCCTGTTAGATCACTTAATCTTTGGATTTAAGAATATAATAAGTCCCAAAGTTTAATAGGTGAGTCGAACTCACCACATTTATATTGTAATTTCATGTCGAAATGTCACCTCACTGCAAAAACTTTTGAGATTCGTCGTGGAAGGGTAAATCTATATCTATAGGAGGAAGGGTGACGCTCATCAATGCGGTTCTCAACGCAATTCCTTCGTTTATGTTCTCTTTCTATAAAGCGCCGAGGAAGGTGATAAAAGAGATTAGAGGTATAGCTAGTAACTTCCTTTGGGGAGGGTGTAAGAACAAGAAATGTTTTCATTGGGTCGATTGGGACACGGTTTGCAAAAGCAAAGAAAAAGGTGTCTTGGGAATAAGGGATGTTGGAGACATTAATAGGGCGCTTCTTCTTAAGTGGAAATGGAGAATCCTAACGGAGGACAAAGCCATATGGAGTAGGTTTATTAAAGAAAGATATGTAGACCCGAAGCTAAAAGTGCGAGGTAAAGTATCAGAAGGAGTCAATTCGAAAGATTCAATGTGGTGGAGGGAGGTCATCGCTAACGAAGTCAAGTCGGATGAAGGTTTAGAAGGTTTCAAGAGCAACATTAGATGCTTCTTTAACAATGGTGCTAATATTCTGTTTTGGAATAGCCATTGGTGTGGCGACAAGCCGCTGTGCCTTGCGTTCCCAGGCCTGTATGCAGCCTCTGTCAATAAATTCTGTACTATTTCTAGTGTCTTTTTCAGGTCTGCGTAGGGAGAGTGCTGGCAGCTGTCAGTTTGCTTGGGCAGCACTGAAACTGTGTTAGCGGTTTTGGCATGCACAGTTCTGGTGGTTCAGTGGAATAGGTGTGTGGAGATTCTGGATTCGGTGCAGCAGTGGGAGGGAGAAGGGGACAGGTTCGGCTGGAACCTTAACTCGAATGGGATCTTTTCGGTGGCAAGTGTTTCTTCGTGGAGTTCCCGTGCCAAGTCTTGTGCTTGGCAGCCCCTAACGGTGAGTAAATTGAAATCTTTATGGTGTTTGGATCTTCCGTCTAGGATTGCCATCTTTGCTTGGAGGTTTTTCGTTTCTCGGCTCCCTACTATTGACTCCCTTAGAGCGAGAGGAATCGGCAATATAAGTAGCTTGAGCTGTGTGTTTTGTGGTGACCATATGGAGTCCTTAAACCACCTTTTTTTCGAGTGCAATGTTTCTAAGAAAGTGTGGGAGTGGGTCTACGTTTGGATCGGTGACAAAGCTCATATTTCGTTGGACGATTTTAAAGACTTCCAAGAGGTTCATGTGAAGGTGAAGAGAGTTAACGAAAGAATGAAGATTCAATTCATTTGGTTATCTTTAATTTGGAGTTTATGGCTTATGCGAAACTCTATGATCTTCGAGCAAGCTCTGTTTAGTTTTGAGGTTGTGGTTTATAATGTAATGTTTTTTTCTTGGAGTTGGTTGGTTAGAATAAGGGGACCTATTTCTTTGTCTAGTTTTTACGAGTGGTACAAGTATCCCATGGATTGTTTCCACAAATTGTAACTCGGTGTAAGGGTTGCACCCCTAGTGCGATTTCTTAATCTTATTTGCTTTAAAAAAAACATGTTTTGAAGATAGAGTTATCTTAATTTTATGGATCTGTTCTTAAGAGTACTCTTTAAAACCAGACTTAATAAATATTTTAAGTCATCTGACATTTGAACTCCATATCACCTAATAAGTTAGTCGAACCATTTTAGTTGACATGAAAAATACGTCAAAACTATTACTGAATCTTTTTACACTTAGAACTTTCAAACGTAATCATTACTATTACTTGTCGAATTTATCAGCTAAAATTTTCAGACTAACAATAACTTCATACACTTTAAGAGAATTCAAAGACGTTGGAATTGACTTTAAATCTATTAAATATATGATGGTCCTTTTCTTTTGGCAATTTCACTCATATAGTATTAGGTAGAACTCTTTAATTCAGATTGAAGATAGCTTTTCTATAAGAGAATTTCTTTGGCCACCTCCCAACCTTCTAGCTCACCTCTGGTGAAAAACCCAGAATACCCCTGACTTCGGAAATGAACTTCCGAAATGCAAGAAAAAGGTGTTTTCGGAGATGCATCTCCGAAAGCGCCTTTTTTTTAAAAAAAATTTGACTTATTTCGGAAATGCACTTCCGAAAACAGCATTTCGGAAGTTCATTTCCAAAATACTGCGCGTTTTGCAGATTAAGCAAAACAGCCCCCTCCCCCTAATCATTTACCCTAATCTTCTTCCAAACTCACACCCCAAGAGATATTTGTGCAAACCAGTTCCAAGCTACCTCAAAGGCTCCAACTACTTGCTCTATTACATTCAAAAGTCCTCAAATCCATTCAATCGGTAAGCATTTTGATTTTAAGATCTATGATTAAAATGTATATTAGGGTGTTTACAAATAGCAAAAAATGTATTAGGTTAGGTTTATACTGATATTTAGGATGTTTAGAATGTGTAGACATAGGTTTGATGTTTGGTTTTGGGGTCTGCCATGGGAGTTGCAGAAAACTCCATCGCAGGGGTGTTTCGGAAGTTCATTTCCGAAAACACCTCCATCCCAGTTTTCGGAAATGAACTTCTGAACTGTATCAGAATTTCAATTATTTTTGTTTCTTCTTTTGTCTCGCATATTAATCGATTTCAATTGTTTACAGGAACATGTCAGGCAACCAACCAGCACGCATCAGACAGGGGAGAGAGTCTCAGATGCGTCGGCTAGACGCGAGCGGGCGACGGCGCAGCTGGCGTCGACCCAGGGACGGGGGCAGGGCCGGGGACGCCGTGTGCGAGTTCCCGTGGACGTGGGAGAGGGTACATCTGCTTCAGGATCTAGGAGTCGGCTGGCTCGGGTATCTTCTTCCCGCCAGCGAGAGGAGGAGGAGGAGGAGGAGCCAGTGCCATACCACGAGCCGGAGGGTGTACCGGATGTTGACCCTCCAGCCGGGGAGGAGGATGAGCAGGAGGATGGCTATCCGGGAGGGCCCTTTGACACTTCCGTGCTGATTCACTACCACGATCACGTCGCTCGGCGGATCTGGGAGGGAGAGGTATTTTTTTAATTTAACCATTTATTTGTCACCATTTTTTATAATCTAACCGTTTATTTGTCGCTTATTTAATATATGTCCGCTTATTTAATATATGTCGCTTATTTGTTTTTTTTTGTAACAGGAGAGAGAGCCGCTGAAAATGGTCAACCACGCCCGCAAGATTTTCGGTCTGTTTAAACCAGCAGCTGAGTGGTTTAACGACCATGTGCGATGTTCAGGGCTCAGCAGGCTCTGCATGACGGGGTACACCACGATCAGCACCGGCATGCAGGGGGCATTTGTGGAGCGCTGGCACAAGGAGACGTCCTCTTTCCACTTGCCGGTTGGGGAGATGACGATCACCTTGCACGACGTGCAGTGTCTTCTCCACCTGCCGATTAGGGGGCCGCTGTTGACCCACTCCAAGATCCAGAGGGTGGAGGCCATTGAGTGGATGATGCTCTACTTGGGCATGGAGCACGAGGTTGCTCACTATGAGTGCGCCACGACTTCTGGGCCTCATATCCGGTTCACCACACTGAGCCGCTATTTCGAGCACCACCTGGACGCGGCGGCCGATGTCGAGCAGGCGGGTGACGACCTATTCACACAGTACCACCGCGGCTGCGCTCTCCGGTGCTGGTACATGCATGTGGTAGGCGCTGCTTGCTTTGTGGACAAGAGTGCAAGGTACGTCGACGTGACCTACCTCCGCTATTTCATGGACCTGGATACCATTCACCAGTGGAACTGGGGGTCAGCTACTCTGGCATATCTCTACCAGAAGCTGAATGAGGCCTCCAACTGGAGGACGAGGCAGTTGGTCGGATCCTGCACACTGCTTAAGGTACGTTTTATTTTAATACATTATCGTATTTATTTATTTATTTATGTTTCGTATTTATTTTTAATACATTATCGTGTTTCTGTTTCAGAGCTGGATCATCTCCTACTTCTCCCGCATCCACGGCTTTCACATCGATCCTGTGTACGTGGACGCCATGCCCAGGGCCGCCAGATACGATCTCCAGAGGGGGAACGATGCGGTGGGACCATACCGTCTGTACTTGGACCGCACGATGCACGACGACGTCACCTGGAGGCCGTTCGTCGACTACGCTCAGATTGTCCCCTTTGACGGCATTGCTCTATATTCAGGCTGGTTGGCATGCGGGACCGGCATCATGGTCCAGTATCTCCTTGAGCGGTGCATGCGTCAGTTCGGATTCTTGCAGCGGATACCCAGGTCACCCTTTGAGGCAACTCCCGACACAGTGACCCGAGTGCAGCTCACTGCCATATGGGAGGACTGGCAGCATCATGTGGTACCGCAGGAGTACCGTCTCACTCGGGTCACACAGGACTGGCACAGTGAGGAGGGGTACGTCACATGGTTCTACCGGGTGTCCCATCCTCTGCTGAGACCCGACGTTCCCGGCGCTCCTTGGCTAGCACATGAGGAGATCCTGGAGAACCAGCAGGCCGAGGATGACCACGCCATTGATCTCCTGCCGATCTGCGAGCGGATAGAGATGCTTGGGCGGGACGCCTTGAATCGGGGTGTCGTTCTTCAGGGCGGTCCAGATGCAGTCGCCGTGATGGAGGCGATCGTCACTGATGCGGGCCGTGCGGCGGGGTACAGGCGGCAGAGGAGGGCTCAGGGTGAGAGGGTTAGGCACACCCAGTAGTGGTCGGGATTATTTATTTTTTGTTTTCGGATTGTATATTGCGCACACTATTACTATTTGGTTCGGCTTGTATATATTATTTGGATTTTATTTATCGTATTAGTATTTTCTGTTTATCTGTTGCTTATTTTATTTGGCGTTTGCGTTTAATTAAAATGCGAGACTGTTTAAGAAATAACATTAAAAAAAACACAGTTTCTGCATAATTCGGAAATAAACTTCCGAATTCACCCATGAGGTGTTTTCGGAAGTTCATCTCCGAAGACACCCCCCATGAGGTGTTTTCGGAGATGAACTTCCGAATTATGGAAAATTTTTTAAAAAAAAAGCGCTTCGGAAGTTCATTTCTGAAGCAGAGGTATTTTGGGATTTTCGCTGGGGGTGACCCCCATAGGGAGGTGGCTAAAGAAATTTTCTTCTATAATCTCACTTTCAACGTATAATATTTTTTATAATTCATATTAACGATAACTTGAAGAATCCAACCTAAGATACTAATCTAATAGTTTAAAAATTATAATTAATTTAAAAATTTTATCGAACAATTTTATCTTTTAATGTGCGATTTCAAGCATATACACGTTATTACTTGCTTCAATTACAAACAAAATCCAAAAAAATCATAATATTAATGTCCACACCATGACCATAATTCAGTGTGCATGACATTTGTTTGTTATCATGAATAAGCAGCATAGGTTTATCTTCCAAAGGTTAAGAAAGGATGCTCCAGAGAAAGTTGTCAACCACGTGAGTATTTGTGTATATGATTATCTTCCCGTAAAAAAAAAAAAAAAATCATAAGTGTACATGTACTAAACTGAACCTCATGTTTAATAAATAACTATACATGTAAAATTATCAAAGAATTTTTCTTAATTTAAACATTCTATTTTGTCTATGATTTAGACGAATAACAAATTGAAGTAGTTTTTGTTAAATAGAAACATTTTGTATTGCTATCCAACAAGACAACCATCAAATGGCATATTGGTGTTTATATACTATTTGTGCATGTGCATCTATAATGCGTGGTTTCTAGGCACATACGTACAACTTGTGACACTGCCTTCTTCTTATACCTTCATTTAAAACGATGACTTTATTTTTATTTTTTTTATAAACAAAAGGTATATTTCACAAACACTAGGGGTGCTTAACCCAAATACAAGAAAAAGAAAGGAGGCAGGATTCAAATCCACCCAACCAACCAAGCCTAAAACAAATTAGAGGAAGAAAGGTCTTGGATCTATAAACCAATCTTCCCTAGACAAATTACTAATTTCCTTATGAGAAGCAAGGAACTAATTCCAAGATAAAGATTTAAACACACTAAACCCATCAAAAGTTGATACAACTAAATTGTTGAAAATAACATCATTCCTACTCTTCCAAACAATCCAACAAAGAGTTAAACTAAAAAACCACCCCAAATCCATAGAAAAATTAGCCTTGCAAATGTCATCCATCAAAAAAAAAATCAAAAAAAGACGTTATCGCTTCACCAACAATTCTAAGTCAACGGAACAACTTCAACCACCACTTCCTAGAAATCGGACAAACAAAAAAGATGCGATCTAAATCTTCATCCACCCCTTGACACAAAGGACAAAGTACTGAATTTGGATCAACTAAAACACCTCGTTTGAATAAATTCACCTTAGTCGGAAACAAGGAGCTTAACAGAGTATTTCCCAACCAACAATCATTCCAAAATTCAAGCCATAAACCGGAGCCAAGTTTACAAGAGATTGAAGACTTGAACCAAGAAGATGAATTGGTCAAAGTCTCTATGCCAACACCGATGGAGCAAAGATCCATCCACCAAAGGGAGACCTTACTTCTAGAAGAAAAGGTAGGAGAAGAAATCATCGCTCTTTTGATATGGCCATACCTGCAAGAAAGAAAGTTAGTCCATAAAGAATTTTCGCCATTCAGAATGCGCCACTTCCATTTGCTCAGAAGAGGCAAATTGAATCTACCACAATGTTTCACTCCTAGACCACCATCTTGTTTCGAATGACACACCACTTCCCAACTAATCCAATTGATCTTCTTTTTATCATCCTTTCCCCCCTAAAGAAAATGGCGTTGGATAGCAATAATCTCTTTGGTAATTGCCAAAAGAGCCTTATAGAAGGAGAGAAAAATTGGAATACTCGACAAAATGGAATTCAAAAGCACCACCCTCCCACCAAAGGATAAATGTTTATGATGCCACCCCCTAATCTCCTCCGCAACCTTGAAACAATAGGACGCCACACCGCACACCTCCTCGGATTAACACCAATCGGAATGACAAGAAACACAAAAGAGGCGGAACCAATCTCGCAATTGAGAAAAGAAGAAGCGGCTTGAATAAAACCGGAGTCAAGATTTATACCAAAAAGCTTACTCTTATGCAAGTTAACTCTCAATCCGGAAACAAGCTCAAAGCCCCTAAAAATCGCCTTAAACGTCCAAAGATTATTCCAAGAATCTTCTGTAATTAAGACGGTATCATCCGCAAATTAAAAGATTTCTAAACTATTAATAAATGGTATAATTAAAGAGTGCGAATTAGGTGCAGAATAAACCATATATGGTATAGTGGACCAGTTGAGAAAAACACATGCATGACTGCAACTTACTTTATGAGTTAATCCAAAAAGAATGCTCTCATGAATGCATATGTATTTTAGTGGTCCACTTTTTGGGAAATAACACGCCTTATGTTATAAATTAAGACAATCTCTCATTCCATTTTTTTTATTTTCACGTGTACAATTCTAAAAATACCCCTTATTTGTGGAGGTGTATTTTCAGAAGTACATTTTTTTACTTAATGTTGAATTGCTTCATAGGTGTATCTATGAAATTTTTTTTTAACGTTGTTTAAATAGATTTGTAAATGCATCTATAGAATAATTCAATATTAAATAAAAAAAAAGTGTTTTCGAAGATAAACCTCTAAAAGTAGGAGACAAAAATAAAATTTCGACAATACCTAAGAATATGAAAATTTCTTTAGCCACCTCCCTATGGGGGTCACCCCCAGCGAAAATCCCAAAATACCCCTGCTTCGGAAATGAACTTCCGAAGCGCTTTTTTTTTAAAAAAAATTTCCATAATTCGGAAGTGCATCTCCGAAAACACCTCATGGGGGGTGTCTTCGGAGATGAACTTCCGAAAAGCATATTCAAACAGAAAAACCAGTAAGCAGCGGCAATAGAGTTAGCCAGAAGAGAAGGCAGAGTTGAGGAACATCTCATCTTCATGCTCAATATGTAGATTCTTGGATTCCATTAGAAAATCAATTTCTTCGCTTTTAAAATCAATATGTAGATTCTTGGATTTCATCGCCGCGAACACTATCCATCTTCTGGATTATAAACATAGAACTTTGACTTTCCCAGCGCACCCCTTTGTTTGATTTTTTTGTAATGACGTCCCCTGATGATAATGATAAACTATAGCTTACATTGATTGGCTCCTTTGTCTCGCGGAAACTCAAGTTGACAAGACTTTGAACAGCTTCATGTCTCTTACTTTGTTCCATTTTCAGGCTACAACACGCAAGAAAACCAAGAATAAGCTTAACCAACCCCCTTAAGTTGAGAATATTATTTGGACCAACATGCTCGAGTTCAACATCATCATTCACAACAGATGATTCTTCTTTGGATAGTGACTCAGAGATATTTCTAGCACCAACTTTTCTGTAAATATCAGATAGTTTACTCTTGAACAATGGTGTCATGTTATGCTTAGGATACCATACAAAAACTTTCTCGCTCTCAAAAAGCTTCTTCATATGAAGGTTATCTGGAATAAAAACATCTTCCTTATCGGCCAGAAGTATATCATTATTTCCTGATGTCGTAGGTAGTTTCTTCAAACTGTCAGCTCGAGTACCGCTCGCCATCGCTTAACGACGAGGGAGGGTTGATGATCACACCTTTTGAGATCAAGAACGACGAAGATTTAGCGGTTATGTGGACAACGTTCGACCGATTTTCTTCGAAAGGCCCGATCGAGTTGGACGCCAAACTTCAAAGATCGGCGGACGACGTTATCAAAATGTTGACTCATCCCCACCTACCCGTGTTCAACAATATGTAACTTTAATTTTCAGTAATATTATCGTTGTAATCTTCACCCGATTAAATAAAGCGAATCATTGTTGTTTTTCATTTTTCTTCTGTCCAAACATAAATTCGGAGGTTCATTTCCGAATTCCATCATGGGGGGTGAGTTCGGAGATGAACTTCCAAAACACCACATTTTCTGAAAATGTAACTTTATTTCGGAGATGCATCTCCGAAATCAATATTTTATATTAAAAAAAACACGTTTACGGAAGTTCATATCCGAAAACACCTTTTTTTCAAAAAAAAGTACCGTTTCGGAAATGAACTTCCGAAACAAGGAGTAATGTTGTAAATTCACTAGGGGTGGGCAAGAAGGTTAGGAGGTGGGTAAAGAAATTCTCAAGAATATTAGAGTGAGTTATTCACTAAATTAATTGGATGCTATTTGTTACGTGATATAATATTGATTTACAAAATTGTCCTTTTAGAGTGATAGAGAAGTATACAACTATGTTTTGTATATGCACTAATCAATTATTTTAGTCAGTTTATTACCTTTTTGAACATGTATTACTCAAATAATTTGATTGTGGAACCTTATACATCTAAAACTAATTCAAGTTGTTAGTTAAAAACGGTTTACAGCTGGATTAAAGTTTGGGTGGATGGAGGATTAATAGAACCAACTAGTGAGATAGATATATGTAGTTTTTCGTAGATCTATGAGATCTCACAAAATTCGTTTTTAAGACACATAAAATTTATAATTGAGTTTTAAAGACTCGTTTTATATTTTCAGTTTGACGAAAATGAGGTATGCATCCTTTCTATTTCTTTAAAGAAATGCAAGTATCCAATATCATAGTTTTGGTCTAAATAAAAAATATTAATATATTTTATAACTAGTAATGAACATTTTTTTTTTTTTTTAAGAAAACAGAGAAGATTTTAACATTAAAAAAAAATGGTATGGATAGGTAATGGAGAGTGTCACTAAACAAAGGGAAGTCAAACAAATCATGAAGTGCAAATTACACATCCAAATATACATAATACGCACAAGTTTAGCCAAGTAATAACTTTAAGGATTCAATTTAGGATGCCACAATACGTGACTAATATGATTATATATTGTATTGTGTTGTGTGTTAGTGAAACGACCATGTATTAGGTAGGATTCACATTGTCAAGAAGCGATGTTTGAAGTTCATTTAATTCAGTGCTTTTAATAGGAAGTGTTGTCTAAAGTGCAATTAAGTTAGCGCTTTTAGCAAAATGTGTTGTCTAAAGTATACTTAAGTCAGCTTTTTTACATTAAAAAAAGTGTTGTCTATACTTATCGCGGCGCTAGCATAGACAACGCTTAAAAGTGTCGCCTAAGGTTAAGAAAAGCGATGCCAAAGGTCTTATTTAGCATAATGGAAGCAAGATTGATTTTCTGCACTTGCAACCTATCAAATGAGAAAAAATACAACAACAACAACACCATTATGTGAGATAATTTGCAAGGACAAAAAAATATTTTGTTCTAGATAGAATAATATTGAAGATTTTTTCTGTCTTGCAATTCATCTCAAAGAATAATGCATGCGAGTTTGGGGTGGCTAAATATAAGTAAATATTAGGTTAAAATTTGTTTAACGAGTGGTTTTATAGTGAAATCTTATTATCCAAAGGATTAGTTCATTTAGTTTCACTTATAAACAAATAAAAACATAAACTGGAAAAGTTGAGATTCAAAGCGTGTCCTAATTTATTTTTTCTCTCGATTTTTTAAACATATATACTATTTTTATTATTATAAAAAAAGCGCGCCTAGGCATAGTACCTCTTTTTTTTTTTAATTTAAATGAAAAGCTTTATCATAAAATATATTATTTGTAGCATAAAATATATTATTTATAGTAGTGAGATATACGAAAAAAATTTAAATAACCATGTTTAAAAAAAATACAAGAAAAACAGTTTTTCAGAAAATTTACCAAAATGTCTAGGTTTGGCAGCAGACCCTGGAGTATGCGCCAAACCAAATGGCGCATTGGTTCACACTTTTAGTGAACTAGCCATATCAAATGGCGCAAACATTTATGGAGATAGGGCAAGCCATTTGATATGGCACAATTGTTGTGTTGTTTATACATAGGCGCCATTTGAAATGGCTCCTATGTGTTAGGATTTTTTATAAAAAAATATCCCATTTTGTTCATTTCGCGCAAACTTTTCGATTCCGGTCTTTGATTTTTGTAAAATTGTTTGATACGCCGATTTCGTAAAATTGTTATTCACCCTAATTAATATTTGTGTTGTCGATTCTGCCGCTTAATAAAGTAGAGTTCATTGATAAAAAATATGTTACAAAATCGATACAAGAAGTCGATACATTATCGTAAAAATATGTTACAAAGTTGATTAAACATGCGATGAGGTTGTTCCACGACTAGGACATTTATTTTTATTGTGCCCTAGTTGACGACAAATGCTACATTTTCTTTCCATTTTGTCATGCATGTCCATTTCGGTTCGAATACGAGTACTATTGGGGCGTCCCTTATTATTTCATCACATCATGTCACTATGCCAAACTACCTCCCCATTATGCTCATGCCAGTAATCCTCCTTCGCTACCACTGAAAATGCCACACTATATACCTGGAGCAATGTCTCAGCCTTGTAAATTGGAGATAGTAGTGATAATGCGTCTCGGTACGCAAATGCACATGCTGCTATGACATGTGAGTAAGGCATACGAAATGCTTGGAACTTACCACAGTCGCACCAATGATCATCTAGTAGAACCCGATATTGTTGTCTCGGCAATCCTTCATTGTGGTCAATTGTTTCTCGAAAACTGAAGGTGCGGTTGAATCGATCGAAAGCAGTTACATGATGGTCGTTGGCCTTCGTTGATTGTTCTTTCATAAATTTCATGCTACTCTCGCTAAACAGTTGACCCGATTCTCTAACAGCACTCCACCTCTTACCTCTTGTTGAGAATAGCGAAGCCATCCTAAAGTAGGTTTCCGCCACCAGTGCAGTGATAGGAAGGTTTCAAATGCCCTTAAAAACACCATTTATGGACTCTACTAGATTTGTTGTCATGTGGCCCCATCGCATGCCGTTGTCGTAAGCCCTGGTCCATTTCTCCCTGGAAAGGTTATCAATCCAACTTCCCGCATCCGGATTTGATAATACAATTTCACTCCGATAATGTTGGAATGTAGGTTGAGATAAAGCATATCCTGCATTGACTAGTGTTTTCCGGAGGTGCCTATCCTTAATCTCCCGCATGAAATTCTGGGCAATATGGCGAATACAGTATACATGTGTTGATGGTGGGTGTTGTCATTCGTTTGCTGGATTTTTGTAAGCACTTTCAATAGAAGCATGCCTATCAGAGATTAAACAAAGATCAGGTTGAGGAGCAACATATTCTCGGAGATTCCTTAGAAAGAAACTCCAAGTCGTGGCAGTTTCACCTTTCACTATGGCGAATCCTACTAGAAATATGTTGTTGTTTCCATCTTGTGCAACAGCCATCAACATAGTTCCTTTGTATTTTCCATATAACCAAGTTCCATCGATTTGCAGTATCAGTTTATAATATCCAAACCCTCGTATGCAAGGTTGGAAAGCCCAGAAAACGCGATGGAATATTCCATTTCCTTGGACACGGGTTCCATCCAGGGCATGCGCTGGCAATGTCTCTAGAATAGAAACGATGTCAGGAGCATATGTTTGAAGCGCAGTTAGGTAACGTGGAAGATTTTTGTATGACTCCTCCCAATTGTCGTACACAATTTCAATGGCCTTTGTTTTCGCTATCCAAGCCTTTCTGTAGGATGGAGTATAATTGTATGTTGTAACGATATGCGAGATAATCGTTTTCACCTTCAGAGACAGGTCACAGTTGATAAGAGGCAAGATCTGTAACGACCGTTTTTCTTTAATTATCTATTTATGTGTGTTATGTGAACTAATTGTGAATTAGGTGTTAATTATATGCTTAATTGATTTTATGTTGTTTTATTTGGGAATTATTAATAAATGATATAAGATAGTAAGTGTTGTTGATTAATTGGGCCTAAGTCAGTATTAGTAAGTGAGGGGTGTTAGTTAGAGCCCATTAGTAATTTAAGATAGTAAGGGTTTAACTAAAACAAGGGTTTTAGAGGAAATAGAAAGTAGAAGCTCATTTGGGGATTTTGGTGAAAGAAGAGAAGAGAGGAAAAAAGAGGAGAATCTCAAGGTTGAAGATAGAGTTGGCTTCAATCCAAAACTTAAGGTAAGGGTGGGGTTATTTCATTCTAAAGGGATGTATGATGATAGTTCATGGTGGGATTTAGGGTCTATATGTATTGAACCATTTTCTTGATAAATGTTAGGGTTTGAGTGAAATCAATTGAGTAATGTTGTATGTATTGATGGAAATGATATGTTATAATGCTTCTTACCATGATTCTATGTGTGGGTTTTGAATTATAGTATATGTGGTGGAAAGAATGTGAAAACCTAACTTTTGGGATTTGGGTGAAATTCATAGGTTTGCATGATTAATTAGGTTTTGATGAATCTAATGGTACATATGTGTTGTATATATGATAAGTATGTGAATTTTGTGTGCAAAATTGAACTGAAATGTGAATTGAGTGATGGAATGAGAAATGGGAACTGTGCTGACTTGGCGCAGAAACTCATTTCTGCTCTGTGTTCGCGACGCGAACAATGGTGGCAGCGCGAGCTGAATGAATTTTTGAATGACTGGCTTCTGCCTCGTACTTCGCGGTGCGACCATTGCTTGGCGGCGCGAACTGAGTGGATTCTTGAGTGACCTGTTTCTGCCTTGTGCTTCGTGGCGCGTGTAATGCTTGGCGGCGCGAACTGTGTCCTAAACCAATTTCTTGTTTGCTTGAGACTTGACTTGCATGCTTATTACTTCTACATGCTCAATAGGTGTTATTAATTGATTAATTAACATGTGTGAAGTATGATTGGATGTGCCTTGTGATGATGATTACATGATAATTTTGATTATGTATGTTGGTGATGTATTGTTGCATGATGATGCAACATGGCGACGTGATTGCGGAGTGGAGAATTACTATAAAAGTAATGATGTTTAGCCGATGTTTGGATGATGTTGTCGTACGTTGTGAATATGTGTTTTGTGTATGTGTGTTAGTGTGTCGCATTCATTGCATAAGTGTCCCTTAGCCTGAGAACGGCAATGACTATTAGCCTGAAAGACGGTAACGACTCTTAGCTTGAAATATGGAAGCGACTATGGCCCAATGGCAATGATTGAGACGGTAGTTTTACTCCGAATGGTACCACATGCATTTGCATAAGTCGAAGTCATATTTGAGTTGCATTTGATGTTGTTTTGAATGTGTGTTTAATGTGACGTGTATTGAACTCATAATTGTGATAGAATATGTTGTCGTACTTGTTTATTGACATGGTTACCGTTTTATAAGGTGTTTGAATGATGTGAATTGTTGGTAACATGTTATGTGTTGAGAAGTGGTGAATGTGTATGATTCTTATTTTCCGCTATAAGTATTATCATACGTTTCATTATCGTGAATGATATCTCACCCCTTCTATTTGAATGTTACCCTCCGTTGGTAACGTGCAGGTAACGACGTGGAGTAGCCGTTTACCTATTTAGCTAGAGTCGGTGTGTCTATGCTCTGATACGTGACACTCGGGGAATGATTAGCTTGTTTTGTTTATGTCATGTTGTTTTTCTATTTTGCTGCTATATTTGGATATTGTTATCTCTCGGTGGATTATGTTGTTATGTCTTACAGAGATATTTTGGATATTGTTGAGTTGCCCATGTGTGGCATGCATGACTTAATTATTGTTGTTGATATTGTTCTGCTGCGATATTATGCACCATTTGGTTTGAAAGTTTAATGAAATATGATTCCTCCATAGTATGTGTTATGTATCTATGAATATGAGCATGATTTATGATTTGTTAAGTTATTAATTTGTGACACCCTAAATATGATGCATGTTTGGAAATTTTTGAACTCTGATTTTCCGTTTTAATTGCGGGGTAGATTTGGGGTGTTACAAGATCTCCTGACAGATAAGATCATAACTAAGCTTCGTATGATCTTGGGACGTATTGGAGTTCACACATGTGTGTTGTTGTGAAGTCGACCCTATGACCCAGGCATCACTCCTCCTCCTATACGAGGTACATAGTCTGAATGCACACTCAGAGTTTTTACAAATGATTATATACCTTTCTAGGTTCGAGCGATCTACTTCAAAATTAACATTATTTTCCATGTGCCATTTTTTTATAGTTCTCTGACATGCCTCCTTAGAAGGAAACTTATCTCCTTGCCTTAGTGTCATACCCCAAAATTTGCCCATACATCTTCTCCTATTCAAGTTCAAATCAAAACACAAAGCTCCTAGATATACTCTCTTATACAAAAGCCTAAAACTCAAAACATTTCTAAATGGGCTCGCACTTTTTTTGTTCTACCCTTATTATAGGCCCATCCACGTGATAAAAACAAAGACCTTTTATTTTTCATAATTTTTATCAATTATTTATGATTTTAATTCATTTAAATCATGAATTAATTGCATAAAATATGAAAAATAATCAAAGATTTGATTTTCCTCCCAATTTCAATCATCATTAATCATCAAAATATTCACTAATTACTACAAAATTCGTGCAAGGGTTAAATGGTGAAAAATATTGAGTTTGGCCCTAATTAGAAATATTTCATTCAAGATCCAATCAAATTTTCAAAAGATTGATTCACAAGGATTTTTCTCAAGTTTGTTGACCTAATGGATTCAGATATATAAGCAGAACAAACATCAAACCCTAGGGGCGAAAAATCTGCAGCCAAGAGCACCACACAAGTTCCAAAATTCTCAAAGAAAAGTGGAATACGATTTAGCAATTTCAGTCCAATTCAGAGGGCCTTGAGGATCAATCGGACTTCCCAGGAATTCCAGGAAGCATTCCCAACCTTCATACGTGCCTGGAGCTAGTGAATTCGCGCCCACTATTGCATCGGTTTGCAAAACTTTTTCTCATCTCAAACTGTATCGTTCATGAATCATAAACATAATCTAATATCATATTCTCATTCACATCGATGTACTAATCGTTTCTGGGTGATTTAATTTAAACTTTGATGCATATATCATAATACACCATGTTTAGGGTTCATGAGGTCACGAATTGGGGGTGACTTTTTAGAGGTGAAATTGGTCAAAATCAATGGCTCCATCACGTTTAGAAGACTATTTCGGTCGAACCTATGGTCTCCCCTCGAATTTATATTGCGTATTACTGGATTTTTGAGTATTGCAGGTATTAGCTATGGTTGCTATCGTAGCAAAATAGTAGCAGTCCCGTAGCAGCCGAAATTGGCTCGATGAAGAAGACGAAGGGGCCTGGGCGCGAGGGAATTCTGTATTTGAATCTCAGTATTTAGTTTCTTCTTATAATTTATTCGTGGCATATTGTTATCAGTGAGTTAACGCAGCAGGCATGGCAGTGATCACGCGCGGAGAAGCAAAAGGGCTCGTGTTCGATCCCTCCGTGTGACATTATTTTTTATCACTCACATGTCTCAGATCCAGCGCAGGGACCACACATGGGACTATGGTAAACCCTCAAGGTATGACCATCGGATCTCCAGCCTCTCCAAATCTAATGCACCTGGATTGAAGGCCTATCATGTGGACCACAAGCAAATCACACTGAATCGCAGCTAAGTGCTGCTTCTAGTTTTTTTTGTTTATTCCTTTATTACATAGTTTTTTTATTATTACTATTTTCTTTTATTTAAATTAGTTCTTTTATAAATTGTTTATAAACTTTCTTTAAATTTTCTTTTAACCCAAAATTCTTTTAAAAGTTTTTTTTATTTTATTTTTATAAAAAACTATTTATTTTGAATTTGCTTTTAATAATTAATTTGATTTAATAATAATTCTTATTAAATTTAATTTGTCTAATTGTCTAATTAGGTTAATACTTTTATTAACTAATCAAAACCGTATTTCATCGATTTAATTAATTAGGTTGGGAACCAATAATTAATTAACTCGATTTTATTTATCCTATTAAACTTAGTCAATTTATACCCTAATCAGGGTTTACAAGAATGTGGCTACACTGAAAATATTTTTTTCTGTGCCTTTTCAGGTTTGACTTTTCAAATACCTTCCGACCACGCGCCACGCCCTTCATAAAGCTAAGTATTCGATTCATGTCTATTTTGTTTCCTTTGATTTTAGGGTTTGCCCTTATATGTTGAACTGTGCATACATTCACTCCACCTGTTCTCTACCTTGTTTCTTTTCAGGGTTAACCTTAAAGCGTCCTATCAACCATATCAGATCAAATCCGAGCTAAGTACCCTTACCTATTTAATTATTTTTTATATATATTTATTTATTCTTTATTTTAGGGTCAATCCCGTTCGCCTTTGAACTAGCCATACACTCACCCTATTTTTGTCTGTTTGCATTTTCAGGGTTTGTCGATCGCCAAAGCTACAAGTTTGGTAACCCTAAACCTTGTTTTCCTGTTTTATTATTACTTATGTCAAACCCTGATTAAGGGATCCGCTGGTTACAATTTCCCGCCCCCGTATTTTGTTATATTTGCGTGGTTAGTAATTTAGGGAGTGCAAGATTGTAATTAACCTAGAATCACTAATTTATAAGATAATATATTGAATTAACCACGTGATTGTTGCACACACGCACCCTTTGGGTAACCTCTCTGCTGCCTTGTTTCCTTGTTGCCTGTTGCCTTTGTGTTTTTGCAGAATAAGCCACGTCCCTCGAATTCGAAGATACCTCAGCCATGTTGCCTCAAATAAAGGTTATGAGACCCTAAAAATGATGCTGCCTTCGATACACTAACATGACCTCGACCCTCGGATGTTGCCTACGGAAAAAGGCTGAGGTATCTTCTGGCTGCCTACGAAATGGCTTATTCTGATCCTTGCCTTAGACTACCTGCCCTTCTATGGCATGGGACAGTCTTATGGCAAAGGATGCTTCGATGACCCTTCTACCTCCAAACGAAAGGCTTCCTGCCCTCTTATGGCAAGGATTGACCCTTTCATTCTGAAAGGCTAAAAAGAGACCTATCATCTGAGTTTAAGGTAATTGCCCCTAATTGCCTTGCAATGCTCATCTTTAATATTCTTTCTCACAATTCTTCGAAAACTGGCTACGCTCATTTACGAGCTAAAGTCCACTTTTTTCTTTCATCTACTTTTTCTAAAGACAAACGAGCAAGCAAAGCAATTAAGAGCCCATGGAAAACCATGGATGCAAAGGGTGCCTTACACCTTCCCTTTGCATAAATTACCCCCGAACTTAGATTTCTTAAAAGGTTTTTTTCTGTTTCTTTTTGCCTTTCCAAACCTGTTTGGATAAAATAAAAGTCGGTGGCGACTCTTGCTTACCGCGACATTCCGATTATTAAAAAGTCAGTTCACCGTATTACAGAACTGGCGACTCTGCTGGGGATAAATTTCGATAAAAGAGGGGTTACCTTAAAAGTTTAGGATTCATTTAAATGTTTTCTATTGTTTGCTTTGTTTGATTTAATTTTGCAGGGCTGTTTTGGGTATTCTGTTGTGTGAAAGATCCTAACCCGGATCTGAGTACCTTAGGTATATGGCATGAGATCAAGGAGACTGCACAGCGTATACTGATGTGGTTGATCTGATGGCCATCGTTAGTGTGGCACATTGGTTTGTCCTGGTGTTCCTTGGGATCCGACCTGAGGAAATGCTTGGCTGCCGCGTGGTGTCATTAAGCACTAATTTGCCCTTAGAACCTTAGTCGAACTTGACTTTGGCCTTTTAGAAAGTAGCGAGATGGCTGGCTTTGGTTCCGACTGAAGTTGGTTGATACTCGAAGCTACACTCATATGGACTGGACTTTCAGGACCTTTTCGGTTGGCGATTCGATTGCCGAACTGAGATAAGCGGCTTCGAGAAAGGTCAATGATATGAGCTCCCTAGAACCCGATCTTTATATAGGACAGGTTTGAACCGACTAAACTTCAGTGGGGAGGGTACTTACCTACGAACTTCACGCAAGCCTTTAAACTTAAGGACACTTGTGTGACTTGTCTGTGCTTGCTACTAACCCTTTGGTTTCCTTGCAGGTTTTTCTTGTGGGACTCACTAGTCCTTACTATCTCACACTATGCCTAATGAATTGCAGTCGCATAACATTCATGACATCATGACATCATAAGCATAACATGATTTAACTAACCCTTTCAAGGATCTTAGGGATTTAGGGCGCACAATTTCAGGTGCCCTTATCAAAGGTTGATCTCCTAATCAAGGGGCAGGAGGATTTACTTTCCTCTGGCCACATACCTTCCAATTCAGAAATCCAGTACCTATCAAGGGGCAAGAGGATTTATTTTCCTCTGGCCACGTATCTTCAAATTCATAAGTATCCTGAATCAGAGGCGATGACCCACTCGATATGGTGAGCTTGATTCTTAAAGAAGGACGCTTAAAAATGAAAGCCAAGGTTCTTCAGACGAAGCTGTGACTGATTAAATTTCTAAAGTTGCTAACTAAATTCCTTAAAGATCCTTGAAAACATTTCATTTGCATTCATAATATTGCATGACAGGTTTCCTATGATGGGTTTCTCATCCTTCCTCGCTGTTTATTTCAGCATCATGAATCTCGAACAATCAGTTAAGGATCTTCAAGCTCAAAACACCGAGTTCCAAGCCTTGATTCTGAATTTGTCCAAAGGGCAAGAAGAGCTGAAAGCCATGTTGACTAAAAAGAAGAAGAAAAAGGGTAAGAAGACTAAGGTGAAAAAGCTTAGACCAATCTTGCAACTCAGAGATGCTGAAACCTCTGAAGACAGTGACGAAGATGAGCAAGATGATGATGCTAGTATCAAAATTGAGACAAAAAGTAACCATGATTCTGCCAAGCACTCTGACGAAGAAGAGGACGATCACCCTGAGGATGAACATCCTGATGACAAATATAAGTTGCTGGAAGAGCGTCTGAGAAGCGTGGAAATTCAGAAGATACCCGGGATGGATTTTGAGGAGTTGGGACTCATTCCTGGAGTCGTCATTCCCCCAAAGTTCAAAGCTCCTGCTTTTGCTAAGTATGATGGGGCATCCTGTCCCAAGATGCACTTAAGGTCCTATGTGAGGAAGATTCAGCCTCATACTGCTGACAAGAGGCTATGGATCCACTTCTTCCAAGAGAGCTTATCTGGAACTCAACTCGAATGGTACTATCAACTGGAAAGTACCGACATCCGTACATGGGAAGATTTGATGGGTGCCTTCTACCAACAATATCGATACAATTCCGACCTTGCACCAACTCGCATGCAACTACAAAGCATGTCTATGGGCTCTAATGAAAGTTTCAAAGAGTATTCTCAAAAATGGAGAGATCTAGCTGGAAGAGTCAAACCCTCCTTAACTGACAGAGAATTGGTCGATATGTTCATGAATACACTGACTGGACCTTTCTATAGTCATTTGCTGGGAAGTTCACAATCTGGATTCACTGAACTCATACTGACTGGGGAACGTGTTGAAAGCGGTATTCGAAGCGGTAAAATTCAAGTGGCTACGTATGCTAATACCTCAAAGAAAGCGCACAATGAGAGGAATGAATCTAATACTGTGGGGACGGTCCTAGCCTCCAATCAAGTGCCGACAAAACAAAGGGGCAACCAACGTAAACAAGGTGCATCTAAAAGGCGATTCACAAAGATCAACATAACTTTGGCCGAAGCGTTACAACAGTTGCTTAAAGCAGGGTTGATTACTTTAAAGGATCCTCCTCTGAAGCCCAACACCTTATCTCATCAATATAATCCTAATGCAAGATGCGCTTATCACTCTGATAGTATTGGACATGACACTAATGATTGTTGGCCATTAAAGAACAAGATCCAGGATATGATCGACGCCGGAGAAATTGAGTTCGACCCCCCGGCAACCATGCCCAATCACAACAAGATTGTTAATACTATGGATGGCTAGAAGGATGAACTATTTAGATCATTAGATTTACTTTCATTTGCAATTTCTATTCTGTTTGTTTAAACATTGGAATTATGATAGACATTATCTGTTTTAATAATCATCATCAGTGCATTGCATATGTTTGTCTTGAATAAATTATTTCGCTATCACTCATTTTAAATTATGTCTTTACTTTGCATGTGTTTTGTGATATTCAACTCCTGCTAAGCTGTAAGCCTTTTAAGGGAGGATGACGAAAATGATACCGCGACCTCATACAGTATGCTTTTGAGCGGACTATGCTGACGATGTACAGGCATTGTTTCAATTCCTAAACAGTGGAGATATAAGGATGTTAATCCCTCGTCAACCCCTTTTGAGCCTAAGAAGTAGAAGTTTATTTCTTGTACTAATTAAAACTCTTGATCATAACCTGGGGCAGGGTAGTTCTCAGTTAATTTGGCTGTGCATTCTATTTTAAGAGAATCATTCAGTACATCTTTCAACAAAGGTTTCAATCACAAACGTTCAGCCGCACACATCAAAGAAGTGTCGGAAATGTCAATCAAAAGACAATGACGGTTCATCAATCATCAAACAAGGCAGTCAATATCTTTCAAAAAAAAAAAGGATAAAACATATATACAAAGAAAAGCCTGCTAAGTCAAAAATATAAAAGAAGACTTAGGCAAAAATCAAGGCGTCCCGCTGACTGTAAGCTCCAAAGAGACAGTTCAGGCAAAAGTTAGGGATATCAAAAAGATGGAAAAAAAAAGAAGTCAATAAATTCCTGAACAACACAATGTTGTGACTACCAAAAGGAAGAAGGGACTGCCATCTCAAAAAGTTCTCTTTGCTCGTGAACCGTCATCATTATCAAAGGTGCGAATCCAAAAGTCTCTTGGAACCTGAGTGCATAAGTCGAATTAACTGAGCTTAGGACTGAAGATCATCATGAAGAGGGGTGGGTACAATCAACTTTTGAGCCATTATCCTTTGTTTCTTAAACCGTGAACCAAGCCATGTTACAACCCTTGAAAGTCCTAACTGAAGCATGGTTAGTTCGAAAGCATACTGTCACCAAAAAGGGTATCCTGACTCCTTAAGGTTTACCACAAATGCCGAGTTGATATCACGTTTCTACAAACATCACGTTGTCACAAATATCATGTTTTTACAAATATCATGTTTTTTTTACAAACATCACACGTTTACATCTTTGGTTTTAATGTTTTTCAAAAAAACTCAAGACAAACGTATGCATTGCATCTCATGAATTCATTATTAAACATATTCTGCTACATAATTTCAAATGTTAGCATCAGAAAGAACTTGCACAGGGTACAACTAATGACTAGAAAGTTATCCCGATTGGCAACGTCTCCTACATATACAAGGGGCATGACACGTTTCTCCCAATCAATCTGGGGCAATCAAGTCAAGATTCGAAGAATCTCTCAAATGCCAAAAAAGTCAAAAGCATACATCCCAAGCGGAAGTCAAACTATTTCCCGGTCAATCTGGGGAAATCAAGTCAAGATTCCGAGAATCTCTCAAAGATGCCAAAAACAATCAGGGGCATGCATCCAAATAAATCTTAAGTTATTTCCAATCAATATGGGGCATTGTCCTGGACCAATGGTTACTAAGGGGCATGTCGCCCATGGTTCATATCTCATAAAGTCCTCGCGAGACGAATCTTTCCAAAGTTCCTGCTAACTGGGGCAAATCTATATTCAACATCTTGATCAATACTCAGTGGCGTGTCCTGAATCAAGTAGTAAGTTACTATGATACTGGGGGCAACTTTCAAGACACCCGTGTCTCCCCACAGAGCCAGGTTCACAAAACCACCTCCCCGCAGAGTAATCATTAAGATGACATCTTCAAACATATTCGTCTCAACAAAGACATGACTCCCCAACAGAGTTTACATCTTCCGCATTACCGGTCATCCAATATGTTGCTCTTCTCCAACATGGTTTACCTCTAAAATAAGGGTACATCAAACTACTAATCATCCCCAAGCAGAAACCATAAATCACCAGCTGAGCATCTTCAGGACAAGATCCGACAATAAAATCACAAGGATATAGAGATTTATTTTCTCAATCAGGACAACATAAATCATATTCGCATATCATATGTCATAAACATATTCATACATTGCATACATCACTTCATGCAAGTTTCTCATTTATTTTGAGAATCCCATCTCATTCATTACATGCGTCATGACATTGCATACTTTGTTTTCAGGTTCCGCCTCGACAATCATTCCTCTCAGATATAATCGAGCTGGAGATTCATTCTGACAAGCCTTTTTACATTCCAAAACTTCGTCAAATAACTCATCAACCCTAACAAACAAACATTCTCTATCAGATATGGTCTAATATATGACCCGTTCCAATATTCTTAATCAGATATGGTCTAATGTATGACCCGTTCCGGTATTCTTAATCAGATATGGTCTAATATACGACCCGTTCCGGTATTTTTAGTCAGATATGGTCTAAATGTATGACTCGTTCTGGCATTATCCATCAGATATGGTCTAATATACGACCCGTTCCGGTATTTTTAATCAGATATGGTCTAATATACGACCCGTTCCGGTATTTTTAGTCAGATATGGTCTAAATGTATGACTCGTTCTGGCATTATCCATCAGATATGGTTTAATGTATGACTCGTTCTGGTATTCACCTTCAGATATGGTTTAATGAATAACTCGTTCTGATATCCCTCCTCAGATATGGTCTAAATGTATGACTCGTTCTGGCATTATCCATCAGATATGGTTTAATGTATGACTCGTTCTGGTATTCACCTTCAGATATGGTTTAATGAATAACTCGTTCTGATATCCCTCCTCAGATATGGTCTAATGTACGACTCGTTCTGCTATTTCTCTTCAGACATGGTCTAATGCATGGCTCGTTTTGATATTCCTCTTTAGATATGGTCCAATGTATGACTCATTCTGACATTCCTCTACAGATATGGTCTAAATGTATGACCCGTTTCTCTCATCACGAACAACGCTAACACGATCAATCTCTAACAAATACTTCTCAAACGCTCCAAACCGAATCTAATGCATGATTTGCTGGATGGCATCTTCAAGCCCATCTCCGACAAAAGTCCCTACATCAGCTAGGGCAAATTTCTTGGTATTCTAGTGTTCAATCACCTTCCACCTTCAGATACCGACTGGCATACAAACCACTCTACATCTTCAGGTTTAAGATAATTGAACAGGGGTAGCTGTCATACCCCAAAATTTGCCCATACATCTTCTCCTATTCAAGTTCAAATCAAAACACAAAGCTCCTAGATATACTCTCTTATACAAAAGCCTAAAACTCAAAACATTTCTAAATGGGCTCGCACTTTTTTTGTTCTACCCTTATTATAGGCCCATCCACGTGATAAAAACAAAGACCTTTTATTTTTCATAATTTTTATCAATTATTTATGATTTTAATTCATTTAAATCATGAATTAATTGCATAAAATATGAAAAATAATCAAAGATTTGATTTTCCTCCCAATTTCAATCATCATTAATCATCAAAATATTCACTAATTACTACAAAATTCGTGCAAGGGTTAAATGGTGAAAAATATTGAGTTTGGCCCTAATTAGAAATATTTCATTCAAGATCCAATCAAATTTTCAAAAGATTGATTCACAAGGATTTTTCTCAAGTTTGTTGACCTAATGGATTCAGATATATAAGCAGAACAAACATCAAACCCTAGGGGCGAAAAATCTGCAGCCAAGAGCACCACACAAGTTCCAAAATTCTCAAAGAAAAGTGGAATACGATTTAGCAATTTCAGTCCAATTCAGAGGGCCTTGAGGATCAATCGGACTTCCCAGGAATTCCAGGAAGCATTCCCAACCTTCATACGTGCCTGGAGCTAGTGAATTCGCGCCCACTATTGCATCGGTTTGCAAAACTTTTTCTCAT
The DNA here is from genome assembly GCF_029867415.1 of Vicia villosa. Taxonomy (NCBI): domain Eukaryota; kingdom Viridiplantae; phylum Streptophyta; class Magnoliopsida; order Fabales; family Fabaceae; genus Vicia; species Vicia villosa. Next base: position 146,186,274 of record NC_081182.1, read on the forward strand.
CTCAAACTGTATCGTTCATGAATCATAAACATAATCTAATATCATATTCTCATTCACATCGATGTACTAATCGTTTCTGGGTGATTTAATTTAAACTTTGATGCATATATCATAATTCACCATGTTTAGGGTTCATGAGGTCACGAATTGGGGGTGACTGTTTAGAGGTGAAAATGGTCAAAATCAATGGCTCCATCACGTTTAGAAGACTATTTCGGTCGAACCTATGGTCTCCCCTCGAATTTATATTGCGTATTACTGGATTTTTGAGTATTGCAGGTATTAGCTATGGTTGCTATCGTAGCAAAATAGTAGCAGTCCCGTAGCAGCCGAAATTGGCTCGATGAAGAAGACGAAGGGGCCTGGGCGCGAGGGAATTCTGTATTTGAATCTCAGTATTTAGTTTCTTCTTATAATTTATTCGTGGCATATTGTTATCAGTGAGTTAACGCAGCAGGGATGGTAGTGATCACGCGCGGAGAAGCAAAAGGGCTCGTGTTCGATCCCTCCGTGTGACATTATTTTTTATCACTCACATGTCTCAGATCCAGCGCAGGGACCACACATGGGACTATGGTAAACCCTCAAGGTATGACCATCGGATCTCCAGCCTCTCCAAATCTAATGCACCTGGATTGAAGGCCTATCATGTGGACCACAAGCAAATCACACTGAATCGCAGCTAAGTGCTGCTTCTAGTTTTTTTTGTTTATTCCTTTATTACATAGTTTTTTTATTATTACTATTTTCTTTTATTTAAATTAGTTCTTTTATAAATTGTTTATAAACTTTCTTTAAATTTTCTTTTAACCCAAAATTCTTTTAAAAGTTTTTTTTATTTTATTTTTATAAAAAACTATTTATTTTGAATTTGCTTTTAATAATTAATTTGATTTAATAATAATTCTTATTAAATTTAATTTGTCTAATTGTCTAATTAGGTTAATACTTTTATTAACTAATCAAAACCGTATTTCATCGATTTAATTAATTAGGTTGGGAACCAATAATTAATTAACTCGATTTTATTTATCCTATTAAACTTAGTCAATTTATACCCTAATCAGGGTTTACAAGAATGTGGCTACACTGAAAATATTTTTTTCTGTGCCTTTTCAGGTTTGACTTTTCAAATACCTTCCGACCACGCGCCACGCCCTTCATAAAGCTAAGTATTCGATTCATGTCTATTTTGTTTCCTTTGATTTTAGGGTTTGCCCTTATATGTTGAACTGTGCATACATTCACTCCACCTGTTCTCTACCTTGTTTCTTTTCAGGGTTAACCTTAAAGCGTCCTATCAACCATATCAGATCAAATCCGAGCTAAGTACCCTTACCTATTTAATTATTTTTTATATATATTTATTTATTCTTTATTTTAGGGTCAATCCCGTTCGCCTTTGAACTAGCCATACACTCACCCTATTTTTGTCTGTTTGCATTTTCAGGGTTTGTCGATCGCCAAAGCTACAAGTTTGGTAACCCTAAACCTTGTTTTCCTGTTTTATTATTACTTATGTCAAACCCTGATTAAGGGATCCGCTGGTTACAATTTCCCGCCCCCGTATTTTGTTATATTTGCGTGGTTAGTAATTTAGGGAGTGCAAGATTGTAATTAACCTAGAATCACTAATTTATAAGATAATATATTGAATTAACCACGTGATTGTTGCACACACGCACCCTTTGGGTAACCTCTCTGCTGCCTTGTTTCCTTGTTGCCTGTTGCCTTTGTGTTTTTGCAGAATAAGCCACGTCCCTCGAATTCGAAGATACCTCAGCCATGTTGCCTCAAATAAAGGTTATGAGACCCTAAAAATGATGCTGCCTTCGATACACTAACATGACCTCGACCCTCGGATGTTGCCTACGGAAAAAGGCTGAGGTATCTTCTGGCTGCCTACGAAATGGCTTATTCTGATCCTTGCCTTAGACTACCTGCCCTTCTATGGCATGGGACAGTCTTATGGCAAAGGATGCTTCGATGACCCTTCTACCTCCAAACGAAAGGCTTCCTGCCCTCTTATGGCAAGGATTGACCCTTTCATTCTGAAAGGCTAAAAAGAGACCTATCATCTGAGTTTAAGGTAATTGCCCCTAATTGCCTTGCAATGCTCATCTTTAATATTCTTTCTCACAATTCTTCGAAAACTGGCTACGCTCATTTACGAGCTAAAGTCCACTTTTTTCTTTCATCTACTTTTTCTAAAGACAAACGAGCAAGCAAAGCAATTAAGAGCCCATGGAAAACCATGGATGCAAAGGGTGCCTTACACCTTCCCTTTGCATAAATTACCCCCGAACTTAGATTTCTTAAAAGGTTTTTTTCTGTTTCTTTTTGCCTTTCCGAACCTGTTTGGATAAAATAAAAGTCGGTGGCGACTCTTGCTTACCGCGACATTCCGATTATTAAAAAGTCAGTTCACCGTATTACACTTAGCACTTCATAACTTTGTATGTACGGGGTGAAGAAGATATCGGATGAAGGTTCGTCGCCTTGTAAGTTCAAGTTAGTCATATGTGCAGGAGATTCGTACACATGACCTGGAGGCACCGAAATGTCCTGCTCGTCTTCAGATTCTTCATTGACCATGTCGTCAACTTCAGTTTCATGTTCATCTTCTACTTCGTCTATAACATCCACCTCTGCTTTCTCGTCGACAGGTGGGTCAATAACCTGTGATTGAACAACACGTGATTGTTGTGTATCGACCTGTATGGTAACATACAGCTCGATGCGTTCGTACCCAGAATATTCGTGATTAGCAAACATATTTTGTAGGCCTTCGTCATTTTGAACCTTAACCTGGTAAAACTTAACCGGGTTGTTGTCATGGAAAAAACGATATTGGTAGGAAATTTGTGCAACATGCCCCATGGCAATCTTCGCCTCTAATCTCTTACAAAAGTATGTAAAATTGGCTTTTCTTCTTAATGAAAATGTAACAACTTCAGTGCTTCTCATTAGAAAACCAACTGTTTCAAATATGACTGTCTCACCGTTTAGATGGGCATTGACTGCGTATTAGGGTGGGGATGCCATTGTTTTGGATAAGTGTTTGGCTGTGTGTTTTGGATTGTAAAGAGATGTTGGAATTCTTAAGTAGCCTAAGATATCGCTGTAGCGTACTGTTTATTAACACGCCTACAGCTAAACACACTGATCTATGTCTGTTTTGAAGATTCCAACGTGATGGGACAAGATAAACGTACACTGATCAATGCATGTTTTGAAGATTCTAGTATGATGGGACAAGACGAATGAACACGGATGAATGTCTGTTATGAAGATTCCAACATGATGGGACAAGACGAACGCACACTGATCAATAACGTTCGCAACAACCAGGACAACTTTAATTAAATTTTCCAACTTCTAGTTACATCATAATAACTTTTGCAACAACACAACGATTTAAAATTAGATTGCAACAACACAACGATTTAAATTTAGATTGAAATACAATAAACATAACATCGAAATACATACTTCAAACATAATTACATCATATCAGGACTCACTAAACATACACCATTTAAACTACTTAACTATAACTGCTAGAACAAGTGGATCTTGAGCGCCTCGATTAACTTCTCCACTGTATGTCCAAAATATTAGATCCACATCGGCATCATTTTGCACACGATCCCAATAATACATGTAGGTGCCTTCTGGGCTTGCATCCGTCAAGGTTATGTATGGACAACGATAATCTATATTTTTAACTTTGCGGGTAGGACTATCAAGTTGTCGAAACCCAACGTTGATGGCCCTCATAATTCTACTAAAATCCCAATGCGGATTCAGACATACCATCATGTGATTACCTTCCTCGAAAAACACTACATCCCAAACAGACATGATTAGTAACTATTGGAAGTAAGAACAACAAAAGATTTGATAATTCAACCTTGACACACACCTCTATTTATAGAAGATCAAACCCCTTATACCAATTTTTTTGGAGGAAAAATATAATACAATATTTTATTTTTGGCGGGAAATATTAATACTAATTATTAATAATTTGTTTTTATTTATTTGTTATTTTTAGTGTTCTCCATTATTAATAACGTTGTAACGATAATATCCATTCATTGAAAGTGCCAATATACGTTGAGCATTTGATTGAAAGATACATTGAAAGTTCGAACACAAAAATTAAAAAAACTACGACATCTAAGAAATTACAACTGTTAAAACAATGCCATCTGTTCCATGCATCATTCAAGTGCAATCAATGTCGTATTCCACATTATCCCACCAACGTTCCATTTCTCTGATCACAACACCACCCCTTATTCTAAGCCTCTTAATACTTCTAATCTCTTTTCCGGGTTTGTACTCCCCATCCAAAAACCTCAGGATAGTCCTCTTGAGTTGGTCCACAAAATTTATATTCCAAAACATAACCGGCATGGGGGTTTTGGCGGGAGAGAATATGACATGTTCGTTCCTTCTGCGATACTCCGGTTCATAGTTGAGACGCTTCATTGGTGGTCGGGGCTCTGATTTCGGTGCGATCCTTCTGGCCTAACGCGAGACATTGTTGTTTTGTGTGTAGTATTTCATCCATAGAAACCCTAATTTATAGAAGGATTGGGTGACTAAGGAAACCCTAATGTGAGACTTTGTTGTCTGCTCTGAAGATTCAAAAATGACGGGACTAGACGAAAGCATGCGGACACATCATCAGCATCACAGAATCAGCCATTTATCTAAAATTTGTGTTGGCATTGTTAGAACGATGGAGGCCAGAGACTCACACGTTCCATCTTCCAACCGGGGAATGCACAATAACCCTGGAAGATGTTTCCGGACAGTACCGGTAACACGGTAAATTTTATGTATTTATGTTTTTTATGGACATTAATAGAGTGAGTCGATATAGCTAGGGGTCTGTTGTCTTGGTTATATTGTATCAATCCCTTTGTAAGAATTCTAAGAAGGATTCTTGCACATTCTATGGATGCACTCTGTTGGTCCAGATGTGGGGGTGGTGGAGAATGCCTATACTGGCCCCTGCAAACAGAACCAACTGGAGGTTCCCCTACGTAAGCAGGTAAGTATTTTAATCATATTTTAATTTAAATAAAATCTTTAGGATTTACTTCAACTAACAAATATGTATTGCGTTTTAGATTTTGTGTAAAATGGATGGACTACACAAAGAATCTGAGGTCAAATATCACGATGTACCGCCAGCTTCTAGATCACTTACGACCGGAGGATGTATGATCTCTAATATTTTCCTATTTTATCAATCCCTTTTTTTAACATATGACCAAAATAATTTATAAGTTTTATACATGCAGTTTATATGGAGACCATATTTAGAATGCGATCATGAACCTAGAGTTGAAGATGCCGCTGTTCGGACTACAAAGACGACCATCATCAAGATGCATCAAAGTGACCGGGTGAAACTCCAGTTCGGGATAGAACAAGGTATCCCTGATCCTCCAACTAATTTGGGAGAATGACACCTTAAACGAGTCAACCATCAATGGGATGTCCAAAATTGGAAGGATTTCGCTACCGAATGGCGCCAGATGTGGAAAGATCGTGCCCAATATGTCCTCGACTTCCTTGTAAGTGATCATTGTAACGCCCATAAATGTGTTTTTCTGATTAATAGTGATGTTTGCTACATTTCCCTAATTTTACCGTTTTCGAGTCGAGTCAGTCGGTAAATATTAATTATGTTAATATTTTACTTATTACTTTCCATGTGTGTAATTATTATGTTTTGGGTGTTAATTGGTTAGAATTAATGTTTAGTAACATTTGGGCCAAAATTAGAATTTATGAAAGTTGAGTGGGTGAAAATGATAAGTAGAGAAATAGAAAGAGATATAGAGAGAAAAAGAGATATTTTGAGATATTTTGGGAAAGAAAGAAAGAGAGCTTGTGAAGAGAAGAGAAAGAAGAGAAAAACAAAGAGAAGAAGAGAAGTGTAGGATTCCAAACCAAGCTAGAGCCAAGAATCTAACCAAGGTAAGGGGGATGAATCTAGTTTATCTTGATTGTATGGTTCTTATAGTTTTGTGTGTTTTGTTCTTGTTCTTGCCCTTTTCTAAGCTTGATCAACAATGGTAAATTGGGTGTTTTGTGAGTTTTGAAGTTATAAACTTGATTTTGTGGTGTGTATGTGTACTATGATGATAGATATTCCCATGGATCATGTTTGTTTTTCATTTCTCCATGTTTTCTTGCTCATGATGAAATTGTTAGGTTATTGACATTTAGTGAGTGAGCCATGGATCATTGATTGATAGAGTCAATATATGGCATGTATGGGTTGTGTAGGATGTGTAGGGAAGCTTATTTGAGGTTTTGAGAGGATTGGATGGGTTTTGCAGGTCTGTAGCAGAACTGATTTTTCTAGGTTTACGCAGGTCCGCTGAGCGGAGGGGGTCCGCTGAGCGGAGGTCCTTTTGTAGAAAAATCTCTGTGAAGGTCCGCTGAGCGGAGGTTCTGTAATTTTCGTTTGATGATTCCCTGTCTGGGTCCGCTGAGCGGAGCTCAAGCGGACTGTGCGAAATTTTGTTTTCCAAACTTCGTTTTGTTGTATCTTTTGAACCGTAGGTCGTTTCTATGCGCCGTATGAAGTATTATGAGAACCCTTGAGTATGCTTTATGATAAGGAGGGGTGTGTTGGTGGTTGAATGAATTTTTCATAAATGTATTTTTGTGAAATGATATTTGCTAATCAAGTATGTTTTGACGGTATATGTGTGCTGTGTGAATATGAACGCCTGAGTGGCAATTATGATGATGTATCCGTGTGGAATAATATAACCGGTGTGATGTAAATATGTGACCGAGTTATATTGTTGTTGTTGTTGTTATGTAATTGAGTCGTTTGTATGCACAGCATGACATTTCATTACGTTAATGGCGGAATGCTATTAACAGGTGGCCTGAATTGGCAATTATTACCAGTGGGAGCTTAGTGCTCGGTAAAAAGGTGTATTTGCCCGAGTGGCAAGAGGTCATCAGTGGGGGATAGATGCTCGATGACGGTTAGTCGTAGCTTACTGCTCGACAAAGGTGTATTTTCCTGAGGGAAAGAAGTCCCAACATAATGCTCGGCAAGGTGTATTTGTCACATGACAAGGAGGAGTTTTACTCCGGATTTGGTACCACATGCATACGCATAGTCGAGTCTCATTCATCATCGTCAGTCTTTATAATTTATGTTATCATTCATGTACCGCATTACTTATATATTGACTATGGTTGACTTATTGGATTATCTTGTTATATGATTCTTAATGATATTTGTGGGCATTACTATATTGATCATGCTTTCATTATGAATTATATTCTCACCCTTCTGCCTTAATGTTACCTACTCGTGGGTAATGTGCAGGTGATCCGCAAATGTAGGTGCTCTCTTTGTAGTCGTCCGTTTTGGTGTCGTCCGCTCGTGATACGTAACACCTAGGGGGGGATCGAACACTTATTTTGTAGATAATGCTTATAGGATCCTTTTGATGTATATTTGATCCTTTAGATGCATTCGTATTATGTACTTTGGATACCTTCTCATGCGATGTATTTTGGAAGAATGTTGTGGATATTTTGGTTATCGATGCATTTATATAAGTGTGAATACATTCAGGTGTTTATGGGAATCTTTCCTCTTTGATTAATTGTGTTACGCATCTTTTGCGAGTATGTTATGTTTGGTTACGTGGTTACTTAAGTGTAACGCCCTAATTGTTTTTATGAATTTAATTTTTATACTCTGATATTTGTACCTATATGCCTGGGTAGAATTGGGGTGTTACATTAGTGGTATCAGAGCGGGTCGGTCTTGTCCGACCAAGTGTCGTGTCGTTTGGTCTAACAATTCTTGTGTTATTTTTTTTTGGGCTTACTTCTCTTGGTGTTATTGTGAAGTTTAGAGATGGCTGGACGTAATGACGCTGCTATTGTTGCTGCATTGCAAGCTATGGCTGAAGCTATGCATACGGATGAGAATGCAAGGTCTCGGAGTTTAGCGACGTTCCAGAGGGAGAACCCTCCTGTGTTTAAGGGAACGCATGACCCCGAGGGAGCCTTGATTTGGATGAAGGAGATGGAGAGGATCTTTCGTGTGATGGATTGCACGCAAGAGCAGAAAGTCAGGTATGGCACTCATCAGTTAGCTGTGGAGGCTGATGATTGGTGGCTGGAGACTTTGGCAAGGTTAGAAGCAACCGGTGAAGAGATTTCCTGGACGGTGTTCAAGAGGGAGTTTTTGAGGAAGTATTATCCGGAGGATGTCCGTGGAAAGAAAGAGACTGAGTTTCTGGCTTTGGTTCAAGGCAGCATGTCTGTGTCTGAATATGCGGCAAAGTTTAATGAACTTGTGAAATTCTACCCGCACTTTGTTGGTGAGGGAGCAGAATTTTCTAAGTGCATTAAGTTCCAGAATGGGTTACGATCTGATATCAAGAAGGCGGTAGGGTATCAGAAGATTCGGGTGTTTCCAGATTTGGTGGACAGCTGTAGGATTTATGATGAGGATAATAATGCTCATCATAAGGTAATTAATGAAAAGAGGAACAAAGGTCCGCAGAATCGTGGGACGCCGTATGATGGAGGGAAGGGTAAGCAAAAGATGAATTATGGACCAAGGTTTAGTGGGGGAGATCCTCCTGCTAAGATTGTATGTTTTAAGTGTGGTAAACCTGGCCACAAAAGTAATGTCTGCTTTAGTGACGCAAAGAAGTGTTTCAAGTGTGGAAGGGTAGGACATGTATCATCTGACTGTGCGTCCAAGGGAGTTGTGTGTTTTAATTGTGGAGAAGAGGGACACATGAGCGGTCAATGTCAGAAGAAGAAAGTTCAAGCTGGTGGGAAGGTGTTTGCTTTGGCTGGAACTCAGACGGATAAGGGTGATCGACTGATCAGAGGTACTTGTTTTATTAATGGCATTTCTTTAATTGCTATTATTGATACGGGTGCTTCGCATTGTTTTATAGCCGATGATTGTGTTAAAAGATTAGGTCTTGTTCTATCTGATTTGGGTGGTGAGATGGTTATCGATTTACCAGCAATGGGGTCGGTGACTACTTCTTTAGTTTGTAAGAATTGTCCGGTATCAATCTTCGGTAAGGACTTTACTGTTGATTTGATTTGTTTGTCGATGAACGAGTTAGACGTGGTTCTGGGAATGGATTGGTTGATGAATAATCGTGTCCATATCGATTGTTATCATAAGTTGGTGAGGTTTCCATTTCTTGAGAAGGATGTGGAATTTGATGTCTTATCTACCAAGGAGTTGAATCGACTGTTAGAAGATGGGGCACAATTGTTTGGTGTGTTTGCATCGTTGACTGTGGAGAGTCGAGCTGCAGTTGGGGATTTTCCAGTAGTGCGAGAATTTCCCGAAGTGTTTCCTGAAGACTTTTCTGATGTGCCGCCAAAGAGAGAGGTGGAGTTTTCCATAGATCTAGTTCCTGGTACGAGGCCTGTTTCTATGGCGCCATATAGAATGTCGGCATCAGAGTTAGTGGAATTAAAGAAACAATTGGAAGAGTTGCTAGCAAAACATTTTGTGAGGCCTAGTGTTTCGCCACGGGGGGCTCCAGTTTTGTTGGTAAAGAAGAAGGATGGAAGCATGAGGTTGTGTATTGATTATCGCCAGTTGAACAAGGTGACAATTAAGAATAAGTATCCGCTTCCTAGGATTGACGACTTGATGGATCAGTTGGTGGGAGCCAGTGTGTTTAAGGCAAGATTGATTTAAGATCTGGTTACCATCAGATTCGGGTGAAGGAGGAAGATATTCAGAAGACTGCGTTTAGGACTCGGTACGGGCATTATGAGTTTTTGGTGATGCCGTTCGGAGTTTCTAATGCACCTGGTGTGTTTATGGAGTATATGAATCGCATATTCCATGATCAGTTGGATAAGTTTGTTGTGGTCTTCATAGATGACATCTTGATTTATTCTAAGTCTCCGGAAGAGCATGAGGAGCATTTGCGTGTTGTGCTACAGGTTTTGAAGGAGAAGCAGTTGTATGCTAAGTTATCCAAGTGCGAGTTCTGGTTATCAGAGGTGAGTTTTCTTGGTCATGTGATTTCAAGTAACGGGATTGCAGTGGATCCATCCAAGGTAGATGCAGTGCTACAATGGGAGGTTCCGAGATCGGTTACTGAGATCAGAAGCTTCTTAGGTTTGGCAGGTTATTACCGAAGATTCATAGAAGGCTTTTCGAAGTTGGCACTTCTGTTAACTCAGCTTACTTGCAAGGGTAAGGCGTTTATTTGGGACATAGTTTGTGAAAGGAATTTTGAAGAGTTGAAGAGAAGGTTGACTTCAGCTCCGGTTTTGGTTTTACCTGATCCTGAGGAACCGTTTGTGGTGTATTGTGATGCATCGCATATGGGGTTAGGTGGTGTTTTGATGCAGGAAGGTAAGGTGGTGGCTTACGCTTCGAGGCAGTTAAGGATTCATGAGAAGAATTATCCCACTCATGATTTAGAGTTAGCTGCGGTGGTTTTTGCATTAAAGATTTGGAGGCATTATCTCTACGGTGCAAGGTTCGAGGTCTTTAGTGATCATAAGAGTGGGAACTTTTGGAGCAGTTTCGTGATCTTAGTTTAGTATGTGAATTGACGCCAGGTAGTGTGAAGATGGGTATGTTGAAAGTGACGAATGATTTTCTGTCGACCGTTAGCGAGAGACAGAAAATGGATGTGAAACTTGTTGATTTGTTTATGGTGGCAAATCAAAGTGATGATGGCGACTTCAGAGTGGATGGTCAGGGTGTTTTGAGATTCCGTGGTCGAATTTGTGTACCTGATGATTCCGAGCTGAAAAAGATGATTTTAGAGGAAGGTCACAGAAGCAGTTTGAGTATTCATCCGGGAGCCAATAAGATGTATCAGGATTTGAAAAAGATCTTTTGGTGGTCTGGTTTGAAAAGGGATGTGGCTCAGTTTGTGTATGCGTGTTTGGTATGTCAGAAGTCAAAAGTGGAGCATCAGCGTCCTGCAAGGTTGTTGCAACCATTGGATATTCTAGAGTGGAAATGGGATAGTATTTCTATGGACTTTGTGACGAGTTTACCAAATACTGTGAGAGGTTTCGATGCGGTTTGGGTGATTGTTGATAGGTTGACAAAGTCTGCTCACTTTATTCCTATTAACATCACTTTTCCAGTTGCGAAGTTGGCTGAGATTTATATCAAGGTGGTTGTGAAACTACATGGTATACCGTTGAGTATTGTGTCGGATAGAGATCCAAGGTTCACATCAGATTTTTGGAAAGGTTTGCAAGAGGCTCTAGGTTCTAAGTTGAGGTTGAGTTCGGCTTATCATCCTCAGACAGACGGTCAGACCGAAAGGACTATTCAATCGTTAGAAGACTTGTTGAGGGCATGTGTTCTAGAGAAGGGAGGTTCGTGGGATACTTATCTTCCGTTGATAGAATTCACTTACAATAACAGTTTTCATTCTAGTATCGGAATGGCACCTTTTGAAGCGCTATATGGTCGTAAGTGTAGAACTCCATTGTGTTGGTTTGAATCGGGCGAGAGTGTGGTACTCGGACCCGAAATAGTAAGAGAGACTACAGAGAAGGTGAAATTTATTCGTGAGAAGATGAGAAGTTCACAGAGTAGGCAAAAGAGTTATCATGACAAGCGAAGGAAAGATTTGGAATTCCAAGCCGGTGATCATGTATTCTTAAGAGTTACACCTATGACTGGTGTTGGACGAGCTTTGAAATCGAGGAAGCTTACTCCGCGTTTTATTGGTCCTTATCAGATATCGGAGCGAGTTGGCAAAGTTGCGTATCGGGTGGCGTTACCGCCAAGTCTTGCTAATCTGCACGATGTATTCCATGTGTCTCAGTTGAGGAGATACATTGCGGATCCGTCCCATGTGATTCAGATGGATGATGTGCAAGTGCGTGAGAACCTGACGGTTGAGACGATACCGGTGCGTATTGAGGATCGTGAGACTAAGACTCTATGAGGCAAGGAGATCGCCTTGGCGAAAGTCATATGGTTAAGTGCGGCAGGTGAGAGTTTGACCTGGGAGTTGGAGAGCAAGATGCGAGACTCCTATCCTGAGTTGTTTGTAGCAGGTAATCTTTATTTTCGAGGACGAAAATCTTTTAAGTGGGGGAGGGTTGTAACGCCCATAAATGTGTTTTTCTGATTAATTGTGATGTTTGCTACATTTCCCTAATTTAACCGTTTTCGAGTCGAGTCAGTCGGTAAATATTAATTATGTTAATATTTTACTTATTACTTTCCATGTGTGTAATTATTATGTTTTGGGTGTTAATTGGTTAGAATTAATGTTTAGTAACATTTGGGCCAAAATTATAATTTATGAAAGTTGAGTGGGTGAAAATGATAAGTAGAGAAATAGAAAGAGATATAGAGAGAAAAAGAGATATTTTGAGATATTTTGGGAAAGAAAGAAAGAGAGCTTGTGAAGAGAAGAGAAAGAAGAGAAAAACAAAGAGAAGAAGAGAAGTGTAGGAATCCAAACCAAGCTAGAGCCAAGAATCTAACCAAGGTAAGGGGGATGAATCTAGTTTATCTTGATTGTATGGTTCTTATAGTTTTGTGTGTTTTGTTCTTGTTCTTGCTCTTTTCTAAGCTTGATCAACAATGGTAAATTGGGTGTTTTGTGAGTTTTGAAGTTATAAACTTGATTTTGTGGTGTGTATGTGTACTATGATGATAGATATTCTCATGGATCATGTTTGTTTTTCATTTCTCCATGTTTTCTTGCTCATGATGAAATTGTTAGGTTATTGACATTTAGTGAGTGAGCCATGGATCATTGATTGATAGAGTGAATATATGGCATGTATGGGTTGTGTAGGATGTGTAGGGAAGCTTATTTGAGGTTTTGAGAGGATTGGATGGGGTTTTGCAGGTCTGTAGCAGAACTGATTTTTCTAGGTTTACGCAGGTCCGCTGAGCGGAGGGGGTCCACTGAGCGGAGGTCCTTTTGTAGAAAAATCTCTGTGAAGGTCCGCTGAGCGGAGGTTCTGTAATTTTCGTTTGATGATTCCCTGTCTGGGTCCGCTGAGCGGAGCTCAAGCGAACTGTGCGAAATTTTGTTTTCCAAACTTCGTTTTGTTGTATCTTTTGAACCGTAGGTCGTTTCTACGCGCTGTTTGAAGTATTATGAGAACCCTTGAGTATGCTTTATGATAAGGAGGGGTGTGTTGGTGGTTGAATGAATTTTTCATAAATGTATTTTTGTGAAATGATATTTGCTAATCAAGTATGTTTTGACGGTATATGTGTGCTGTGTGAATATGAATGCCTGAGTGGCAATTTTGATGATATATCCGTGTGGAATAATATAACCGGTGTGATGTAGATATGTGACCGAGTTATATTGTTGTTGTTGTTGTTATGTAATTGAGTCGTTTGTATGCACAGCATGACATTTCATTACGTTAATGGCGGAATGCTATTAACAGGTGGCCTGAATTGGCAATTATTACCAGTGGGAGCTTAGTGCTCGGTAAAAAGGTGTATTTGCCCGAGTGGCAAGAGGTCATCAGTGGGGGCTAGATGCTCGATGACGGTTAGTCGTAGCTTACTGCTCGACAAAGGTGTATTTTCCTGAGGGAAAGAAGTCCCAGCATAATGCTCGGCAAGGTGTATTTGTCATAATGACAAGGAGGAGTTTTACTCCGGATTTGGTACCACATGCATACGCATAGTCGAGTCTCATTCATCATCGTCAGTCTTTATAATTTATGTTATCATTCATGTACCGCATTACTTATATATTGACTGTGGTTGACTTATTGGATTATCTTGTTATATGATTCTTAATGATATTTGTGGGCATTACTATATTGATCATGCTTTCATTATGAATTATATTCTCACCCTTCTGCCTTAATGTTACCTACTCGTGGGTAATGTGCAGGTGATCCGCAAGTGTAGGTGCTCTCTTTGTAGTCGTCCGTTTTGGTGTCGTCCGCTCGTGATACGTAACACCTAGGGGGGATCGAACACTTATTTTGTAGATAATGCTTATAGGATCCTTTTGATGTGTATTTGATCCTTTAGATGCATTCGTATTATGTATTTTGGATACCTTCTCATGCGATGTATTTTGGAAGAATGTTGTGGATATTTTGGTTATCGATGCATTTATATAAGTGTGAATACATTCAGGTGTTTATGGGAATCTTTCCTCTTTGATTAATTGTGTTACGCATCTTTTGCGAGTATGTTATGTTTGGTTACGTGGTTACTTAAGTGTAACGCCCTAATTGTTTTTATGAATTTAATTTTTATACTCTGATATTTGTACCTATATGCCTGGGTAGAATTGGGGTGTTACAATCATGAAATGAAACCATCACCACAATACATGAGTTGGTACAGAACTGTTACCACCCCAGATTTATTTGTGGCTGACCCGTTCTACTTAATAGATCCCCGCCGTCAAAATTATATCATCCTACAACAACAACCTCAACAACAACAACACACATAACAACAACCACAATACACACAACAACAACAACAACAACAGTACACATAACAACAACAATATCACGAATACCAATACCACTCCGAACAACAATTACCGACAATTAAACTCGTTCCAAACTCAGTCCCAACCACTCTATCAACATGACAACCAACACCAACATGACAACCCATATCAGACCCATTCTTAGCCACTTTTTCAACCTCGTAGTCAACCACCTTGTCAAAGCCTTAGACACCCCTCCCACTACCAAGAGGCAGGCTCCTCAAGGTCATTCAGCCAACACAACGAGGTTGGTTCATCAAGACTCCCACTAAGTCCGGACGAGGGTCCATCTGATGAATATGACCCCCGAGACCCTTTAAAATCACAATCATCTCACCACAATACCCCGTTTGGGTTTGCAACACCAAACAATCAGTTTGGGTTTTATCAAGATAGTTCAAGTGCCGCTGAGTGCTACCATCCGGAATTCGTATCTCACCCTACTCCCCCACCACCATTTAGCACATTTGAGGGCTTGGGTAACCGACTTTATGAGAGTCGACTTCCGGGACATTATGGTGGCCTTAACGAATTCCTGGACAGTGACATCTGGGACAACACAATTCCAGGGCCATCTATACAAATGCAACATGAACCATAAAGAGGTAGGGGAAAGGGTAACCCTAGGGTTCGCGGCGGCAATACACGTTCTCGATGTGTTACACAAGCACCTAGATGCGGAACGGAAGGGCGTTATTGTGATGAAGGACACTAGGGGTTTTTTAGGTTTTCGTTTATCAGTTGTTGTTTCCGTTGTATCATTCCGTTAAAATTAATAAAATTATTTACTTCCAGCTTTATTCATTTCAATCGTTGTTTCAATATTTGTTTCGGTAGTCCTAATGGGTCTCCAATTATTGTTTGTAACAAAACAAAAAATAAATTAAAAAACAAAACCCACATAGGCACCATTTTAAATGGCTAACCTAATGTGGGTTACACTATTGCGTCAGATGAAATGGCGCATACACTCCACCTTTACACTTTTGCGCCATTTGGTTTGGCACATACTGCAGGATGGCGCATAAACTGATTTTTTTTTGTATTTTTTTCTAACATGGTTATTTAAATTTTTTTTTCGAGATATGCAAGATAGAAATTAACTCCTGCATGTTTATATACAATAATTTACATATAATTAAATTAGAACTAAATAAATTTTGTCAGGATTAAATCCCAAATTTATATGTTCATTATCTAAAGAAATATTCACTTTTCTATTTTTGTTTGTATTTTAAATGAACTATTTTAAAAATTAATTTTTTTCATAAAATACTTTTTTATAGTAGAGACCTCTTACAAACTACAATATTATGAAAACTTAATATAATAATTAAAATTTAATAAGAAATTCTTGAAATTATAGCCACAACCACCGTTGGATCGTGAAAAGATCTAATGGGTCCATGACATCCAGGTTCAACACATGAGCTTATCATAATCTTTTTACTTATAGCATTAACTTGATCAGGTTGTTGAAATTGAAATCTGAATCAAAACGAAAAATGATATTGTTCATAGATCAATCAATAAAAGGGGTTGTTGAAATATCACATGTGGTTCACAACAACATTTCCCACTAAGAATCGTTCCCCTTGACAAAAATAACCAATTTCTCTTACATGCATATAAGCTGATTATTATTTAGTCCAGTATGTTTGGTTTGAGGGTAGCAAGAGATAAAACTGATTTTGACATGTGATCATGATTTAACAATTACTTTTCTTAAAAATAGTAGATTATTAGGATTGCTTTATATCTTATCATTTATTGTCTTTATTAGTTACGAGTTGAAAATAAGGTGATTATAGGATGTGAGAGGCATTTCTCAATGAAACTTACCTACAGTTTAAGTCATGATTCTAATGATATTTGGCAACAAAATGGTCGCTGATTTGAAACTTCTTACTCTGCCTTTAATCATGCTCAATTTAATATATTTTTCTTTTTAAATGTCCCTTTCTTCTTATGGACTTTTGTTTTTATGAACTTTTGTTTTCTTCCTTTTAATTTTCTAATGATGACAATTGTGTCTCATGCACACTATTAGTTTTCTGTCATACATATATGCTTTTCTTTACTCCTTAAGATATCCAACCTGTATATCCTTTTCTTTAAATTTTATCAAGAAAAGTCTCCAATTTAAATCAATTATAAACACTCGAATGAGTGGAATACTCTAATTTAAGTTTCTTTTATATATTTCCAATGTGTTGGGATATATGTGTAGAAAGAGACACCTATAAATTTTTTGATGACAGGCCTACACTTAAACAATGTTTTAGTGTATGATAACAGAGAAATATGTATGTGTAGACGTGATCAGAGTTTTCACATTGGTTGGACTAAGTATTGAAGGTATTACTGTAAGAGAAACATAAGTCACTTCAAGTAAAGTAGTTAAACATGACAAAATGTGTTCCAAAAATCAACATGTTTTTGTATTATTTGTTTTTGATACTTTAGATTTTCTAACATTAGAAACATTAATCTCTTACACAAATTATAAAACTCATGCATAGCAATGTTGTGTCTTTTAAAACAATCAATATAATTTTTAAGAGAATTGATTTTGCAATCTAAAAAAAATATTGGCACAGCTTATTGTCCACTTGTCTATTATAAATTTTATTTCATTTAAATAATCATCTACATTATCTCAGATTCTAAATTTATTTTGAACTTTTATTTCATTTAAATAGTCATCTACGTTATCTTAGATTCTAAATTTATTTTGAATGTGTAAAATATATTTTACATATTTTAAAAAAAAAATTGATATGTATTAAGTTAAATTAAATGAATGTATCTTAAATATTGAATTCATTCCGCTTGCCTTATCTCAAACATATATTATAGAAGCATGATCTAAATAATTGATGCATTAAGAAACATTAACTTATATATTAGAGTCGGTCCTTTGAATTTGGGTGTCTTAGGTGAATTAAAAGAGTAGTGCTCTTATAATTTTTTCTAACAATAAATATATAAGAATAAAAGAAATAATTTGATAAAAAAACACATTTTCATTTGACATAGAATCCAAGTATGAATCTTTAAATCAATGTTTATACTACATCAAAACATAAACCACTATAAATAGACCTCTTATTATTATTATTATCATTTAAATATCATCCTCTTAACATTTTTTTTTTTGCAAAATCATTAGGAAAACAATTAAAAGTATTTAAAGAATTAAAAGTATGCATGCATTAGGAAAACAATAATTAAAAATATTTAAAGAACTCAATATCATATAATTTGATTATGATTCAACTGTTAAAATTTCTCTAATAACTTTCGATTTTTCAAATAAAATTTCACCATTAAGATCAAGAGAATCGTCATGTTTTAAACAAGTTTTAAGATGTTTACAACGTGCTTTCAAGTCCCTATCAGATAATGATATGAGTCTTTCAATACTAAATAAGAATCCAAAAATATTTTCATATGTGCTATACTGCTCAAATCTTCTATCAAGTGAGTCAATTTTTGATTTACAATATATAAGAAATAGTTATTTCAAAAAGACTCTTCAGCAGACTCAAGATTCAATTGTATGGGTTGAGATGAATTTTCATCATAGTATTATTTTCTATGAATTTAACATTTTTGAAAAACACACATTCAATCTCCATTTCATTCTCAATCTTTTCAGCACTAGTCTTAGCATTTACAAATCCATATTCTCTATATTTTTTTATTAATTTTGACTTTGTAGTGACCCTATATATTTATTAGTCATTATTTTAAAAAAAAATAAATTTTAACAAATATTTTTATAATAAATTTTTTTTTAATATATATATATATATATATATATATATATATATATATATATATATATATATATATATATATATATATATAAGATATTGATCTCCTTAAAATTATGAAATTCTGGGGTCCCGTTCCGCGAGCCCGTGCTCAGGAGCTATCCCTGTTATATACGATGAAGCCAAAAACAGCTGTCATACCGTTTTCATCAAAACTTTTCTCAATCTCAACCCAATATTGAGATAATGATCAATTCTAGAACGTTTGTGGCACAATGATGGTCTCTATTGAAAAAGAACTCAATTATTTGACAACTTGTTTAAACATAACAACAAAAGAAACATTATGCTAACTTGAGCTTCTAGATATTACTCTCAGATTGCGGTATTGTTTGATTCTAATAAAGTAAATTTATCTTAGATTAATAAACAAAATTTATTTTTGTTTTTTTAAAACTGAATTATATATATATATATATATATATATATATATATATATATATATATATATATATATATATATATATATATATATATATATATATATATATATATATGGGCTTTGCCTAATATGCATAAGGATTTACTTATGCACCATGCATAAGCCTACATAAGTCATTGGATCATGTTTTTAATTCAGTATTAAGTATTGAGTGATGAGTATTGAGTATTGAGTAATAACAATTGATGTCTAGAATTTGATCCAAGGGTCCATAATAATCTATGCATGGTGCATAGATTTTTATCTATGCACGGTAACTGAACCCTATATATATATGGGTATATCATATGAGAATGTCATTTTTATGTAAAAACAAGAGAATTTTTAAAATAAATAATGATATATAATCTACATAATTTATTTTTGTTATAAAACTAAATAAAACAATAAAGATCAAAGAGAGGTAGAGAAGAGAAAAGCAATATTATATCATCTTCTTTCAAGTGTACTTTACATTGTAATATGGATCTCTATTTAAAGGACTCAAGTGAGATAGAAAATCACACATATTAAACACATATTAAATATGGAGTAGGAAGGTAAAAAACTAGAAGATGGATGGACATCCGCTAACATAAATATTCATAGGTAAAAGCTAACATGTGCCCCAAGGGCACAAATTAATGAGATATTTATAGAAATATTTTCTTAGAACGCGTGCATTCAATGTATTGAAACTTTAAATGTGACTCTATTGCATTTAATTACATTTAACTTTTTCTAATTATAGTATCCTTAACATGTGCCCTTAGGGCACACGTTAGCATGACCCATATTCATAACACTTCCCCTTGGATGTCCATTGTGGATATGCCTCATTAAAACCTTACTAGAAAAAACCCAGTGGGAAAAATTCTAGTGAAGGAAAAAGAGTACAATATCCTTTGAATGTGAATTGCCTCGTTAAAAACCTTACTAGGAAAACCCAATGGGAAAAAACCATGGTGAAGGAAAAAAGAGTGCAAAACATATATATTTCTCCCCCTCATGCAAACATTTACATGTGAGACGATATTATTTGTAGTAGTTGCTTAAAATTTCTTCTTGGAAGTGACTTCATGTAGTGCTAATACTTATGCAGGATTTGATGAAGTTGTTGCCATGAGTTGTTTCATAGATCTCCATGAAATGGTTGTACCATCACATGTAAAAAAATAACCTCTTTCTGATCTACCATTGTGAGAATCTGACAAGTAACCAGCATCTCTAAGATAACGAAGTATATGTTTGACTCCATTCAAATGTCTTCATGTAGGCGAATAATTGTATTTTGGCAATAGATTGACCACAAACGATATATCGAGACGTGTATAATTAACAAGGTACATTAGTGCTCCAATTTCACTAAGATATGGTACTTCAGGACCAAACAATTTTTGTAATCATTTTCTTGAGGCCTGAAAGGATCTTTCTCTACATCTAATGATATAACAATCATTGGAGTAGACAACAAATGAGATTTATCCATATAGAAGTGTTTCAACACTTTTCTATTTAATCTTTCTAATGTACAAATATTCTATTGTCCAAATTCTCACTTTGTAAGCCTAGACATAATTTTTTTTCCTAGGTCCTTCATCTCAAACTCTTTCTTTAAGGAATTTATAGCTTTTGGAAGCTCTTCAGGAGTTCCAATAATATGTATGTCATTCACATAGATAACTAGTATTGCAAATTTTTTTCCACATTATTTTATGAAAATACAAGTACAAATTGAATTATTTGTATATTCATCATTTAGTAAATATTCACTGAGGCGATTATACCACATGCATCCAGATTCTTTCAGCTCATACAGAGACTTGTTCAATTTGATGTAGTAGTTTTCTTGAGATCCATAATTACGTGCCTCTGGTATATTGAAGCCTTCAGGGAGTTTCATGTAAATGTCACTATTAAGTGAACCATATGAATAAGATGTCATTACAACCATCATGTTCAAATTAAGCCCTTCATGTGTTACAAGGCTAATTAATTATCAAAAATCGATTGAATCCACTACAGGTGAATATGTTATATCAAAATCAATCTTAGGTCTTTGTCAAAATCATTGAGCAATAAATCAAACTTTATATCATTCTTATTTTTCTTTTTCGCAAAAACTTATTTATATCACATTAGTTTCACACCTTGAGGTGTTCGGACTACAGGTCCAAAAGTGAGTTACTTGTAAAGTGAGTTTAATTCTTCTTCAATTGAATATATTAATTTTTGCCAATTCTCACTTAGTCTACAATCTTTAATAGACTTTGATGAAGGATAGAAAAACACTTAGAAAGGGGGGGTTTGAATAAGTGTAGCTTTAAAACTTGTAAGATAAAAACAATTTGCACAATGATTTTTATCCTGGTTCGTTGTTAACTAAACTACTCCAGTCCACCCCCTTGGAGTGATTTACCTCAACTGAGGATTTAATCCACTAATCACACAAGATTGCAATGGTTTTCCACTTAGATAACTTCTAAGTCTTCTAGAGTATTCTAATCACAACCTGATCACTCTAGAAACAAACTGCTTAGATACCCTCTAAGACTTTCTAGAGTATACTGATCACAACCTGATCACTCTAGTTCTTACAAATTAATGTAAACAAATTCTTATAAGAGTTACAATGCTTCTTAATAAGTTATTATCACAACTGTGATTTTCTCTTAAGTTTAAGCTTAATCTCACTAAGATATTACAACAGCAATGTAGTGAGGTTGAAGATGAAGTTTGAGAGCTTTTTGAATTTGACAGCGTTTCTGTAAGTTTGCGCAAAGTGTTGTATTCAGCTTCTCTTCAGAACTTCTATTTATAGGCATTTGAGAAGATGACCGTTGGGAGCATTTAATGCTTTGCGTGATTCGTACAGCATTGCATTTAATGTTTCACTTATTTGTCAACTACCTCGAGCCTTGCTTTCGCTGTGTCTACTGACGTTGCCTTTAATAGCTTCTAACGTTCCTTTTGTCAGTCAGCGTAGCCTGCCATCTTGTACTTGCTTCTGATCTGATGTTTGTGTAAACAACATTTGAATATCATCAGAGTCAAACAGCTTGATGCAGAGCATCTTCTTGTCTTCTGACCTTGAAGTGCTTCTTAGCGTGATACCATGAGAACTTCAGTGCTTCTGCTTCTGATCTCAAGTTCTTCTGATGCTTCCATAGACCATGTTCTGATTCTGCTTGACCATCTTCTGATATCTTGCCAGACCATGTTCTGATGTTGCATGCTGAACCTTCTGAGTCAGTGCTTCTTGCGCTGATTTTGTGCATACTCTTTATATGATTCCTGAAATGGAAATTGCATAGGATTAGAGTACCACATTATCTCATAAAAATTCATATATATTGTTATCATCAAAACTAAGAATATTAATCAGAACAAATCTTGTTCTAACATTTGACTCTGATCCTCGTTATCATTGATCACTTTTAGCGCTATATTGTATACAAAGACATTGTCAATATTGACTTTATTTGGTTATCTCAATTTCGGTTCCATTCCATTTCATCCATGACATAATTTATCGAGATCTCTTTATTTCATATTTCAAGTACTTGATTTGTTCTTCTGGAACTGAAAAATAAATTAGGTCAAAGTGCTCTTAGCATTTTCATATCCTCACTTTGGTTATCTTAGTAGAGGACTTTTAACATTGGAACCAACTTTCATACCACGCTTTAGGCGCAGCAACAACTCATTTGCAATATTATATTATTCAATAGGAGAATCCACTTTGAGTGGAGTATTATCTGCTGATAATTTATTTCATAAACTTTGCAAATGAATAATATTTTGAACTTTTTGTTCATATTAATTTGTAGGAGGACCAAGACCAAAATGTATTTTAAATTGTTCATTTGAACTTCTTGTTCATGATTTCAGCTACTTATTCTCTCCCCCTAATATTGGAAAAATTAATTTATCAAGTGATAATCAGCCTACTGGGGTGCAATCAATTAATTGATTATTTTCTCAAATTATATCCTCAAAATTGAGATTCATATTAATTATATTTTTCCAATATTCTTTCATGACTCATCTTAATGTATTATATTGGAGCAATTGGAATATACGCAACACATCCAAATGTTCACTTAGATGAGAAATATTAGAATAAATTAGGGAGGACTAAGATATAGTATCTTGTTGGCTTAATGCGAATAAATATCTTAATATCATACTTTGGGTGTTTCAAATATATAATTTAGAACTAATGATCTCATAAGTATCAACCATATAATTAACTTTAGACGTCTAAAGAATGGATCTTCGGGTCCATTTTCTTTTTATGAACATATATTACATGATATTCAATATCAATTTCAATAATACATGTGATACTTATACATGAATTTCTAAAAAATCCAGAAAACAAGATCTTAGTCTAATTAGTTGCGAAAATAATTTCACAAACTTCTGGTTGTGAGTAGAGACATATGCATGATATTTTAGTCGATGCAACAATTAATGTCATAAAAACGCAATTTCTCAAATTTTTATTTTCCTTTAGAAACACACAAAAATTTAATGGATTGTAGAAACTTCTGGTTCTTCAATACAAATTATTCGCATCATATTATATCTGAGATGACCCAACCGGTTTTACCAACGACACAATTAAGTGTAGATTGTAAACAACTGGTTTACAATGACATGTGCTTAAATTGTACTGATATAAGTGTAGTACAAGCCCGAGGGAAAAGCCTATAGCTTTTCTATTATACATTTTATGTCCAAATTCATTTGTGTAATACAAAGATATTCAATACCTCCAATATAATTCATGTGAATGATCTATGACGAAAATATTTGGCAAGACATAAAGAGAACACACAAAAATAAAATATAAAGGATTAAAGTTCATTCGAATCTCGACTCTATCAAAATAATTATCTATGTGAATTAGTCAATTTTTGTGTGTTTCTAAAGGATCTCAATCACAATCACAATTTTTTTATAGTTCTTCAAAAACTCAATCACAAATATTTTACTAATAAAAATAATAATATTTATAATCCTTCAGGGATGCTTGATAAGTTCTTCAGGAACTATATAACAAACTTAATACTATCTTTAATGGATATTTGTTAAGTTCTTCAGGACTATATAACAAACACGTTGTTTTGTAATCCTTCAGAGATTATTGATAATTTAATAAGATATAATATCAAAATTCAACACGGATAATGAGAAAGTAAAATAATAAAATAATTAACTAATATTACCTCTAACAGTTAGGGCTTCAATTTTTTTTCAAGTTTGGTAGAGCTTCGTACTGATAACGTGTTATAAAACTAACTAAAACAGTAAAGATCAAAGAGAGGTAGAGAAGAGAAAAGCAATATTATATCATCTTCTTTCAAGTGTACTTTACATTGTAATATGAGTCTCTATTTATAGGACTCAAGGGAGATAGAAAATCACACATATTAAATATGGAATAGGAAGGTAAAAAACTAGGAGATGGATGGACATCCACTAACATAAATATTCATAACAATTTTAAAATTTAATGGTTAGATTCATTCTTATGTTTTCACATAAAAATAACATTCTCATATGATACATATATATATATATATATATATATATATATATATATATATATATATATATATATATATATATATATATATATATATATATATATATATATATATATATATATATATATATATATATATATATATATATATATATATAATTAACAAAACTATATATGTGGCTATCTGCAGATAAAATCCATTACGAATATAAGTTTCGTGTACGAATATGTGTTTCGTGGCTTATTAGATATCAACGGGTAAAAATATGTTGAGATATTATTAGGTTTGTTGAGATATTAGTGGGATTGATATTATTGATATAATATCAAATATAATCTAATCTAATAATATCAAATATAATCTAATCTAATAACATCAAATATAATCTAAGTTGTGTAAGCCCAATCCCAATTAGGGTTGTATATAAATAGTCATAGGTTGTATCCTTATTTGTACCATTCAAGCGAATAATATAATCCTTATTTCCTTTATTATTCTCTCTTTCTCTTCTCACTAAAAGTGCCTCACGCACTAACAAATTGGTATCTAGAGCTTCCGGTTATTGTTCCAGGGAACGTGAATCAATTGCTGCAAAGATGAATGATACTAATGGCATTCCAGATTCTCTTCCAACTCTTGACGGAAAGAATTAGATCTGATGGAAGAAACATATGCAATCCTTTCTTGGCTTCCATGAAACCCTATAAGTGGTTACAGAAGGCATACATGTGTTGGCTGCAGATGCAACCGAAGCACAGAAAACAGCCCACAACAAAGTCAAGAAGAAAGATTGTAAGGTTGCGTATTGCATTCAGACGGCGGTAGATTCAACGAACTTCGACAGGATTTATCATGCTGAATCGGCGAAGGAGGCATAGAATATTCTGGTGAAGTATTATGAAAGAGGTGAGAAAGTCAAGGTTATCATGTTGCAGACCTTGCGTCAACAATATGAATTATTGTCGATGGGAGAAGACGAAAAGGTTGTAGAGTATGTGTCGAAGGTGCAGAAACTAGTCCATCTCATGAAGGGTTATGGTGAAACCCTAACTGATAAGATGATAGTTGAGAAGGTAATGCATACTGTTATACCCCAAAATTTGCCCGCGTTTTTTTTCAAAGAGAGGTCAACAGACTTCTGTCTAAAAATTTGAAGTTTTATACAATCTTGGATTTTTATTTCATAAATATCCTGATTTTATGAATACTCAATTTTTAGAAATTTTTATACAGTATTTTGGTTCGCTGTTGAATTTATTCGTACATAAACGCCAAATACTTTTATCACTTCATACACTGTTTATTTGAGATTAATTTTCGAATAAATAATGCTTACACAGTTGGTACAAAATTAAAATTTGCAGGCGCAGAGTCCGGGGTTTCAGATTCTACTGGTAACGATTAAATTATTATTGGTTTTATTTCCCACTAATTTTTTATTTTATCTTCTACTATTTTTTTTCAAAACTCTTACTATTTTCCAAATCTCTTTCTTTCTTTTCAAATATCTTCTTTTCTTTTCAAATCTCCTTCTTTCAAATCAAATCCTAACTTTATTCTATACTCATTTCTTTTCAAAACCTACCATCTTTTTTTCAAATCCTACTACCATTCAAATTTTCCTCTTTTACGGTGCCACTCCATTCCCCAACGTCTCTATCCCTCTCTTTTCACTCTATAAATACTCCTCATTTTTCCCATAATTTCTCACATCAAATTTTCACTCATCTCCCAAATTTCTATCATATTATCTTCCATAAAATCATTTTCTCTTCTTCCTCGGCAAAAAATGGCAAAGTGGGTGGAAACGTTTCTTCTTGTGGTCATAACTATTTTTGTGGTGATCATGTCTTTTTTTATCTTCATAATCCTAAAGAATGCAGACCTGGGTTGTTTTCACTCCCGGCCATCTTTCTACTGTTGTTTATAGCGTGGGTCTTTAATCGTCATACTTAAAGTTTGTCGTTTTCAAATAATGTACCGTTCGTGGTATGTGTTATAATGTACTGTTCATTGTTTTTGTCGTTATTTAATATTTGTATTGTCCGTATTAAATATCGTACTATCTGTTGTACTGTTATTTAAATAATGAAATATTGTTTATGTTTTATTGCTAGTTAAATATTTATTTTTCTGTGCATTAAATCATTTATCGTTTTATTTTCAATATTTGTGGGCGTATAGTATGTATTTTTATTTATTATGTTTTTGTTTTTCTAACAAATCATGTAAATAATTTTTCACCATTAACACAACAAAAACAAAAAGAAAAAAAATTAACTTTAACTGTTAAGTTTTTACTTTAATTGTCACGCTAGTACCCGGACAACCAGTTACCAATCAAATCTCGTTATCAGCGCAATTCTCCGCATCTGTATCAACAGTCAATTCAACTGCCACACCTCAAGATGTGCACTTCAAATTTCCAAGATTTTTGTTCTAGAATTCTCCTGATACTCACATGATCAGCAGAGACTCAAAACTACACAAAAATCAGGTACGCCTAACTGTCTCCTACACAAACAGTCCCTAACTAGGGTTTTTGTTTTTTTCAGGAGAATGAGCTTTGAGACCTCAAATGGATTTCATAAATTTCTATATGTCTCAAATTACCACCAGACAAATTTTCAAACTTCGTTTCGCTCGGACGTACAGTCAACTGCTCAAACGGTCAACAGACACCAGTTTGACCAAAAAGTCAACAGACAGTCAAAAATGCAATTTTTTGTCAACATCCATATTTTGTCAAAATATTCATCATTTGATCAATGGTTGATCATGATTCATCAAGAAAAGTTCAGAAATCGACAAAACTCCAAGTTTCAAAATTAGGGTTTTTACCTAAAAAGTCAACTGAACTTTGACCGGCCGTAACTCTCTCATGAAACATCAGAAAAATTCCAACCAAAGCTTATTGTGAAGGAAATTAAATTATCTTTCAAATGAAATTGGTCCCATGATCATTGGATTCACCATTTGAGAAATATGAGCCAAGACATTACAGGTCATTTTCAAAGTCAACAAAAAGCAGTTTTTTGCAAAGCCCATAACATCAAGATAACTTCTCCAAATGCAAAAAAGCTTCCAAAGTGGCTTGTATAGGACATCTTGAGGATTCCAAAAAGTACAAGAAAACATTCATATGATCAAAATTGAGGGAGTTATGCCTTGTTGAAGTTGGCCATTTTTTGGGAAAATACATGAAACCAACATTGACCAAACTTGTTTTTTTTTCCAAATGGGCCTAATCTTTTGTGATCCAAACATGTTTCTAAGATGCTTAAGAGCATCCACGGCCCATTCTTGATCCCTGATGTTTTTATTTCATTTTTGATTTAATTATATTCATTTAAAATTAAATTAAGAAGAAATGATTCAATATTGCCAAAGTTTTTGGTCCTAGAGTGGTTGCCATTCAAGGATGGTTATCTATGTGCAGAGGGTGCAGAAGACTTATGGGCAAGAGTGGTTGAAAGCAATGATCAAAGATGGCCACAAAATTCAAAGTTCTATCCATGGTGGGAATACAAAATGGAAAAATATTCTACACTTGATCCAAAGGCAAACTCAGCATTCAATCTTTCTCTATAAATAGCATGCATCCTTCAGCAACAAAGGACACGAAAAATCCCACAAAAGAATAGCTCTCACACACTTCATATTCTCAAAAATATGTCAAGAATTTCATAAATTCGAGTTTGGCTATACAACCAGCATAAACTCCAACCAAACCCTCAAATCATCACCTGGCACCATACAAAACAAACCCCAACCCTCAAAGCATCAAGATCATAGCCCAGAAACCCACACTAAAACTAAAAAAAATCACAAGAAACTTTAATTTTTGTATTTGATTTTGCAGTTAGTTTCAAAGCGAACTAAGTCCATAAATCATCTCCTAGGACATATTTAGGTAAGTTTGGATCAATAGCCAAGTTCAGAAGGACCTGAAACGTGAGTTCCATCACTCTCCGTTTTCATTTACTTATCGTGATCCATATCTCATTCATATGCATATATAAATTATATCTAATGTTTTGTTTGAGTTTGTGAAGTGATTTAGAGTAGCTTTGACGTGTTACATGAAGCTTTAGGTCCCTGATACTTGAAACACCATTTTTAATCGTGGTTTCGTTGTGAGCTTCGAATCTCTTGATTAAGCCACTTTCAGTCCAAACTAACTTCACCAATGGATTCCCAGACCTCGATTTAGGGGGGTAGGGTTTTCCTTTGGTATTTATCTAACGTATTTTTGGCTCCGGCGTCGCTGTGTCTTGCAGGTGCCATGTCACGCTTGCGTGGCGGAGGGAAGCGCTGTGATTGGTTCGTTTGAATAGCTGGGTCCCACTTCACTTAAATTCAGAAAAAATAAAAGAAACATGGACTGGGCCTGCACGCGCTTGCTTTTCACACACCCCTCCTGAGCCCAATTTCCACAAAAACAACTGATTTCAGTTCAATTTCCAAACTTCTTAATACACCCCCGGCGTATTTAATTAAAACTAACTAATATTTTGCTTTTAATTCAAAACCAACCAATCAAAAACCCCAAAAATATTTTCCTTTTAGAATTAGGTTTATATTTTGATGACTTAATTTTGAACATAAAAAATAATATTTTTATTCTTAGGTTTAATTAATTGTGTAATTATTTGTTTAATTAACATATTTAACCTAAAATCCACACCAAAAATCAAAAAACATTTTCCATTTACTTATTGCAATTTCAATTCCTAGATAAGTGTATAGGTTGAAAAATTCATGTAAATAGCGTAGTTTACATTTCTCGCACAATCGATGTAATAGCGTAGATTTACTTTCCGCTCTTTACATTTCTGCACTTTAATTCCTGTACATATAAAACTGCGTGTATGGCAAGAATAAAAACTGAAGCGCTAGATCACTAATCTAAAAGATAACATATCTGAATCTAATACACAATCACACTTGCACCTCCTAGGGTAATCCCTCTGGTACTCATTTCAATTACTCGATCACAAATTCAATATCCTGTTAATATCCAGTAAAGGAAAATTTTCTGAAAGAATAAGAAAAGGACCTTACGAACTTAGGGCAGACCTCCTAATTGCTTTCTCGCAAACAAAATCAAAAACAAACAAGTGAGCTAAGCAATTAAGAGCCCATGGATAACCATGGATACAAAGGGTGCTAACACCTTCCCTTTGTATAACCTATCCCCCGAACCCAAAATCTCTCAAAGGTCTTTTCCTATTTCTTTTATAAACCTTTCCTTAATTGGATAAAATAAAAGTCGGTGGCGACTCTTGCTATCCGAAGTATTTTTTTACTTCACTTTGTTGTTTTTAAAAAATGTTAAAAAAACAGCTTTTTTTTCGTTTTTGATTCGCCGAAGTTTAAAAACTGTGTTGACACGTACATTGACCTCTCACTTTGATCACGTTATCATAGCTATTCAAGAATCCAACAAAGTAGAAGACCTAAAATTGGAGGATTTTGTTGGTTCGTTGGAGGCACATGAGATTAAGATTGTTGAAAGGAAAGGAGTTCATGATTTGATACAGGCACTGCAAGCTCAATCATGGAAAAAGAATGGTGGTTCCAACAAATTCAAAGGCAAATTCGACACGAATCGGATCAAGAAGCCTTGGTCGAACCCCCACAAGCAGCAGGTCGAAGATAGGACTTCTGAATCTGTAAATACACGATCACACTCACAAAGATGTTTTTGATTCATGGCAAACTCAACAAGCATACAAGCAACAAGGCACAAGCAGAAGAACTCAAAGAAAAGCAAGCATTGGTCACTCATGACAGAGCAGGTCGACCTACTATGCATATAGGTCGACTCAACACAAGCAAAATAAGAGGAACTCAAAAAAACAGCAGTCAGGTCGACCTACCCCCAACCCAGGTCGACCTAAAATGAAGAAATTTACATATCATTCTGCTAGGTCGACCTACACAACAACTAGGTCGACCTAATCTGAGGAAAGGTCCCCAAAACGCATCTGAAGTGGATTCTGGTCGACCTACTTCTTTAACAGGTCGACCTAACTGGGAACAAATGACATCCAAAGGATATGCAGCTCTGTTAGGTCGACCTAAGCACTACAAGAGGTCGACCTATTTGAGCAAAAATGCCAAAATTTCTGGTTTTCTCTGCTCCAACTGATAAGCTCTCATATATATTGTCCAAGGTTCATTATTGCTCATTAACACCAACAACTGAAAGATACACAAAGGCTTCTCATCTTCGTTCTTCATCATCTCCAACACAATTACACATAATCATTCTTGTGTTGAGGGTTAGTGATCGAGTTCGATAACGTCCATGGAACGAAATTGAAGATTCCTAGTGGGTGAAGATTTGTGGGGTTTTTGGTGAATAAAATCTGAGGGTTTTGTCCTCCAAGATAGGTGAATTTTGGGGGTTTTTATCAAGAAGCTTCATCAAGGATCCAGCTGAGTGTGAAGATTGAAGAACAAGTGTTCGAGCAATTCAAGACACTGCAGAAAGGGATCAAAGTGAAGCTCTTGAAAGACCTTAATCTGACTCAAGATTAAGGGGGAAGAAGATTCAAAGGATCGACAAATTTGGTTTATTGTTTATCGCTTTGTTATCTTCTTTGTATAAACTGCTTTCAACATTAATGGAAGATTTCCCAATTTCAGTTTGGAATTGGGGGCAGACGTAGTCGTAGCGAGGACGATCGACGAACTGCCTAAACAAATATCGTGTTCTTGTCGCTTTTATCTTTTCATTTACGTTCTGTTCATATTTGGTTATAATTGCAAATTGATCAACGATTCAAGTGTTAAAATTGTGAATTAAGAACTTGTATAAACATCACAATTCATCACACATTGAATCACTATCAATTTGATCATTATCACCAATTGTTTGTGTTTTTGCTTCTTTCACTATTACTGCATTGCAAACATCGTTCATCATATAAGAAGTTAATCGATTTTCATTAGAGCGACATATTGATTCTATAGAGTATTCTCTTATCGTTTATCTCAAGCTATTTAGTGGTTTTAACACATATACAATCGTTTCAATAGTGTTTCGGAATAGACGCGAGTCGATTCAGAACCGCTTTCGCTTAAAGTTCAATTAACTCCAAAAAACTCTGTGGGATCTATTCACCCCCCCTC
The DNA here is from genome assembly GCF_029867415.1 of Vicia villosa. NCBI lineage: Eukaryota > Viridiplantae > Streptophyta > Magnoliopsida > Fabales > Fabaceae > Vicia > Vicia villosa. The sequence continues at coordinate 146,217,757 of NC_081182.1, forward strand.
TAGATCCTTAGGCCACCGTCTAACAAGTGGCATCAAGAGCTCTGGTTTATTCCGTGCTACGTGAAACACTTATTGGAAAGATGGCTTCCGGACCTAAAGGGGCTCACAATAGAGCTCCAGTTTTCAACGGTGAAAACTATGGCTATTGGAAGGATTGTATGTGTGTCCACATCAATGCAATTGATAGGAACATCTGGACAGATATTGTCAATGGTCCCTTTCAGATCACCATGACAAATGCAGCTGGTGCAGTTGTTCCAAAACCAGAAAATACTTGGGATGCTGAAGATGAAAAGAGATATGGATACGATTGGAAAGCGAGAAACATTCTAATCTCAACTCTAGGAGTTTATGAATACTATCGCGTTTCCCATTGTAGATCCGCTAAAGCTATGTGGGACACATTGCAAGTTGCCCACGAGGGAACAATGATGTCAAACTAGCTAGAATCAATACGTTAACTCAAGAATTTGAACTCTTCCACATGGAAGATGGTGAATCCATCGAAAACATGCAGAAGAGATTCGTTCACTTGAAAAATCGTTTAAATTCTCTTGATAGACCTGTTTCCAATGCAGTTGCTACTAACAAAATCTTAAGATGTTTGAACAGGGAATGGCAACCCAAGGTTACAGCAATAAAAAAAGCAAATGATCTAAACACCTTAGACATTACCACTCTCTTTGGTAAACTAGAGGAACATGAACAACACCTTAAATGCCTTGACATGCATGAGAAAAGGGCAAAGAAAGAGAAGAACATGGAGAAAGAGGTAGAGAAGAAGTCAATAGCTCTAAAGGCTTCAAGTTCCAAGACCTCAAGACAAGAGCTAGAGGATAGTGATACAAGTGATGACGAAGACTCCGATGATGAGGAAATGGGACTGTTTGTGCGAAGATACAACAAATATCTAAAGAAAAATGGAGCAAAGCATTCCAACAAAGGCTTGATCAACTATAGAAGGCAATCAAACAAGTTCAAACAAGATGACAACAACAAAGGAAAAATCAAAGGCCCTTGCTTTAATTGTGGGAAAGTCGGTCACTACAAACCGGACTGTCCATATCTTAAGAAAGAAAAAGAGAAGAACCAAAGCAAAGGTTATAACAAATCTAAAAGAGCCTACATAGCATGGGAAAGTGATTCATCTATTGAAAGCTCATCAAGCGATGAAGAAGAATCAGCAAACTTATGCCTTATGGCTCATCAACACAAGAAAAAGAAAGCTGTAAGTCATCTTAAACCTGAACTCATAGATAAGGTATCTCATTCTCAACTAAAACTTGATTTTGAAGAATTGCATAGAGATGCAATTGAAGCTTTCAAACTTTTGGCCTCAAATAAGAAAATATTTTCATATCTTGAATCAAAAGTTGAGAAAACCGAAAAGGATATGGAAGCTTTAAAACAATCTATGCTAGACATTCAAAAGGATAAAGTTGAAATAGATCCTACATCATGGTTTGGTTATGAGACATGTCACATTTGGCAAAAAGAAGTAAGAGATCTAAAAGCCAAATTAGACAAGGCTCTACAACCAAAAGTGACTTTTGCGGTTGATCCAAATAAGTTCAAAAGATCGTATACTCCTTTATATAGTAAATACACTTTTGTACCAAAAGTATCAACTAGCAAAACAGCATATTCTCATCATATTACCTGTCATTATTGTTGCAAAAAGGGTCATACCATTGAAAAATGCAAATTTAGGAGAATTTTAGTTCCTAAAGGAGTATTTCAATGGTTGCCTAAGTGCAACAAATTATGTACTCACTACCAAGGACCCAATGAAAATTGGGGACCTCCCTCTCTAAATTAATTCTGCAGGAAAAGTGTCTTGACATTGCCGAAAGGTTGTGGTTCCTTGATAGCGGATGTTCAAGACACATGACGGGAGACATATCTCTTTTCGTTGAGTTTCACGCAAAGAAAAAGGGGTATGTCACCTATGGAGATAACAATCGGGGAGCCATACTTGGTAAAGGAAGTGTATGTAACCCCTCTACCACTACTATAACTGATGTACTGCTAGTAGAAGGCCTTAAGCATAATCTTTTAAGTATAAGTCAATTGTGCGTCAAAGATTTTAAAGTAATGTTTACAAATTCTGGCTGCACAATAGAACATACTAAGAAAAGAGATATTATGTTTAAAGGCTTAAGAGTAAACAACATCTATATGCTAAACTTGGATGAGGTATCTAAGTCTAGTACCAAGTGTCTAGTTGCTCTAGGCGAAGACTCATGGTTTTGGCATAGACGTCTCGCCCATATAAATTTTGACTTACTTAATAAAGTTGTCACAAAAGATTTAGTAATCGGCTTACCTAAAATGAAGTTTTCAAAAGATCATCTATGTGATGCTTGTCAAAAGGGAAAGCAAACAAAAATCTCTTTTAAATCAAAGAACGTGGTTTCAACATCACGCCCTTTTGAACTACTTCACATGGATCTTTTTGGCCCTTCAAGGACTAAAAGCATAGGTGGAAACATCTATGGTTTTGTCATTGTCGATGATTACTCTAGATTTTGTTGGACAATCTTTCTACCTAGTAAGGATCAAACTTTTCCAGCATTCACACAATTTGCAATATTATGTCAAAATAAAATGAGCACCAAAATAGTTGCAATTCGAAGTGATCACGGTGGAGAGTTTGAAAACTATCTTTTTGAAAAATACTGTGATAAACATGGAATTGAGCATAACTTTTCAGCTCCTAGAACACCACAACAAAATGGTGTGGTTGAACGTAAAAATCGGGTTCTAGAGGAGTTGGTAAGAACAATGCTGAATGAGTGTAGTCTACCTAAGTATTTCTGGGCTGACGCGATTAGCACCGCATGTTATGTTTTAAATAGGATAATAATACGTCCTATACTGAACAAAACTCCCTATGAATTACTAAAAGGTAGAAAACCAAATGTATCTCATCTCCATGTATTCGGTTGCAAGTGTTTTGTCTTGAACAATGGTAAGGATAATCTTGGTAAATTCGATGCTAAAGATGATGAGGGCATCTTCCTTGGTTACTCACAATCTAGCAAAGCACATCGGGTATATAATAAAAGATTACTTATAGTAGAAGAGTCAGAACACGTGTCTTTTGATGAATCTTATACAAAATATGTCGAGAAAGGTCTTTTGTTTAATGGTGCAGGTCCATCCACTGAAGACATTGTCCAAGATAAGGAAGATGAGAATGAAAATATTGTAAAGAAAGATGCTGAGAAAGAGAAAGATGAGTCTCATGATGAAAATGAAAAGGAAAGCATCTCAAACAATGAAGAACTTCCTAAGGCCTGGACAAATGTGAAAGACCATCCAATTGACAACATAATAGGAGACATCTCAAAGGGCGTTACAACACGCTCAAAGATAAGTAACTTTTGTCATCATTTTGCTTTTGTTTCACAAGTTGAGCCGAAAAACGCTAAGGACGCATTACTTGATGAGCATTGGCTAATGGCCATGCAAGAAGAATTAAACCAATTTAAACGGAATGATGTTTGGGACTTAGTCCCTCATCCGGGAGATCATCAAGTAATAGGCACTAGATGGGTTTTTCGTAACAAACTTGATGAAAACGGCGTTATTACTAGAAACAAAGCTAGATTAGTTGCCCAAGGTTATAATCAAGAGGAAGGTATTGATTATGAAGAGACATACGCTCCTGTAGCACGTCTCGAAGCTATTCGTCTCTTACTTGCCTATGCGTGTTCTAAAGACTTCAAACTATTCCAAATGGATGTTAAAAGTGCCTTTCTAAATGGCTATATAAATGAAGAAGTCTATGTTGCTCAGCCACTCGGCTTTGAGAATTACATGTATCCAACTCATGTTTATAAGCTGAAACGTGCTCTATACGGTCTTAAACAAGCCCCTCGGGCTTGGTACGAACGTTTGAGCAAATTTCTTCTTAGTCAAGGGTACTCTAGGGGTAAAGTTGACACTACTCTCTTTATTAAAAGAAAAGATAAAGATGTTCTCTTAGTCCAAGTTTATGTAGATGATATTATATTTGGATCTACTAATGCAAAACTTGTCAAAGATTTTTCTAAGCTTATGCAGAGTGAATTTGAGATGAGTCTCATGGGTGAGCTAAATTTCTTCCTTGGCCTACAAATCAAGCAACTCAGTCATGGAACGTTTGTAAGTCAAACTAAATACTGTACAGAGCTGCTCAAAAGATTTGGAATGAGTGAAGCGAAGGAGATTGACACTCCTATAGCAACAAATACTAACCTAGACAAAGATGAGAAAGGTAAAGAGGTTGATGTGAAATTGTACCGAGGCATGATAGGTTCACTATTGTATCTTACTGCCTCAAGACCAGACATTATGTTTAGTGTGTGTATGTGTGCAAGATATCAATCTTGTCCAAAAGAATCTCACTTAAAAGCTGTCAAAAGAATTTTGAGATATTTACGCGGAACTACTACATATGGCCTATGGTATCCAAAGGGAAATGAGTGCTATTTGGTAGGATTCTCCGACTCAGATTTTGCTGGCTGCAAATCCGATAGAAAAAGCACCAGTGGAACATGTCATCTATTCTCAAATTCGTTGATAAGTTGGCATAGCAAGAAACAAGTATCGGTTGTATTATCTACTGCTGAGGCAGAATATGTAGCTGCCGGAAGCTGCTGTGCGCAGATATTATGGCTCAAGCAACAACTTCTTGACTTTGGTATTAAGCTTGATCGTATACCTATCATGTGCGACAACACAAGCGCCATTAACTTGAGTAAAAATCCTGTCTTACACTCACGAACCAAGCATATTGAAATAAGGCATCACTTCCTAAGAGATCATGTAGAGAAAGGAGACGTTATATTTGAACATGTAGAAAGCAAGAAGCAACTAGCTGACATCTTCACCAAACCTCTAGCAACGGAGCAATACTTCAACATTCGTAGGGAATTAGGGATACTCGATATCTCTAATTTGGGCTAATTACGTTTGTTTTCTCTTAAAGTTATTCCTTTACTTTATATCTATATATTGGTTGTTCTCAAGCTAACATTCCTCTTATTGTAAAGGTAGTTCATTCTCAAGCCAGGCATCATTCCACAATGACTAAAGGCTTCCACTAAACGGTGACACCTACATATTGAGAAGGCGGTAACGTGGTTGTTGTTCACTTCCAAAAATATTATTGATGACTATAATATGCTATCAATTAACATGCTTATAGTGACTTCATTCATATATCTCTCGTACTCATGTATGTGCTTCATCATCAATCATAGCATATCATATTATAAACATACATCAAGTAACTAGGCATAAACACATCATATATAGAGCATTTTCAAAAATTTTGGGATTTAGGTCGACCTAATGTCTCTGAGTCGACCTAAACAAGTCTTCTTTCAGAAATGTTGTTAAAACGCCCAGTTACGTCGACCTACCCTTCTTTTAGGTCGACCTAAACTGCAATTTTTTAACAGCCTTCCTGTTAGGTCGACCAAGCTCTACATTAGGTCGACCTACTGCGTCAAAAATTTCCAAAAGTGGGTCTGTTGGTCGACCCGACCCATATCCTTTCATACATAACCATCTCTTTTACCTCTTTTGCTCATTTGCATATCACTTGTACGGCCAACCCTAATTCCTCAAGCACAAAATCTGTCACAAATCTTTCTTCTCACTCTCCTACTCAACAAACATGCCTCCAAAATCAAGAAAGGGAAAGGAAGTTGCTGCTAGTTCATCATCTCAACCGGTAAGTGCTCTTGTTCATCCTGACTGTAGGGAGAATTTTGAGAAGTGACAGATGAAACGAAAAATTGTTAAGCAATATACCTATGATCCAAATCTTGTCAAAAACATGCATATCCCCGATGTCGCCGATTTGATTGAACATCAAAATATTCATCCCTTAGTGCAATGTGATACTCCGTACTGTGAAAACACCGTCCGGGCTTTCTATGCAGGATTTACAAAAGGGGATGGTTGTAATTTCCGATTCAAAATGGGCTCTAGGTCGCATGTTGTTGACAAACGGGCTTGGATTAGCATCTTTGGTCTCAAAATTGTAGGTGATGAATTCTGTATGGAAGACGGGGATGTACCGGGAAACTATGACCATGTGGCCTACATGAAATCTATCCTCAAAGACCCTTCCGTCTTTGACAAACCAAATGAAACAATAACATCCGGTCACCTGAAGCGAGATCCTAGGCTCCTAGATTGGGTCATCTCAAGAATCATTCGACCAAGAGCAGGAGGGTACTCAAGAATTGAAAGGAATGAAGTTGTGCTCATGTATCTGCTACAAAACAGAACGCGTATACATTGGCCCTACTTCCTAGCTGCTAAGTTTCATGAGGTCCAACAGAAAACTACAGCCCTGTGTTATGGATCAATAATTCAAACAATTGTCAACCATTTCGGCATGAGGCTTGATCACTTACACTACATCAGCATACACCAATCTCAAGAATTCTCACAAACCATCTTGACCCTTATGGGATACCATTGGAATCCAGTTAGGAAAACCTATTATCTCATTCAAAAGGGAACCGGGAAGGTCATTTACAATTATGATGATCTCACGGAGTTTGGAAACAATGCAGGTAATGAAGAAGAAGGACTTGATCAAGACAATGCAAATGATGATGATCACCACATGGAAGATGTTGCCCAAGATACGGATGAAAATTGGAGATATGTTCCTCCACAACAAGAGGATATCCCTTGGGGATACACAGCTCCGCCCCCGCCAGATCAAACCAACATCATTTCCATGTTAGAAAATATGCAACTCCTACAACAACAGAACTTCGACACACAGCAGCTCCAATTCCAACAGATGCAACAGCTCCAACAAGATCGCTATGACGAACAACAACGACAATATCACTCGTTGTACAACTTGGTTCAAGACCACAAGAGCGATTTTGAGACATTTGCATCCAACTCGACCCTAAGACAAAATCAGTTTGAAGAAACTGCTCTGCATCGTCATGCCAACATAAGCCAAAGCTTCAACACTCTCAACCTATCTGTGCCGGATCTGTTGGAACAAGTTGAAGAAGATCGCCCTCATACATTTCAAAGAGGAAGAGGAAGAAGGGGCAGGCGTTAGGATGCATTCTCCATCATATCATCATATCATTGCATTTCATTTCATTATCATTATGTTATATTCCTACATGTTGTCGTACTTGGCTTTTTTGTTATTCTCTTGGATTATTATATATGTTAAAGTGTACCTTTAAACATGTTTGGTTCTCATGCTATAACTATCTACCTTTTATCTATTATACTATGAATGCTAGCATTTTATCTATGTTTCTCTCGTTACTCTCCTCTTCTGTTTCGTTGTATCTCTTTTGATGTTGTCAAAGGGGGAGATAGATGCTGAGTGTACGGGGGAGCTCAGCTGAGTGTACGGGGGAGCTTAGTATGCAGCCACTTAAGCTTACGCATACAAGTCCGGGGGAGCTTTTACCACTTATTGCCAAAGCTTCTACTACCGGTTTTCCATCATCAAAAAGGGGGACTATGTAAATACACGATCACACTCACAAAGATGTTTTTGATTCATGGCAAACTCAACAAGCATACAAGCAACAAGGCACAAGTAGAAGAACTCAAAGAAAAGCAAGCATTGGTCACTCATGAAAAGCAGGTCGACCTACTATGCATATAGGTCGACTCAACACAAGCAAAATAAGAGGAACTCAGAAAAACAGCAGTCAGGTCGACCTACTCCCAACCTAGGTCGACCTAAAATGAAGAAATTTACATATCATTCTGCTAGGTCGACCTACACAACAACTAGGTCGACCTAATCTGAGGAAAGGTCCCCAAAACGCATCTGAAGTGGATTCTGGTCGACCTACTTCTTTAACAGGTCGACCTAACTGGGAACAAATGACATCCAAAGGATATGCAGCTCTGTTAGGTCGACCTAAGCACTACAAGAGGTCAACCTATTTGATCAAAAATGCCAAAATTTCTGGTTTTCTCTGCTCCAACTGATAAGCTCTCATATATATTGTCCAAGGTTCATTATTGCTCATTAACACCAACAACTGAAAGATACACAAAGGCTTCTCATCTTCGTTCTTCATCATCTCCAACACAATTACACATAATCATTCTTGTGTTGAGGGTTAGTGATCGAGTTCGATAACGTCCATGGAACGGAATTGAAGATTCCTAGTGGGTGAAGATTTGTGGGGTTTTTGGTGAATAAAATCTGAGGGTTTTGTCCTCCAAGATAGGTGAATTTTGGGGGTTTTTATCAAGAAGCTTCATCAAGGATCCAGCTGAGTGTGAAGATTGAAGAACAAGTGTTCGAGCAATTCAAGACACTGCAGAAAGGGATCAAAGTGAAGCTCTTGGAAGACCTTAATCTGACTCAAGATTAAGGGGGAAGAAGATTCAAAGGATCGACAAATTTGGTTTATTGTTTATCGCTTTGTTATCTTCTTTGTATAAACTGCTTTCAACATTAATGGAATATTGCCCAATTTCAGTTTGGAATTGGGGGCAGACGTAGTCGTAGCGAGGACGATCGACGAACTGCCTAAAAAAATATCGTGTTCTTGTCGCTTTTATCTTTTCATTTACGTTCTGTTCATATTTGGTTATAATTGCAAATTGATCAACGATTCAAGTGTTAAAATTGTGAATTAAGAACTTGTATAAACATCACAATTCATCACACATTGAATCACTATCAATTTGATCATTATCACCAATTGTTTGTGTTTTTGCTTCTTTCACTATTACTGCATTGCAAACATCGTTCATCATATAAGAAGTTAATCGATTTTCATTAGAGCGACATATTGATTCTATAGAGTATTCTCTTATCGTTTATCTCAAGCTATTTAGTGGTTTTAACACATATACAATCGTTTCAATAGTGGTTCAGAATAGACGCGAGTCGATTCAGAACCGCTTTCGCTTAAAGTTCAATTAACTCCAAAAAACTCTGTGAGATCTATTCACCCCCCCTCTAGATCCTTAGGCCAGCGTCTAACAGAATCCTCGAAAGGGGGAGGAGGAAACTATCGAAAGGACAAAGAAGATAAAAAGGGGTCACATGTCCAAACATTGTTGGTACAAGAAAGACAATGGATCGACAAAAGGCAAGGACGAAGGAGCGAATCTTGCACGCCAAGATTCAGATGATTCTGAAGGTGGTATGGTGGTTATGGCTGCAGTTGCAGATAACCATGTCAAATCCAAAATGTGGTTTCTTGACTCAGGCTGCTCGAATCACATAAATGGTCAAAAGGTGTGGTTGGCATATTTCGACGATTCAAAGAAGAGCAAGGTAAAACGTGATGATAATAGTTCGTTGTAAGTAGAAGGTATTGACAGCATAGTTTTTCTGATGAGTAATGGAGGGAAAGATATATTCAAAGATGTGCTCTATGTACCTGGAATAAAGTGTAACCTGCTAAGTGTTGGACAACTAGTCGAAAAAGGTTTCGCAGTTGTCATGAAAGATGGAGTTTTAAAATTGTTCGATACCCAGAACAATTTGGTCTTTAAATATCCTCTGTTGAAGAACAGGACGTTTAAGACCATGATCAGTTCAACTGAAGTACAATGTCTAAAAATGGTTGTCAACCACAAGGCACTACAACGAGGAAGGGCTACTAAAGCGCTTTTTTTGGCCTTTAACAGCGCTTTAAAGCGCTGCCAAAGCCAGCGCTGGCATAGGCTACGAAAGCGCTTTTAAAAGCGCTCTGGTAGGCCCCCCTATAAGAGCGCTTTTCTGGAAAAAGCGCTCTTGTAGGCCCCCCTTTAAGAGCGCTTTTCAGGAAAAAGCGCTCTGGTAGGCCCCCCTTTAAGTGCGCTTTTTCCAGAAAAGCGCTGTGATAGGCCCACCTGTGAGAGAAAAAATTAAAAAAAAACGCAACATACTAAAGCGCTTTTGTAAAAGCGCTCTTATAGGGTGGGCTTTAAGAGCGCTTTTTCCAGAAAAAGCGCTCTGATAGCCCCCCCTATAAGAGCGCTTTTACAAAAGCGCTTTAGTATGTTGTTTTTTTTTTTTTTTTTTGCTTTTTTAGTAATCTTTGGCAGCGCTTTTAAAAAGAAGCGCTTTAGTATGTGGGCCTTTAAGAGCGCTTTTGTAAAAAGCGCTTTAATAGCTAAATGAGGTATTTTAATGTGCAGCCTGTAATTTAATCCTCCCAGTCGACCTGTAATATTTTCGACCTGTAATATGTTTTCAGCCTGTAATATTTTCGACCTGTAATTTATTTTCGACGATATTATTTCAGCCATCGGTAAGACAATATATATATATACTAATATAATACCATTATAATATCCAATATTATATATATACATCATTACAACATCAATAATATTATAGTACTTCAATTCGACACAAATCCTACATGAAAAAGCGCTTAATATAAAAATGACACAAATCCTCTTTTATTTCTTCCAACTTAAGTCTCGGGTATCCAGTGGCACGGAATTCGTCAAGGTACTACAAAACAAAAACAAAATATGAATGATACATTTAGTTAAATGTAATAAATTATATGAAATTATCTTAAGTTATAAATTCATACCGTGATCGGAATCTCTAATTGATTTGCTTGAAGGATTTCTTTCATAAACCTCAATACAAAGTATCCGCAATCGTAACTGTTTTTCTGTTGCGGGCACTACATAGAAAAACAAATAAGATTCTATAGTTGTGCATTGTTTTATCAAGTAGCATAAATATATTATAAGCAACATTGTGAAAAATAATGTACCTGCACTTGGATCCAAGTAATGTTGCTAGATTTAGTTCGGGATACCTGTGTGTCCCGTTGACTTCGGAACACTTGTATTGATCTAATTAACAAATATATAAAAGCATATGTTTAGATCAATCCCACAAATAAGTAAATATATATATATAAATATACACGAATATATATTTAGAACGATCCCACTTACAAATCAACGATGTCCTTCATGGCCGGATAATTGGTCCATTCACCATTTACCGAATTCAGATAATACACGACTTCCCTTATAAGGTTGATAGCAAGCAGCAACCAGTGTGCTCTATAAATAAAAACAATAGGTTATATGAAAATTTTGCTATACACAAAAGAAACAGAGATTAGATGAACAAAGAATGAGAAACTAACCCTACTGGTCGGGTATTATACGCCCAAAGATGCAGACATTCTGTATTGCCGGTGGACATGAATCTATCTACTAAGCACTGTCTAACTGATTCCGGTTCCGAATCAATTGCCATTCCGCTGCAGTGGGCGGAAGACACGAAACGGAATCTGTTAGACAACGGAGTCCCGCGCAACACTCTGTCATACAACAACCTTAAATAAAAACATAATAAACATTAGATTATTTTCATTGAAATGTGTAAATAAATTATATTGTGGGACTAATTAAATAATATATCGGATGAGGGAATATTACCGAATGTATGAGTGCATGTTATTGACGCCTAGTTGATCATGCTTAAAAATCTCCTCCAAGTCATCAAGTGTAATAAGTGACTTGAATTCAATACCGAAGACACTCTCATCCATAACGATTTCACGTAAAGCACCATCCGTCAAATCGGACATATCAACCATTGTTGCGAGCGTCGACCGGTACCGAGGCACAAAAGCACCGCCTTTTTTTCCCGCTGGCTTCGGAGGACCAGTGGGTGGTACGGTACGAACTTGCTGCGTCACTTGTTGTGACTCTCGAGCGGATGCCTAAAAATCATATAAGTTATGTAAAATATAAAATCATGCAGATTTAGATTCAGATTAATTATTAACACTTTAAATGTACCTCTTTTAGTGATGCAACGGACTCCTCCTCCTGTAAAATCCCTTTACCCTTAACTGTGGGTTTTATAGGAGCAGTCTAAAATTAAAATGTAAAAAATAATTAATAAACGGTTTAGAATTGACATTCGAAAACTAAATGATTCATAATCGTTTTCAATATACCTCATCACTAATGGTAATGAGCTCCGAGGGCCATGCAACAAATGATCCTATTGCATCTCGCAGCAATGTCGTCTCTGAGACCATGTCAGGTACCGGTAGCATCGCATCATGATCTACTACAACATCCACCGATACTTTCAGGTGTCCATCCGGGAGCGGTCTATGGTGAAGTAAATCTCCCAAAGTATTGTGCACTTTTCCCTTGCCAACTAGTCGATAACTCGGTTCCGATAAGTATAGTTGGCAAGATGAAATGCCCTAAACCAATAGTAAATATAAAGTCATTATCATTAATAAAATAGAACAATTTAAAAGGAAAAAAATTATAATTACCTCGGGAAATTTCCTTTGATAGTTGATACTAGCCTTATCACTAGTTTCTTTCACCGATGAAGTGTTGCACTTTTCTCTCATATACGCCTCTTTATCTCTTTGCAATTCAGAGACTTGTGCTTGCAATTCCGCCAACTTTTGCAACACTTCTTCATTTGAAGGATTTCTTCTCCTAGGACTCTTGTAAAAAGAGGTTGGAGTCACACCATGACCCTTACCCCTCACCCGACCGGGATACTCAGGAGCATCTAGTGCTCTACTAAGTATGCTCCCCTCTCCGGTGGATGCCGATTGCGACAAGGTCTCCTGTAATTCATTTACATTAAAAAATCATTTATATATTAAAAAACATTTGATTTAATTAAAGACACAGTATTATACTTACACATTCAGTAAAAACTCTCTGAACTTCGGGATCGACAGCATGATCCTTGCCCACACGAGCTTCCCTCCACAACACATGTTCAGGAAGTGAGGTTTCCTCACTTTTAGTCTCCTCTAACTATGCATTGACACAAATGATAAAATCATCAAATAAAACACATTTAGACAATTAATTAAAACGCATTTCTATTTACTTACAATTTTATCCTCCAAGCGTGCATATCCCAAACGCCCTTTTTTGTATGGATATGCGGGTTTGGATGCTCTCGCACTATTCTTGGCACTCCTTTTCCGAAAATCTTCATCTCTTTGCTCTACAAACTTAGCCCAATCTTCTTCACCAATGAAGATCTCATACTTTTTTGGCCGTCCCGGTGCCTCTTCAAGAAAGTTTCCATCTTTATCCTTAAGATAAGTGTTTGTTAAAAAAGCTTTCCACCCTCTATATCTTTTGCCGGCCAAACCAAGTATGTAGCGTCTACGATCATCTGGTATCTCAAAAGTCCTCTGCAAAAAAACATACGCATAGTGTGTTAGTATAAGTAATTTAAACAATTTATCGTCAAGATAATAACAACAATTAACCATATATGATATATACCTGAAGCTCGTCCCAAATCGCGTCTTTTTTCTCATCCAAGTCTTTGCTTTTCATATTCCATCTAGCTACGGAGACCGGAATATGCATACGAACAAGTGTACCAATATAACTTGTCAACTTTGCAGAATTAGGACCAATTGCTTGTTTATCAGAATTTCATTCCAATCGGTATACTAATCCTTGGTCTCTATGTCGAACGATTCCCTTCATGATAGTGATGCCTCGTGCAACTTCTTTTGCTTCAGTATCAGGTGGAGCATTTGTATCCGTGGCATCTCTTTCTTGAGCATCTCTTTCTTGTGAGTTTTCAGGTGGAGCATCTCTATCCGGAGCCATTTAACCTGTATCAAACAAACTAAAGCACATTAGTACACTATTAATAAGCTAACAATCTATACAAGTAAAATGGAAGTCAAACCATGCATGTACAAGTAAATCGGAAACGAAATCGGTACAAATCAAAATAAGCGTCAAAAAATAAAGTTGTCGGAATTGAACGAAATTTACATGGCTATGGTAAAACGTCCCCACAGACTCAAAAATAAAGTCGGTTTTCCGAAATTCAGACCCTAAGCCCGACTTTTGATTACGGGCAGAAGCAAAACCGATAAAAAAACAGTCCCGAAATGAACATATAAGTGCATGAGCAGCTCCGGAATCGTCAAAATAGTATAGTTACATGTAAAGAAGTCGACAAACGGATACATGGTTCAAAAGTTATGTACAAAACGAGAATATGCACCAAAATTGAATAAGTACTATACTATTGATTAAAACAATCGGTACAAATTGAATAAAACAAATTAGTCGGAATATGTATACTATTACCTTTATCACTAACGTCTCTTTCTTTTCTTGGTAGGATTGTGTTCTACGCGTCTCTTAACAACGCGGACGGTTGGATTGATCCAAATACCCTCATTATGATCATTTCTAGTACAAGATTCATTCTCATTTTGATCGTTTCTTGTACAAGATTCAATGCCAACACCAATATCACCTTGATCTTTAATGTTTTCATCTACTATTTTGTTAGATAAAAGCACTATAGACCATTTCGTACTTGTCGGATCATTGACATAGAACACTTGTTTAGCTTGAGAGGCTAAAATGAAAGGCTCATCTTTGTACCCTACCCTATTGAGATCCACTTGCAAAAATCCTGACTTATCCATTCGTATGCCACTATTATTTTCAACCCACTTGCAACCAAATACAGGAATCTGAAACTTCGCGTAATCAAACACCAAAATGCGCTCGATAACCCCAAAATATGACAAATTTGCAAATTTCGGATTTAAGTCATTCGCACTTGATATGTGCATTGCTTCAGCTACCAAGGTAACACCACTATTTTGCATAGTACTTTTATCATCCTGTTCTTTGGTATAAAATGTGTATCCATTAATAGCGTATGCGCTATAAGAAAGCACAATTACAGTTGGACCATAGGCTAAACATCTCAACCTTTCTGTTACTGAAGCAGGATCTGAACGATACTTTGAATAAATATGATCCCTAAACCACGGAATGAAACTTCGATTGTGCTCTCGTACTATCCAGTTCTCATTTCTATTTGGATTTAAATCTCGGAGAACAACCTTGTGCATTTCAACATACGGCTCAACCTCAATCTCATTGTGCAGAACATACAAGTGCGCTTGATCCCGTTCGACCATTGATACTGTCACAACTTTATTTCCAATTAGCCTTTTTCCTTCTTTTTTTTCGACAATATGAGATTTGGGGAGTCCAATTGATTGAACATTTGACAGATATTCAGTACAAAACTCAACCGCTTCTTCAACAACGTATCGTTCGGCAATACAACCCTCCGGTCGACTTCTGTTTTTCACGTACCCTTTTAATATTTTCATATAACGTTCAGCAGGGTACATCCATCTCATATAAGCTGGTCCGCACAATTGTGTCTCTTTCACAAGATGAACGACTAGATGAACCATTATGTCAAAAAACGAGGGAGGAAAATACATTTCAAGATCACATAAAGTAACAACTATCTCTTTTTGCAATGTTGGTAAGATCGCGGGATCGACCACCTTACTGCAAATTGACCTGAAGAAGAAACACAGCTTAGTTATTGCGCTTCTTACTTTTTCTGGCAGAATAGAACGTATACCTATTGGTAAAAAATGTTCCATTATAACATGACAATCATGCGTCTTCAAACTCTTTAACTTGAGGTCTTTCATGGACACAAGTCTTCTAATATCTGAAGAGTAGCCTTCTGGAACTTTAACTTCACTGAGGAACTTACACAATGTTTTCTTCTCCTTTCTAGATAGAGTGTAAACAGCAGGTGGCAGATATGTTCGTCTTCCTTTCGTCACGGGTCTCAATTCAGTTCTCATCCCCATGTTTGCCATGTCATTCCTTATGTTAACGCCATCCTTAGACTTTCCTGGTATATTGAGTAACGTACCTATAACGCTGTCAAATACATTTTTTTCAATATGCATAACATCCAGGAAATGTCTTACGTACAACGACTTCCAATATGGAAGTTCAAAAAAAATGGACTTCTTCTTCCACCCACCCTTGACAAGTGAATGTGCAAAAGGCTTGCCAAACTGAGTGCTCACATCTTTCACCTTTTCAAAAATTTGATCACCTGACAAAAAAGGCGGGGCTGTACCATGTTCGGCCTTTCCGTTGAATGCTTTTCTCCACCCACGGTAGTGATGATTAGAATTTAAGAATCTACGATGACCGAGAAAGACATTCTTCTGACAAAGATCCAATCGTGTCGTATCGGTTTCATCTTCACAAACGGGACACGCCTTTTGACCTTTATTGCTGTACCCGGATAGATTTCCGTATGCTGGAAAATCATTAATTGTTCCAAACAACATCGCCCTCAAGTTGAAACTTTCCTTCCTATACCCATCGTAAACCTCCACACCGTTGTCCCACAAAAACTTTAAATCTTCGATTAACGGTGCCAAGTATACGTCTATGTCATTCCCTGGTTGTTTAGGCCCAGAAATTAGCATTGATAACATCATGTACTTACGCTTCATACATAGCCACGGAGGTAGGTTATAGATCATAAGAATCACAGGCCATGTGCTATGCGAGATACTTTGAATACCATGCGGGTTCATTCCATCAGTAGACAATGACAACCGAAGGTTTCTTGCTTCTTTTGCAAATTCAGGATAATCAGTATCAACTTTCATCCATTGTGGTGAGTCTTCCGGATGTCGCAACTTTCCATCAATAATTCTTTCATCTGCATGCCAAGTCAAGTGTCTTGAATCGGTCTCACTACGATACATGCGTCTAAATCTCGGAATTATAGGAAAATACCATAAGACTTTAGCAGGAGACAACTTTTTCTTATATCGAGGGGCACCACATTTAGGACACTCATTCAACGCTGCATACTCGTTTCGAAACAAAACGCAATCGTTTGGACATGCATGTATCTTATCATAGCTCATGCCAATAGAGGACAACATCTTTTTGGCTTCATACGTTCGATTGGGAAGAACATTATCCTCTGGTAGCATATCTTTCATAAGGGCTAATAACTCTGTGAAACTTTTATCCGACCATCTATTGTCCGCCTTTAAGTTGTACAACTTTAACACCGCAGACAATCTTGTGAATTTTGAACAACCATCATACAACGGTTTCTCTGCATCGCTTACCAACCTCTCAAACATTTTGGGACAATCCGCAAGATCTTCTTCAAGCGCTTCTGCAATCTCTTCGACTCGATCGCAATCGTATGTGTCTGTGCAATCGTCGTTTGAAGCATACTTCCTATTACAACTCGACCCAGCATTCCTGTTACTTTTCTCACCATGCATTGTCCAACATGTATAACTTCTATCAATTCCAAACCGTAGTAAATGGGATCCCAACTGTTTCCCGTCAACCTTATCCCCATAACAGCAACCCAAGCAAGGACACGGCATTCGAAGTGGGTCTTCGGAGTGCTTAACCGCAAACTCAACGAATTCCCATACCCCTTTCTCGTACTCTTTCGACAATCGGTTTGATCTCATCCATGTCTTATCCATGACTTAATTAAGCTAAACAAATGCTTCTTGGTTTCTCTATCAGGTACTAAGGAATTCTGTCAAGATAATAAATAGCTATCATCATAATAGAATACCTAATCAGAATACCTAATCAGAATACCCGATTTCTTAAAGAAGACCTTACCTTATTTCAAGGTAATATAAGTCCACAAACCAAAAAAATGGTTGAGAGACACTAAATTGATATTAAATAGAACCATAAACAATAAACTATAAGCAGAAAATAACAAACAATAAGCAAGAAGAAAGGGATAGTAACCTGAGTTAGACTTGATGTGGGAGATGGGTAGGTTTGAATCGGCGTTGTACAAGTAGAAACCAGAGACTTCAAAGTAACTGTAAAATTAAACACACACGCACGATGCAGTTAAATACAAATATCATAAAAGTGAAGGAACTATATGCAATCTGTAGCACAAACTACTATGATTTTAGAAGTAGAAACCATAGACTTCAAAGTAACTATAAAAGTACACTTAATAGAATAATAATAAACCCACAACCAAATAACCATCCATAAACCCATGAAATTGCCTTACTATAATTTCACCATTACTATAATAACCTTTAACCTTCATCACCATTGACATAAACTACACAAATGCATCACAAAACTAGAACTCACATCATCACTAAATAACAAAAACAAAAACAAAAACAAAACTAGAACTCACATCATCATCAACAGAAGCAATCTAGTTATAATTACAAATTAAAAAAAAATAAAAACCTATCTTTTGAAGTTTATGTCACTTAATATTTATTTATTTAACATATGTTATAACCATATATGTAGTATCACCGTACAAATATTTTAAAATAAAACTTTCACAGAAGTCGATGATGTTTATTGTCTCTGTTTTCATTTTTTGAGATACCTTAATTTAGGCAGCAACAGCAAGTAGTTTTGTATTCAAAAACTCAGTTACATTTCTAAATGAAATGTGGTAAGAGTGGAAGAAAATGTCCAAGAGTAGCAACACTTTAGTTCAAAATTATGTATCAATCAGTAAGTGTGTTGCTTTCTAGCATTTTAAGACATTATATTTCTCTTAATTTTTCTATTGATATCCATAACAGAAGAATGTATCACTGACTTCATTACTGTCTTCAAACCAGACCAGAAATTTCATTTGCAATTACAAGTTCTAAAATCCTAAAATCCCTAAAATCCTAAAATCCCTAAACAGAAATTGCCTAAACCAGACCAGAATAGTGGGAAGATTTTACCTGAACAGAAGCAGCAAGAAGATGTTGATTTTGACCAAGAAAACCCTAAAATCCCACCCAAAGAACGGCGGCAGCAGCGGCGGCGGCGGCGGTGGCCTGAAGGTGAGAAGACGACGGAGAGTGGTTGAGACGGACGGTGAGTGGTTCAGACGTGAGGGTGAGTGGTTTAGACGGTGGCAATATGGAGGAAGAACAGTAATAGCGTGAGAGGAAGAAGAAGAACTTTCAGAATGTTTCTGGAAATTAAAATAAAAGAGCGTGTTTTAGTTTTAAAAATATTAATGAGGGCTACAAGAGCGCTTTTCAGAAGCGCTTTCATAGGCCACTCTATACCAGCGCTTTCTCTTTAAAAGCGCTTTCGTAACCCCCCCTTTAAGAGCGCTTTCAAAAGCGCTTTCATATCCACCCCCTATAAGACCCCTATAAGAGCGCTTTTGAAAAGCGCTGTCATACCCCACCCTTTAAGAGCGCTTTTGGAAAGCGCTTTCATAGCCACCTCCTATAAGAGCGCTTTTGAAAAGCGCTTTCATTGCCCCCCCTTTAAGAGCGCTTTTCTAGCGTGTTTTTTTATTTTGTTTTTAACCAAACCTACGAAAGCGCTTTTGTGAATAAGCGCTGTTGTAGGTGCGCTTTTAAAAGCCAATTTTGGCGTAGTGAGGATAGTTGGTTGTGGCATTTGAGGTTTGGACATTTCAATTTTCGATCACTGAATCAATTGATCACTCAAGATATGGTTATTGTTATTCCAAGTCTTGAGATGCCTGACAAACTTTGTGAAGGATATCTGGTCGGAAAGAAATCAAGAAATTCTTTCATTTCGGCTATTCCAATGAGGTCATCTTGCATACTTGAAGTGGTACATTTAGATGTATGTGGACCATTCGAAGAACATACTCTTGGTGGAAACAAATATTTTGTTTCGTTTGTTGATGAGTTTAGCCGAAAGTTGTGGATTTATGTGATCAAACAAAAGGATGAAGTATTCAAAATCTTTAAGAGGTTCAAGATACTTGTCTAAAACCAGAGTGAGAAGAAGATCAAAGTTCTACGAACAGATAGAGGTAGCGAATACGCATCTAAGGCGTTTGAAAACTTTTTGTGTAGAACATGGTGTTGATCATGAAGTAACTACTCCTTATACGCCTCAACACAACGGGATTGCAGAAAGAAGAAATATAACCATATTGGATATGGCAAGATGCATGCTAAAACAAAAGAATTTGCCAAAATCTTTATGGGTGAAGCTGTTTCGACTGCAGTTTATATCTTGAACAGGTGCCTTACCAAAATGTTGAAGAATAAGGTTCCTGAAGAAGTGTGGAATGGACAACTGTAAGTACAAGCCTACACTCACCAAGGAGTTTTCGATTCATGGAAAACATCATAAGTGAACAAATACAAATGCACAAGTGAATGACTCAAGGAAAAGTAAGTTTTTGGCCATCTAAGACATTTTAGGTCGACCTACCACATGCCTAGGCCAACCTGTAAAGCTTCAATTACACAGGATATGAATTTGTATCAGTTAGGTCAACCCAGCCAATCCTTAGGTCGACTCAAACTAAAGCAAACAAAGAAGATTCACTTCTGTCCAATTTAGGTCGACTCAACCAAGCCCCTAGGTCGACCTAAACTGAAGAAAAATCCCAAGAACCTGTTTCAACTGATCTTAGGTCGACCCAAAGCCCCAACAGGTCGACCCAACTGGTAACAAGCATAACTTGGTTGAATCTGCCTCATTTAGGTCGACCTAATAAATGAAGTAGGCCAACCTATTTCCTCAAAACTTTCCAAATTATGTGTTTGCTCTGCATCAACGTACCAGCACCTATATATATCTTTTCTGATAATTATTCAGTTTTCAACACCAACAACTAAAAGATAGACAAAGGCTTCTCATCTTCGTTCTTCTTCTCAACTCCAACACAATTACACAATCATTCTTGCGTTGAGAGTTTGCGATCAAGATCGATAACGTCCATGGAAAGGAATTGAAGGTTCCTAGTGGGTGAAGATTTGTGGGGTTTTTGGTGAATAAAATCTGCGGATTTTGTCCTCCAAGATTGGTGAATTTTGGGGGTTTTTTATCAAGATACTTCATCAAAGATTCAGCTGAGTGTGAAGATTGAAGAACAAGGGTTCGAGCAATTCAAAACATTGCAGAAAGGGAATCAAAGTGAAGCTCTTGGAAGACACTTGATCTGGCTCAAGATTAAGGGGAAGAAGATTCAAAGGATCAACATATTCGGTTTATTGTTATCGCTTTGTTATCTTCTTTGTATAAACTGTTTTCAATCATAATGAAAGACATCCCAATTCCCGTTTGGAATTGGGGGCAGATGTAGTCGTAGCGAGGACGATCGACGAACTGCCTGAACAAATATCATGTTCTTATCGCTTTTATCTTTCCATTTGCGTTTCGCTTATTTCTGGTTATAATTGTAAATTGATCAAAGTTTCAAGTGTTAAACTTGTGTGATAAGACTCTGCACAAACATCACAAGTCACCACACATTGAATCATAATCAATTTGGATATTATCACCAAGTGTTGTATATATTGCTTCAACTATTATCAAGTCATTGCAAACAAAGTTAATCAAGCAAGTAGTTAAACGATTTACATTAGCTTAACTGATTGATTCTCTAAGCGGTCTTTTCATTGTTAATCCTTAACTATTTTGTGGTTTAATCACATATCTGATTCTTTCAATAGTGGTTCGGAATAGACGCGAGTCGATCCCGAAACGCTTTCGCCTAAGCTTAAGATAAATCCGAAAAATTCTGAGGTATCTATTCACCCCCTCTAGATCCTTAAGCCTAGCGTCTAACAAGTGGCATCAAGAGCTCTGGTTTATTCCATGCTACGTGAAACACTTACTGGAAAAATGGCTTCCGGACCTAAAGGGGCTCACAATAGAGCTCCATTTTTCAACGGTGAAAACTATGGCTATTGGAAGGATTGTATGTGTGTTCATATCAATGCCATTGATAGGAACATTTGGACAGCAATTGTTAATGGTCCCTTTCAAATTACCATGACAAATGCAGTCGGTGCTGTCGTTCCTAAACCAGAAAATACTTGGGATGCTGAAGATGAAAAGAAATATGGATACGATAGCGAGAAACATTCTAATCTCAGCTCTAGGAGTTGATGAATACTATTGTGTTTCCTATTGTAAATCCGCTAAAGCTATGTGGGACACATTGCAAGTTGCACATGAGGGCACGGATGATGTCAAACTAGCTATAATCAATACGTTAACTCAGGGGTTCGAACTCTTTCATATGGAAGATGGTGAATCCATCGAAAACATGCAAAATAGATTCGTGCATCTTAAAAATCGTTTAAATTCTCTTGATAGACCTGTTTCCAATGCAAATGCTACTAACAAAATTTTAAGATGTTTAAACAGGGAATGGCAACCCAAGGTTATAGCCATAAAGGAAGCAAATGATCTAAATACCTTAGACATCACCACTCTCTTTGGTAAACTTGAGGAACATGAGCAACATCTTAAATGCCTTGACATGCATGAGAAAAGGGCAAAGAAAGATAAGAACATGGAGAAAGAGGTAGAGAAGAAGTCAATAGCTCTAAAGGCTTCAAGCTCCAAGACCTCAAAGCAAGAGCAAGAGGATAGTGATACTAGTGATGAGGAAGACTCGGATGATGAGGAAATGGGACTGTTTGTGCGAAGGTACAACAAATACATAAAGAAAAATGGAGCAAAACACTCCGACAAAAGCTTGATCAACTATAGGAAGCAATTCAACACGTACAAACAAGATGAGAATAACAAAGGAAAACCCAAAGGTCCTTGTTTCAATTGTGGTAAAGTTGGTCATTACAAACCGGATTGTCCATACCTTAAGAAGGAGAAAGAGAAGAATCAAAGAAAAGGTCACAACAAGCCTAGAAGAGCCTACATAGCATGGGAAAGTGATTCATCTAGTGAAGGCTCATCAAGCGATGAAGAAGAATCGACAAACTTATGTCTTATGGCTCATCAACACAAGAAAAAAAAACGTGTAAGTCATCTTAAACCCGAACTTGTAGATAAGGTATCTCATTCTCAATTAAAATTAGCTTTTGAAGAACTACATAGAGATGCAATTGAAGCTTCCAAACTTTTGGCCTCAAATAAGAAAAAAATTTCATATCTTGAATCAAAAGTTGAGAAAACCGAAAAGGATATGGAAGCTTTAAAACAATCTATGCTAGATATTCAAAAGGATAAAATTGAGAAAGATCCTACATCATGGTTTGGTTGTGAGACATGTCATATTTGGAAAAAAGAAGTAAGAGATCTAAAAGCCAAATTAGATAAGGCTCTACAACCAAAAGTGACTTTTGCGGTTGATCCAAATAAGTTCAAAAGATCGTATACTCCTTTATATAGTAAATACACTTTTGTACCAAAAGAATCAACTAGCAAAACATCATATTCTCATCATATTACTTGTCACTATTGTTGCAAAAAGGGTCATACCATTGAAAAATGCAAATTTAGGAGGATTTTGGTTCCTAAAGGAGTATTTCAATGGTTGCCGAAGTGCAACAATTTATGTACTCACTACCAAGGACTCAATGAAAATTGGCGACCTTCCACTCTAAATTAATTTTGCAGGAAAAGTGTCTTGACATTGCCGAAAGGTTGTGGTTCCCTGATAGCGGATGTTCAAGACACATGACGGGAGACATATCACTTTTTGTTGAGTTCCACGCAAAGAAAAAGGGGTTTGTCACCTATAGAGACAACAATCGGGGAGCTATACTTGGTAAAGGAAGTGTAGGTAACCCGTCTACCACGACTATAACTGATGTGTTACTAGTAGAAGGACTTAAACATAATCTCTTAAGTATTAGTCAATTGTGCGACAAAGACTTCAAAGTAACTTTTACAAATTCTGGTTGCACAATAGAACATACCAAGAAAAGAGACATTATGTTTAATGGCATAAGAGTAAACAACATCTATATGTTGAATTTGGACGAAGTATCTAAGTCAAGTGCCAAGTGTCTCATCGCTCTAGGCGAAGACTCATGGCTTTGGCATAGACGCCTTGCCCACATAAATTTTGACTTGCTTAATAAGGTTGTCACAAAAGACTTAGTAATCGGTTTACCAAAAATAAAGTTTTCAAAGGATCATCTATGTGATGCATGTCAAAAGGGGAAGCAAACAAAAACCTCTTTTAAATCAAAAAACGTGGTTTCAACATCACGTCCTCTTGAACTTCTTCACATGGATCTCTTTGGCCCTTCAAGGACTAAAAGCATAGGTGGAAACATCTATGGTTTGGTCATTGTTGATGATTACTCTAGATCTTATTGGACAATCTTCCTACCTAGTAAGGATCAAACTTTTCCAGCTTTTACTCAATTTGCAAGGTTATATCAAAACAAAATGAACACTAAAATAGTTGCAATTCGTAGTGATCACGGTGGAGAATTTGAAAACTATCTTTTTGAAAAATACTGTGATAAACATGGAATTGAACATAACTTTTCAGCTCCTAGAACACCACAACAAAACGGAGTGGTTGAACGTAAAAATCGTGTTCTAGAGGAGTTGGCAAGAACAATGCTCAATGAGGGTAGTCTACCCAAATATTTCTGGGCTGATGCTGTTAGCACCGCATGTTATGTTTTGAATAGGATACTAATACGTCCTATACTAAACAAAACACCATATGAATTATTAAAGGGTAGAAAACCAAATGTGTCACATCTCCACGTATTCGGTTGCAAATGTTTTGTGTTAAACAATGGTAAGGATAACCTTGGGAAATTCGATGTTAAAGCTGACGAAGGCATATTTCTTGGTTACTCTCAATCTAGTAAAGCATATAGGATCTACAACAAAAGACTACTCATAATCGAAGAGTCAGTTCATGTGTCCTTTGATGAATCTGACTCAAAATTTGTCGAGAAAGGTATATCTTTTGTTAGTGCAGGCCCATCTACTGAAGACATTGTCAAAGAGAAGGAAGACTAAAGTGAAATTGTTACAAAGGAAGATGCTAAGGAAGAGAAAGATGAATCTCATGATAATGTTGAAAAATAAAGCATCTCAAACAACGAAGAACTTCCTAAGGCCTGGACAAACGTAAAAGATCATCCAATCGACAACATAATATGAGACATTTCAAAGGGCGTTACAACACGCTCCAAGATAAGTAACTTTTATCATCATTTTGCTTTTTTTTCACAAGTCGAGCCGAAAAACGCAAAGGACACATTACTTGATGAGCATTGGCTAATGGCCATACAAGAAGAATTAAACCAATTTAAACGGAATGATGTTTGGGACCTTGTCCCTCATCCGGGAGAACATCAAGTAATTGGTACTAGATGAGTTTTTCGTAACAAACTTGATGAAATGGAGTTATTACTAGAAATAAAGCTAGATTAGTAACTCAAGGCTACAATCAAGAGGAAGGTATTGATTATGAAGAGACGTACGCTCCCGTAGCACGCCTCGAGGCTATTCGTCCCTTACTTGCTTATACTTGCTCAAAAGACTTTAAACTATTTCAAATGGATGTTAAAAGTGCCTTTCTAAATGGCTATATTAATGAAGAAGTCTATGTAGCTCAACCACCCGGTTTTGAAAATTACAAGTATCCAACACATGTTTATAAGTTGAAACGTGCTTTATACGGTCTCAAACAAGCCCCTAGGTCTTGGTATGAACGTTTAAGCAAATTTCTACTTAGTCAAGGATACTTTAGGGGTAAAGTTGATACCACTCTCTTCATTAAAAGAAAAGATAAAGATATACTTTTGGTTCAAGTTTATGTAGATGATATAATATTTAGGTCAACTAATGCAAAACTTGTCAAAGAATTTTCTAAGCTTATGTAGAGTGAATTTGAGATGAGCCTCATGGGAGAGTTGAACTTCTTCCTTGGCCTACAAATCAAGCAACTTAGTCATGGAACTTTCGTAAGTCAAACTAAGTATTGCACAGAATTGCTTAAGAGATTTGGAATGAGTGGGTCAAAGAAAATTGACACACCTACGGCAACAAATAGCAACCTAGACAAAGATGAAAAAGGTAAAGAGGTTGATGTGAAATTGTACTGAGGCATGATAGGTTCACTATTGTATCTCACGGCTTCAAGACCGGACATCATGTTTAGTGTATGTATGTGTGCAAGATACCAATCTTGCCCAAAGGAATCACACCTAAAAGCCGTAAAAAGAATTTTACAATATCTCCGTGGAACTACTACATATGGTCTATGGTATCCTAAGGGAAATGAATGCTATTTGGTGGGATTCTCCGACTCTGACTTTGCTAGATGCAAATCTGACAGAAAGAGCACCAGTGGGACATGTCATATATTCTCAAATTCATTGATAAGTTGGCACAGCAAGAAACAAGTATCAGTCGCATTATCCACAGCTGAGGCAGAGTATGTAGCTGCCGGAAGCTGCTGCGCTCAGATATTGTGGCTCAAGCAGCAGCTTATTGACTTTGGCATTAAGCTTGATCGAATACCTATCATGTGTGACAACACAAGTGCCATAAACTTAAGCAAAAATCCTGTTCTACACTCACGAACCAAGCATATCGAAATAAGGCATCACTTCCTAAGAGATCATGTAGAAAAAGGAGAAGTCATATTTGAACATGTAGAGAGCAAGAAGCAACTAGCTGATAT
Organism: Vicia villosa; assembly: GCF_029867415.1. Classification (NCBI taxonomy): domain Eukaryota; kingdom Viridiplantae; phylum Streptophyta; class Magnoliopsida; order Fabales; family Fabaceae; genus Vicia; species Vicia villosa. Next base: position 146,243,993 of record NC_081182.1, read on the forward strand.
CTTCACCAAACCTCTTGCAACCGAGTAGTTCTTCAACATTCGCAGAGAATTAGGGATATTAGATATCTCTAATTTGAGCTAAATGTGTTTGTGTACTTAAATTTATTTTTAACTTTATATATTGATTATGCTCAAGCTAACATTTCTCTTAGTACGAAGGTAGTTCATCATCAATCAAGGATCGTGCTACATTGACAAGAGGAATATACTCCATGTTACGTCATGATGACAAGATTTCTGAAAGTTGAGAAAGTGGTAACATGTTACTTGTTTACTTCCAAAAATATTATTGATGCTATAATATGCTATCAATTAACATGTTTATAGTGACCTCATATATGTCTCTCCATATATCTCATTTACATGTATATAGTGCTCAACATTAATCATAATATATCATGTTTGGGCATGCTAATAGTAGAACAAGCATACATCTTACATTCATAAGTCAATTCACTGCATTTCAAACATTTTAAGCATTTTAGGTCGACCTCCTATGCCTTTGAGTCGACCTGTTGAAGCTTTATTTTAAATTAACAAAAACTCGTTTAGTTACGTCGACCTAGACCTGTTTTAGGTCGACCTATTCTGAAGAATTTTTTTCAGTGCTTCTGTTAGGTCGACGCAGACTTAGATTAGGTCGACCTAGTGAGTCATAAATGCCAAAAATTGGGTTTTTAGGTCGACCCGGCCCATTCCTTTCCATACTTATGCATACACTTTCATTCTTGCTCCATCTCAAACATTTTCTATACGACTAACCCTAAGTTTCCACACTCAAACTCTTCCAAAACTCATCACCTTCACACTCCTAATCCCCAACAATGGCTCCAAAGTCCAGAAAAGGGAAGGAAATCGCATCCGGCTCTTCATCTCATCCGGTAAGTGCTCTCGCTCTCGTTCATCCCGATTGTAAGGAAAATTTTGAAAAATGGCAGATGAAACGGAAGATTATCAAGCAATATGTCTATAACCCTAAGGTAGCCGACCGTATGAATATACCCGAAATTACTAATTTGATTAAGCATCAAAATATCCATCCACTGTTGGAATGTGACACTCCATATAGTGAAAATACTGTTAGGGCTTTCTATGCTGGGTTACAAAAGGGGGAAGGTTGTTACTTCCGATTTAAAATGGGGTCTCGATCGCACCTTGTTGACAAAAAGGTTTGGGCCAGCATCTTTGGCCTTACTCTTGTGGGAGATGAACTTTGCATAGAGGACGGTGATGTTCCGGCCAACTATGATCACGTGGCCTACATGAGATCAATTCTCAAAGACCCTTCTGTTATTGACAAACCAAATGAAACAATTACAACAGGGCACTTAAAGAGAGATCCTAGGCTCTTAAATTGGATCATCTCCAGAATCATCATACCACGTTCGGGAGGATACTCTAGAGTTGAACGCAATGAAGTTGTGTTGATGTATCTACTTCAAAACATAACTCGTGTGAACTGGCCTAATTTTCTCTCCACCAAGTTCTATGAGGTAAAGCAGAAAACTACCGCTTTATGCTATGGCTCGATCATTCAGACTATTGTGAACTATTTTGGAATGAAAATTGATGAAATGACTTACATTAGGATCAAACATCCTCAAGAGTTCTCTCAAACAACCTTAACCCTCATGGGCTATCACTGGGATCCAAATAGGCAAGCTTACTATCTCATCCAAAAGGGAACCGGAAAAATTATATACAACTATGATGATCCTGCAGAATTTGGTCACCTTGGAGGTCATGAAGAGGAAGGAAATGACCTTGACATGCCTAATGATGATGATCACACTATGGAAGATGTTTCTCATGATGGGGATTCAAATTAGCAATATGTTCCTCCTCAAGATGAGGAAATCCCTTGGGGATACACAACTCCACCTCAGCCGGATCAATCCAACATCATTTCTATGCTAGAGAATATGCAACTTCTTCAACAACAAAAATTTGAAGCACAACAACTCCAGTTTCAGAATATGCAACAGCTTCAACAAGATCGCTATAATGAACAACAACTTCAGTATGCAAATCTTCACCGCTTAGCTCAAGAGCACAAAAGCGACTTTGAGACTTTTGCCTCAAACATGACAGAACGACAGAACCGCTTTGAAGAAACAACAACTAATCGGCATGCTAGTCTAAGTCAAAGCTTCAACATTCTCAACAGATCCGTCCTTGACCTGTTGGAACAAGTTGAAGAGGATCGACCTCAAGGTTTCCAAAGAGGAAGAGTAAGACGGGGCAGACGTTAGAAAGCATTGCATATCATTAGCTCATCTCATTGCATTGCATTTAAATTTCTCTCATGTTAATGCTTCTTTTACTATTTAAACTTAAGCTTGGTGTGTATTTTAATGCTTGGATATTATGTTCTACTTCTCTACTATTATGTTATGTAAGATATTATTCTATTAAGATTATTCCGCTATCTTCTTCTATTACTCTTTTGTTGTCTATCTTTTGATGTTATCAAAGGGGGAGAAAGTTAAGAGTACGGAGGAGCTAAGAGTACGGGGGAGGTTACGCATACAAGTCCGGGGGAGCTTTCGTCATTCAACCAAATGGTTGCCATCATCAAAAAGGAGGAGTTTGTAAGTACAAGCCTACACTCACCAAGGAGTTTTCGATTCATGGCAAACATCATAAGTGAACAAATACAAATGCACAAGTGAATGACTCAAGGAAAAGTAAGTTTTTGGCCATCTAAGACACTTTAGGTCGACCTACCACATGCCTAGGCCAACCTGTAAAGCGACAATTACACAGGATAAGAATTTGTATCAGTTAGGTCGACCCAGCCAATCCTTAGTTCGACTCAAACTAAAGCAAACAAAGAAGATTCACTTCTGTCCAATTTAGGTCGACTCAACCAAGCCCCTAGGTCGACCTAAACTGAAGAAAAATCCCAAGAACCTGTTTCAACTGATCTTAGGTCGACCCAAAGCCCCAACAGGTCAACCCAACTGGCAACAAGCATAACTTGGTTGAATCTGCCTCATTTAGGTCGACCTAATAAATGAAGTAGGCTAACCTATTTCCTCAAAACTTGCCAAATTATGTGTTTGCTCTACATCAACATACCAGCACCTATATATATCTTTTTCTGATAATTATTCAGTTTTCAACACCAACAACTAAAAGATACACAAAGGCTTCTCATCTTCGGTCTTCTTCTCAACTCCAACACAGTTACACACAATCATTCTTGCGTTGAGAGTTTGCGATCAAGATCGATAGCCTCCATGGAAAGGAATTGAAGGTTCCTAGTGGGTGAAGATTTGTGGGGTTTTTGGTGAATAAAATCTGAGGATTTTGTCCTCCAAGATTGGTGAATTTTGGGGGTTTTTATGAAGAGACTTCATCAAAGATTCAGCTGAGTGTGAAGATTGAAGAACAAGGGTTCGAGCAATTCAAAACACTGCAGAAAGGGAATCAAAGTGAAGCTCTTGGAAGACACTTGACCTGGCTCAAGATTAAGGGGAAGAAGATTCAAAGGATCAACATATTCGGTTTATCGTTATCACTTTGTTATCTTCTTTGTATAAACTATTTTCAATCATAATGAAAGACATCCCAATTCCCGTTTGGAATTGGGGGCAGATGTAGTCGTAGCGAGGACGATCGACGAACTGCCTGAACAAATATCGTGTTCTTATCGCTTTTATCTTTCCATTTACGTTTCGCTTATTTCTGGTTATAATTGCAAATTGATCAAAGTTTCAAGTGTTAAACTTGTGTGATAAGACTCTGCACAAACATCACAAGTCACCACATATTGAATCATAATCAATTTGGATATTATCACCAAGTGTTTGATATATTGCTTCAACTATTATCAAGTCATTGCACAAAGTTAATCAAGCAAGTAGTTAAACGATTTACATTAGCTTAATTGATTGATTCTCTAAGCGGTATTTTCATCGTTAATCCTTAACTATTTTGTGGTTTAATCACATATCCGATTCTTTCAATAGTGGTTCGGAATAGACGCGAGTCGATCCCGAAACGCTTTCGCCTAAGCTTGAGATAAATCCGAAAAATTTGGAGGCATCTATTCACCCCTTCTCTAGATCCTTAAGCCTAGCGTCTAACAAAAACGATCATCTGTAATTCAGCTTAAGGTGTTTGGCTCTATGTGTTACAAGCATGTTCCTGATGCAAGAAAAAGGAAGCTTGATGACAAGAGTGAACCTATGATTCTGGTAGGATATCACAAGACTGGTGCATACAGGTTATTCAATCCAACAGATGAGAAGATTGTGTTAAGTCGAGATATTGTGTTTGATGAAAATTCTACATGGAATTGGAATTCTAGTAATTCAGTTAGCAAGCCATTGTTGAGCTTTGACTTCGACAAAGAAATAGTTGAAGTCGAAGTCGAAGGGATTGCAGAAAATCCAATTAAAGACGTGGTCGAGGTCGAAGTAGTTTCTAACATTCCCGACTCAGTCGAAGTCGAAGAGGATGTAGCTGGAACAAGCCAAAGACCTCAAAGAACTAGAGTTCGTCCAACAAGACTTCATGATTATGAAGTGATGGGTGATGATGAAGTCACACTAGATGGAGAATTAGTTCATTTTGCTTTACTTGCACGTGCTGAACCAATCAACTATATCGAAGCTTTGAAGATTAATCAGTGGAATTTAGTTATGATTGAAGAGTTACAGGCAATCGAAAGAAACAACGCATGAGAGTTACTCGAATTGCCAGCACATGCAAAGGCTATCGATGTGAAGTGGGTGTTTAAATTGAAACACAATGCTGATGGGTCGATAGCAAGATATAAAGCAAGGCTAGTAGCTCGAGGGTTTCTTCAAAGAGAATGACTCGACTATTCTGAAGTATTTGCTCCTGTAGCAAGACTAGAGGTTGTTCGACTAGTGGTAGCATTGGCATGCAACCAAGGCTGGTTGATATTTCATTTAGATGTGAAATCAGCATTTCTGAATGGTCCCTTAGACGAAGAGGTCTATGCCACACAACCTCTAGGTTTTTTGATTCAAAAGGAAGTGAGTAAAGTATATAAGTTGCAAAAAATGCTCTATGGCCTCAAGCACGCACCTAGAGCATGGAACAAGAAGATCAACTCATACTTAGTGAAATTGAGATTTGTAAAATGCAAATCTGAGTATGGTGTCTATGTTCAGGTGGTAGCACAAGATATAACAATCATCTGCTTGTATGTTGATGACTTGTTAGTAACTGGAAATTGCTTGAAGAACTTGTCGAAGTTCAAAGAGCCGATGATGAAAGAATTTGAAATTTCGGATATGGGAAAATTGTCTTATTTCCTAGGTATGGAATTTCAAGTGTCGAAGCAAGGTATGGTGCTACATCAAAGAAAGTATATCAAAGATATTCTCAAGAGATTCAGAATGGAAAATTTGAATCTGGCCTCTTCACCCGTCGAACCAAATGTGAAGTTGGAGAAGCATGGAGAGGAAAACAATGTTGATGCAACTTTGTTCAAACAAACTATTGGATCTCTGAGGTATGTGTGCAATAGTCGACCTGATATAGGTTTCGCTGTCGGATTAGTAAGCAGATATATGAGTGAACCAAGGGTGTGTCACATATGAAGGCTGCAAGAAAAATCCTAAGATATTTGAAAGGATCAATAAACTGTGGAATACTAATTCGACAAGACTCTTAAGGAAAAGAAGCAATAGTAAATTGTTTTTCAGATGCTGATTGGTGTGGAGATAAGAAAGATCGAAGAAGCACAACTGGATATTTCTTTCAAGTATTTGGTGCCCCAATCTCATGGTGTTCGAAGAAGCAACTTGTGGTGGCATTGTCTTCATGTGAAGCTGAATATATAGCAGGATCCTATGCTGCATGTCAAGCAATTTGGATAAAAACTTTACTTGAAGAAATGGAAGTCGAAGTGAAGAAACCGTTTGTGTTGCAAATCAACAACAAGTCCGCCATAAATCTGGCGAAGAATCCAGTTCTGCATGGTAGGAGTAAGCATACGAAGCTAGATTTAACTTCTTAAGGGAGAAGGTGAATCGAGGTGAACATGGAGTTAGGCATTGCTCAAATGAAGCACAGTTGACCGACATTTTCACCAAAGGATTGAAGATCAACAGATTCCTGAATTTGAGAAAGAAATTAGGAATAGTTCAATTCGACTATGACTAGAGTTGTTCGACAACTTGGATTATGGGGGGTGTGTTGAGATATTATTAGGTTTGTTGATGTAACACCCCTTACTAACCCCGTGGCAATTTAAACAAATATTCAGAGTACATGAAATAAGGGTGCCACAATTGATAATAATTAAACATCATTCAGTCATGTCATGCATTCACTGAGGTAATCATCATAAATTAAAACGTTTCATGTTAACACAGCGGAAATTAAATCAAACGGACTAAGTTTAACATCTTTAAAACTTATCCTCTAAAACATCAAAACATAACTAGAGTTATCAAACATAAACTCTAAACATCGCGTCCCCAGTATTACAACTATCAGAGCATGAC